>NC_044039.1:21818162-22118162 GCF_901765095.1 Microcaecilia unicolor
CCTCCTTATCCATACCAGCTGTAAAATCTAAAGCTGTCCTGGGGCTGCAGTCTTCATGCATGCACTGTCAGCTTTACATAAGAATATACGTGTGCCATACTGGGACAGATTGAAAGTTCATCACGCCCAGCATCCTGTTTCCAACAGTGGCCAATCCAGGTCACAAGTACCTGGCAAGATCCCAAAACAGTACAATACATTTTATGTTGCTTATCTAGAAATAAGCAGTGGATTTTCCCCAAGTCCATCTTAATAATGGCTTATGAACTTCTTTTAGGAAACTATCCTTTTTTTAAAACCCACTAAGCTGCTTTTAGCACATTCCCTAGCAATGATTTACTGAGTTTAATTACACGTTGAGTGAAGAAATATTTTCTCAGATTTGTTTTAAATTTACTACGCAGTAGCTTCATTGCGTGCCCCTAGTCCTAATATTTTTGGAAAGCGTAAACAAACAATTCTACCCATTCCACTCCACTCATTATAGATCTCTATAATATCTCCCCCTCAGCCGTCTTTTCTCCAAGCTGAAGAGCCCTAGCCACTTTAGCCTTTCCTCATAGGGAAGTCGTCCCATCCCCATCATTTTCTAATTCCACTGTATCTTTTTTTGATTTGCAGTGAACAGAATTCCTCACACTATTTGAGGTGCAGTCACACCATGGAGCAATACAAAGGCATAATGTTCTCATTTTGTTTTCCATTCCTTTCCTACTAACATTCCATTTGCTTTCCTAGCTGCTGCCATGTAGAGTAGAGGGTATCAACGTATCATCAACGATGACACTTAGATCCCTTTCCTGGTTGGCGATTCTTAATGTTGAACCTTGCATCACGTGGCTTTAGTCCAGGTTCCTCTTTCCCACAGCAGACAAGAAGTAGGGAGAGTTGGCTCTTCTCGAACAACGAAGGGGACGTATAGATGGATAAAGTTCTTTATGGCAAAATATCAAAATCGACTCGACACAGCAACTGTGTTTCAGCGCCTAAGCGCCTGCTTCAGAAGTCTTATGATGTATTGCTGATTTTGAAAAGAGATATTATCAAAACTTTGTAAATAAAGGGGTATCAACCTAACCCAAAGTCAGAGAGAAAATCTTTCTGGACTGCCAAATCAGCATCAATGAAGTATCAAAGATGCAGGTTTATGTACAAAGTTTTGATATGATGAATTGCTGATTTTGAAAAGAGATATTCTTAAGACTCCTGAAGCAGGCGCTTAGGCGCCGAAACACAGCTGCTGTGTTGAGTCTATTTTGATATTTTGCAATAAAGGCCTTTATCCATCTATACATCTCCTTAGTTGTTTAAGAGCCAACTCTCCCTACTTCTTATCTGCTGTGACTGTCCTCACATAGGGAACCAGCGCACCTCCACCTTTTTGTGTGGTTTTTCCCTTGTCCTCTTTCCCACAGGCATCACTTTGCACTTGCTCACATTAAAACATCATCTGTCATTTGGATGACAAGTCTCCCAGTCCTTTGCTCTGGAAGATGAAGTTGACATCATAGGGGGCAGGGGACCTGCAGAAGGCACTTGGCCTGGAACTGTTTTTAGGTTGTTTTGCCACTGATGCTGCTGGTCTGGAGGAGCAGCAGCAGTGGTGAACAGAAGATGCGAGGGGAGATGGTGACAGAAGGTGGAAGGGGGGGAGAAGAGGATAAAGTTAGTGAAAGACTATGCAATGAAAGGAAGGGGAATAGGAGAACTGGAGTGAGGGAAAGAGATGGAAAGATGTATGTATCAGAGATGCAGTAAAAAGAGAGAATTGAAGACTGCATAGTAAAAGTGATTTAAATCTGGACAGAGGCAGAAAACTGAAGTTTAAATGGAAAGGAGGAGACAGAAAAATGACAGCAGACCAAAATAATTAGGACAAAAAAACCACGACAATAAAAAGGTAGAAAAAGTAATTATATTTTCTATTTTGTGATTACAATGAAAGTTTTGGAAACGCTCATTTCAAGATCTCTAATCAGAGCTCAGGGGTTCTGTTCAATTTAGGGGGTACTTGAAGTTGAGAAACACTGTACTAGGTGATGTGAAGGGAAAAAAAAAATAAGAGGCCTAGTGCCTACTATACACCCCCCCTCCCCGGTGTTTCAGAGAATTAATTTGAACAAGCTTAAGAACCAGATTGTTGATCAGACTTCTTTCCAGGATGTGAGAGACCATTTCATTTTAACCTAGGATAAATATTTTGTTCTTGCGACTTTCTACAACATTCACTACTCATTTTCCTCCCCAAGTATGGTTGTTTCGTTTTGCCAACACAATACCTGTTTCTATGGCTTGGGCTTCATTGGTCTTCCACTGCTCAGCTACATCATTTGCTAATGGATCATCGGGATTGGGAGCACTTAACAATGCCTGAATTGATAGCAGAACTGTACGAATCTGCAGTGCTGGGGACCACTTATCTAGAAAGAAAAGTCAAGTCACGTTCAATACATGGAATCAATGCACCTCCTGCTCCCACACAGCTTGGTATCGACTTAAAGATCTTTCAATGAAAGATGTCACCCATTTAACATACAGAAGAACTTGTGGAATGAGATTATATGCTGTTCCTTAAGGCATTTGCAGTAGGATGTTAAGTTTAACCATTATGTATTTGATTAGACTGAAGAACAGACATCCACAGTTAAGTCTTCTGATTATCGAGCAGAGAGCTGCGGAAGAATCCATGAGAAAGTGAACCTGAAGCACAAAACGAATGTCTTCTTAACTCCAAATAGGGAGATAATCATCTTTCCCTATTTTATAATCATGAACAACTTCCTCCCGCAAACCCTATTCAGACAAAAAACAACCCACCACCTTTACACATTTCAAAGCAAAAACAAAACTTTCCTTTCAAGGTGGCGAAATATATTACCCTTAACCTTCAAAAGCACCCCTTATTTTATGGTCATCGCTCCTTAGGCACAAATATCACCTATAGGATCTTTGTAGGACCTATAGATGCATTTGCATAATGTAATTAGATCCCCATTTACATATGATTATACTATTTAAAAACTAGTTTTGACAAGCAGCATACTTACTCCCATTTTCCCCTGTGTGAGCTTAGCAACCTTTTCTAACATCTGGAGGGCGGGTGCAGAAAAGTTTCTCTCATCTTCAGACTAAACAGCATTAATTATGACCTACTGCAGCCTCTCCTTAGCTGCTTCCTGTCTCGCTGACTTGCTTTCCTTAAAACATCATCTTTCTGCAGGACCATCTCAAAAGCTTTGGAAGCTTCCCAGTAAAATTCAACATGCTTCCCTTATTAAAGTCCAGTAAGAGAGGACCTGTGGCTCCTCATGCCATGTTGAGTCGACTTAATTATTCTTCCTTTTCATTCAAAGTTTAATTTTTTTCTTTAAAGACAGTGTCCAATTTTATGTTAACTGTAACCCTGTCCCTATTGAAGATGCACTGTAACTCACAAAGTGTCCAGGGGATCAGTTTTACTGCAAATGATTGACTGTGAGATTTTTTTTCACAGGGGTAAAATGTTTGCAAGGGTGGCAAAATTGAAACTTACCTTTTAAAATATCTAAACATATTCTTCCCAACTTGTCTACATTAGGGTGATATATTTTGGTCATGAAACGTACTTTAGGAGCTGCCATTGGGTATTCTTCTGGAAGGAATAATTCAAGTTTAAATGTCCCTCCCTCAAAGGGGGAATCCTGCGGCCCAGCAATAACCACGTGAAAATACCGTGCATTGCTTTCATCTGGCTCCGCCTTTATTCCAGGGACTGGCTCTGCCAGCAGACGCTGAGTTTCCTACAACAGAAAAGAGAGAAAACTGAAATGCACCACACGGAAAACAAAATGCACTAGCAGCTGTAAAGCTATGGTACATACTAGCACCAGAGAGATACTTGTATATTGCCATATAAAACATGTCATCAAAAAGCAAGACAGTTTCCCTCTACTTTCTTGCTACAGAGGAAAAGGCTTCAGACGCTCAGTGAGCCGATCTTTTAAATTTATAAGCTCACTGACTCGTTTGGCGGCACTTCGATTACTTTACTCTGCAAAGTTGCCTACCACGAGCATCCTCATTAGCCAAAAAAAACTCTGCATAATTTAACTTTTTAATCCTTAGTAGTGTCACTTTACTTCATTTTACTTAAAAGGTACACTTATCTTCTGCTGCTTTCTCATACAGGACTCCCGGCATATAAAACATGTGAAATGTCAACAACCTTGGGAAAATGTCTGTGTTCCTGTGAGCTACTACTACTTAGCATTTCTATAGCGCTACAAGGAGTACGCAGCGCTGCACAAACATAGAAGAAAGACAGTCCCTGCTGAAAGAGCTTACAATCTAATAGACAGCACGCTCAAGTAATTTGGAGAGAAAAGGGAGGAGGGAGATGGGTCGGTAATCAAAGGGACAAGTAAGGTCGAGTGAAGGCTTCTTAAGGAGAGGTGTGACCACAGCATGTTTAAAGGCAGCAGGGACAGTCGCAGTGGAAAGTGAGAGGTTGAGAATGTAACAGATAAAAGGAATAAGAGTAGGTGAGATGGCATTAAGAAGGTGGGTGGGAATGGGATCAGAGAACAGGTGGTACATTTTGAGGAAGAAAGGAGAAGTGTAGGTTCCTCTATAGTAACTTCAGGAAAGGAGGAAAGGGAATGAGGGGAAGGAGAGAGAGGGGAACGGACTAGTGGAGGGAGAGCTGGTGAGGTAGAGAAAGCAAGGTTTATCTTTTGAACCTTGTCGTGAAAGAATTCAGCAAGGGTCTGAGGAGATAATGAAGGGAGAGTTGGGGGAGGGGGGCACCTTGAAGAGAGAGTTCAATGTGGTGAAGAGAAGTCGAGGGTTAGAGCCAAGAGAGTTGGTCAGTTGGATATAATAATCCTGTTTGGCGCGTAAAAGAGCAGATTGGAAGGAGGTCAGCATGAACTTAAAGTGTAAGAAATCAGCAAGGGCCTGAGATTTCCGCCAGAGGCGTTCGGCGGAGCGGGTACAGGAACATAGGTAGCGGATATTAGAAGTCAGCCAAGGTTGGGGTTTTGCACGCCTTATAGGGCGGGTCATCAAAGGTGCAAGTGTGTCTAAGGCAGAGGATAGAGTATTGTTGTAAGAAGAAACAGCCTCGTTGACAGACGTGGATGGTGCCACAGTAGAGAGGAGGTTTGAAACATGGGAGGATATAGATGAAGGGTCAATATCGTGAAGATTCCTAGATAAATTAGATAAGATAGGACGGGAGGGAGGAGATTTAAGTGTGAAAGTTATAAGATGGTGATCAGAGAGGGGAAGATCAGAGGCAAGGAAACTAGAGGGTGAATAGTTGGAGGAGAAGATGAGATCAAGACAGTGCTGCTGCCTATTACATGGATCGAGCTATTTGCTTCCACATTTAGGTAGCAAACCAAGCTGGTTTTTTACCAAAATTGCCTTGTGTCTGATTATTACTAGGAAACTGATAAACCTCATATGAGGACTTCAATCAACAGGATGCAAACACAATCATTCTCTTTCAACGTCCTGGCACTGGAGTACACAAACACAACATGATTTATAGGACCTGATTCATTTCCTAATATTCAATATCAATAGACCAACTATGCATCAGTGGTGTATGTATCCATGCTGTGAGGCCAAGATCGACATCCAATCAGCAACGCTCATTTTACAAGTGTTTGCAAGTAGGAGGCGTTTAAAAAAAACAAAACCGCATCATCAGATACCCAGGCAACAGGTTCTCATGTTTCCACTTACAAACTTTATAAAGTCATCTTAGTGGTTTGTACCAATTATAGGCATAATCACTAAAAAAGAGGTATAGGAGATGCCATGGAATCTCTAAATGGAGGACTATTACACTACAACCCTAACCATCTACCCACTGGAAGGGCATTCCCGGTGTCAAGCTTTGGCTATGAAAGTCAGAATGATTTGTATATGAACACATCTGGTAACTATAAAACGTACCTCCCGAGTATTTAGGTACAAGCTTAGAAATACATCATCTGCAGGTGTACAATAAGAACATAAGAATAGGCATACTGGGTCAGATCAATGGTCCATCTTGCCCAGCATCCTGTTTCCAACAGTGGCCAAGCCAGGTCACAAGTACCTGGCAGAAACCCAAATAGTAGCAACATTCCAAGCTACCATTCCCAGAGCAAGCAGTGGCTTCCCCTGGAGTATTGTGTTCAGTTTTGGAGGCTGTATCTTGCTAAGGATGTAAAAAGAATTGAAGCGGTGCAAAGAAAAGCTACGAGAATGGTATGGGATTTGCGTGACAAGACGTACGAGGAGAGACTTGCTGACCTGAACATGTATACCCTGGAGGAAAGGAGAAACAGGGGTGATATGATAGACGTTCAAATATTTGAAAAGTATTAATCCGCAAACGAACCTTTTCCGGAGATGCGAAGGAGGTAGAACGAGAGGACATGAAATGAGGTTGAAGGGGGGCAGACTCAAGAAAAATGTCAGGAAGTATTTTTTCACGGAGAGAGTGGTGGATGCTTGGAATGCCCTCCCGCGGGAGGTGGTGGAGATGAAAATGGTAACGGAATTCAAACATGCGTGGGATAAACATAAAGGAATCCTGTTCGGAAGGAAGGGATCCTCAGGAGCTTAGAGGAGATTGGATGGCAGAGGCAGGGCTGGTGGTTGGGAGGCGGGGTTAGTGCTGGGCAGACTTATACAGTCTGTGCCCTGAAAAAGACAGATACAAATCAAGGGGCTGGTGACTGGGAGGCGGGGCTAGTGCTGGGCAGACTTATACGGTCTATGCCCTGAAAAAGACAGATACAATTCAAGGTAAGGTATACACAAAAAGTAGCACATACGAGTTATCTTGTTGGGCAGACTGGGTGGACCGTGCAGGTCTTTTTCTGCCGTCATCTACTATGTTACTATGTCTATCTCAATAGCAGACTATGGATGCTTCCTCTAGGAACTTGTCCAAACCTCTGTTAAACCCAGATACGCTAACCGCTGTTACCACATCCTCCAGCAATGAATTCCAGAGATTAACTATTTGTTGACTGAAAAAATATTTCCTCCTGCTTTAAAAGTATTTCCGTGTAAATTCATTGTGTCCCCTAGTCTTTGTACTTTGTGAAAGAATAAAAAAAAATCCATTCACGTTTACTCATTCTACACCACTCAGGATTTTGTAGACCTCAATCATATCTCCCCACAGCTGTTTCTTTTTCAAGCTGAAGAGCCCTAAATTCTTTAGCCTTTCCTCTTATGAGAGGAGTTCCACCTCCTTTATCATTTTGGTTGCTCTTCTTTAAATCTTTTCTAATACCATTGTATTTTTGAGATATGGTGACCACAATATTCAAGGTGAGGTCGGACAATGGAGAGATACAGAGGCATTATAGTATTACCTTCTCTTTCCTAACAATTCCTAGCATCCTGTTTGCTTTTTTGGCCACTGTCACACACTGGGCAGAAGATTTCAGCATACTGTCTACAATGACAACTAGATCTTTTTCTTGGGTGCTGACTCCCAAGGTGGACCCTAGCATCAGGTAACTATAGTAACATAGTAGATGACGGCAGAGAAAGACCTGCATGGTCCATCCAGTCTGCCCAACAAGATAAACTCATATGTGCTACTTTTTGTGTATACTTTACCTTAATTTGTATCTGTCATTTTCAGGGCACAGACTGTAAAAGTATGCCCAGCATTAGCCCCGCCTCCCAACCACCAGCCCCGCCTCCACCACCCAATCATGGCTAAGCTTCTGAGGATCCATTCCTTCTGAACAGGATTCCTTTATGTTTATTCTTCCCAATATGCATCACTTTGCATTTGTCCATATTTAAATTTCATGTGCCACTTCGATGCCCAGTCTTCCAATTTCCTAAGGTCTTACTACAATTCTAAAAACAACCAAAATGTTTCTTTAGAGCTGCTTTTGAGTAGCTGAGTTCTATTGTTGAAAATACTTTAGACGATCATAGTATATTTCAGGAGTTATGAATGTGTTTACGACTTGTTAATGTACGTTACTCTGTAGACTGCATAGAAGGCAAGTTACTTTCAGATACACTAGGTATTTTTCTGTTCTTGGAGGGCTCACAATCTAAATTTGTACCTGAAGCAATGGAGGGTTAACTGCCTCTTTATCAAGCCACACTAGCGGTTCCTATTTGGCAATGCCGACAGAGCCCATTCAAAGTGAACGGTCTTTGTCGGCATTACCGCACCGGGAGTGCTAGTGCGGCTTGATAAAAGAGGCCCTAAGTGACCTTGCCCAAGATCACAAAGACCAAATCTGTTTTGCAGTGTATAAGTATATTATCAATACAGGCAGTAACAGAAACATCTGTTCCCATTTATTCTCTGCAATATCTTCCTAACTTATACTTAATTTATTATAGCTGGTTAGTTAAGCAGTCTGATACGTTAAAGGTTTCCTGTCATGTCACTACTTATGGAAGATTGTACAGGTGCTGTACTAATAAGGGCTCTGGTGGCACCGATGTCTCCCTACAGAAGCACCTCTGCTTAGTCAAGTTAAAATAAAACAAATCTAAAACATGTGTCCTCTTAAATTAAAATAACAAAAAAAAAAATCTAATTCAGCTATTCAATTATCTTGTCAGATTTCTTATGAAATAGCTATGCTTTTAGATGGCTTTGCTTTATTAATATTTCAAATTTATCTGGACATTTTATTATGAGATTTATTTTATTTTTGTTACATTTGTACCCCGCACTTTCCCACTCATGGCAGGCTCAATGCGGCTTACATGGGGCAATGGAGGGTTAAGTGACTTGCCCAGAGTCACAAGGAGCTGCCTGTGCCTGAAGTGGGAATCGAACTCAGTTCCTCAGTTCCCCGCACATTCCATGTAGAAGTCGGCCCTTGCAGATCACCAATGTGGCCGCGCAGGCTTCTGCTTCTGTGAGTCTGATGTTCTGCACGTACGTGCAGGACGTCAGACTCAAAGAAACAGAAGCCTGCGCAGCCTTCTACATGGAATGTTGCTAGTAACATATAGTAACATAGTAGATGACGGCAGAAAAAGACCTGGATGGTCCATCCAGTCTGCCCAACAAGATAACTCATATTTGCTGCTTTTTGTGTATACCCTACTTTGATTTGTACCTGTGCTCTTCAGGGCACAGACCGTATAAGTCTGCCCAGCACTATCCTCACCTCCCAACCACCAGCCCTGCCTCCCAACCACCGGCTTTGGCACAGACCGTACAAGTCTGTCCAGCACTATCCCCGCCTCCCAACCACCATTCTACATTCCATGTAGAATCTCCAATAGTAGCAACATTCCATGTAGAATCTCCAATAGTATCTATTTTATTTTTGTTACATTTGTACCCTGCGCTTTCCCACTCATGGCAGGCTCAATGCGGCTTACATGGGGCAATGGAGGGTTAAGTGACTTGCCCAGAGTCACAAGGAGCTGCCTGTGCCTGAAGTGGGACGAACTCAGTTCCTCAGTACCAAAGTCCACCACCCTAACCACTAAGCCACTCCTCCACTCCACTCTATGTAGTTTGGTATGTTTTAATGCAAGAACTTTAGACTATCACATGGTGTATTGGGTCTTATGTATGTTACACCCGAGGGAATTCTGCACAGGGGAGATGAAACATAGGTTGCACCCCAACTAGCTTACTCTCCTGCTTCTCTATTCCAACCCCCTGCCTCATGTGGCATCACCAACTCACCCATACTTCCCACCCCACCGAGCCTCTGCCTAGCATTTATCAAAAGCAAGAAGTGGTGATGGGCTGTGTGTTAGGCTGCATCTGTGCTGAATGCAAAATTGAAGTACAGATTCTTTGGTGTCCCATGTGGTTCAAATGGTTTCAAGCTAACTGGGGAGTGAGAACGCTGGAGAGGCTGTAGGCCGCGCTGGGGAGCATCAAGCCCGGGGTACAGAGAAACCATGCCTTTCTGATGGGGGAATTCTACACACACAAAACAAAACTTCTGCACTCTTATTTATAATTTTCTTTCTTTTTATTTTTTTCCCAGAATTGCCCCAGGAGTAGTTATGTAATTTATTTCTACTGCTGACGTTAACATAAAAGCTTGTACTGCCAACCTATTTTACCCCATCTTGAGAAGTTCACTGGAAAAGCGGCTCTCTCAATTAATTAAATCTCTTTCCAGTTTCTCGTCACTTGAGGTGCTGAAATCTCTCTTCTGACTGAGAGTCAGCCATTACTAGCCAGCCCACATCAAGTGACAGCTCTTAATTCTGCAACTGTTGTGCGTAATAGTCGCTGTAGAGTGTAAGACCCACATCTCAGGGAAGATAAGTTTCTATCACAAAGGGCAGGTCTAACATCACCACTACGTATTTCCAAAGATGGAGATGGACTTAATCTTTCCCTTGACAAAAGTTTCTGCTGAAGGGACGACTAACTGCTTCAGCTCAATGTCAATGTGCCAACACACAGGAGTAGCCCACTTTGCCTAAAGGAAAGCACTGGAAATTCCTCGGTTACATGACTCCATTATGAAAGGGTCCCGCAGGACTAAGAGTGCACTGAAAGTCTGCATTTATGTTTAAAACTGTTTATTGATGACACACAAACCCCAAATACACAAGAAAAAAAAAAAAAAGCATAACTTATGTTACAGATTGCACTGTCTGATCATACATACAGCTACTCATACTAACATTTCGTCATCAAGATTTTAAACGTTAACTCCCCACTCCCTCCCCCCATAACCTACTATAATCCTCGACAAGTTAATTCAATCCGTAGACTTCAATGCTGGCATAGCAAAAAAAAAAAATCTATCTTACTTAGCAAACTGGCAGTGCCATCTAAATGAAAGTCCATTTAAATATTTTACACAGATTTTGACACTTTACATCAGATGTACAGGGCTCAACAAATCCCAGGAACCAGGTCGCCATGGTGACTAGAAATGTGCTTCTATGCCTGGGATTTTCACGGACCTTGTTCCCTTCCTGCACCATGCAGCTGTGTGAAGCTGAGCCGCACAAAGCAGAAACTCTCAAAGCTGATGGTCAGAACACTAAAAGGAAACTTTGCTCAATTTTTTTGTGGCTGTGACCCCATGCATTATAGCAGCCAAATAAAATGTGTCACCTCCCCAGAAGTGCAGAATGAGGAACCTAAGGTGAGTCTACCCATGTTGTGACCCCTATATGTGAATTTTGTGACCCTATTTGAAAGGTTCTGCTTTAAATCAATCCAAGAACATAGGATCTTTGAAGTTCAGTTGATGAACTATTTTCATACCCGCCTGACAGGGCGTAGCAAAGATCTGGGTTTCCTATCACATTATAAACCATAAAATTATACTGCTGTCAGCTTCTGATTATCCATCTCTCTCTGTATCTTACCCCCCCCCCCTCCCCCCAATTCCTCACCTTTCCCTCCAGACCCCCATTGGAATGCTTTCATGTTTCACTTATATATTTTGATATTGTCATCTTTACTCATTCCTGATCTGAGGAAAGCTCTTTCCATAAAACAATCACCAGCCTAACTACACATGGAGGAAAATTAATGGCAATGCCAACCTGTGATAAGATGCACATTGAAGATTACTTATAAAGATTTCATTAGAGTGGAGGCGTGGCCTAGTGGTTAGGGTGGTGGACTTTGGTCCTGGGGAACTGAGTTCGATTCCCACTTCAGGCACAGGCAGCTCCTTGTGACTCTGGGCAAGTCACTAAACACTCCATTGCCCCATGTAAGCCGCATTGAGCCTGCCATGAGTGGGAAAGCGCGGGGTACAAATGTAACTAAAATAAAATAGATACTATTGAAGATTCTACATAGAATGTTGCTATTCCACTAGCAGAAAACGAGTTCACAATATCAATGTCTCTGGTAACATTCAACTGCTAATAAACACAAACCAGGACTCAAAAGCC
Source organism: Microcaecilia unicolor (assembly GCF_901765095.1). NCBI lineage: Eukaryota > Metazoa > Chordata > Amphibia > Gymnophiona > Siphonopidae > Microcaecilia > Microcaecilia unicolor. Next base: position 21,830,031 of record NC_044039.1, read on the forward strand.
ACCTACTGCGAGTAAGTGTAATAATAAACAGTTATTTCACCCGTATGTGATCATTAATTTTTATGTGTAGAGTACCCTCAGATATAAACCACCGTGACTGCAGTCAATAATGCTGCTACAACGTGGCATAGCACTTCTTTCATTGGGTAACTCTTACTATATTTTTTTGGGTAAAGAGCAACCTCTGCTCATATTTTTTTGCATCCCAATCACCACAGTGCTATAAAATCGCTTATACATTTGTTTAAAAGATTACATGTACTAGGTGAAAAAAACTGTACACTTATCTCGTAAGTTCTTGCCTCTCTGGCAGAACTGTGTTGCCTTGCTGAAACAATTAGCAATTGCCTTCCCCTGGATCCGCCCGACTCCGCGGGGTTTCAAAACAATTTCCTCAGGGACAAAGGGTTAAGGCTACATAAATCGCTTCTTCTTCTTTATTCTGTCTCAAGCAATCCACAAAACAAGGCAAAACCTGCTTTTACCTTGTGGCTTATAAAGCATCTGCGTCCATGTGAAATCGGAGATCACGTCACTTTTTTCTTTTTTTCTTTTTTCAACTAGCTTTATGCAAACAGTTACAAAGCTAGCAAACAGACGAAATACCAACAGATGTAGAAGAGCTTTGCAGATCAAATTATGGTGTTCCATTCAACATTGTCATTAAGTCCCAAAGGGTTGATTGTTTTTAAAGTGATTTTAAGCGATTTTATAGCACTGTGGTGATTGGGATGCAAAAATATGAGCAGAGGTTGCTCTTTACCCAAAAAAATATAGTAAGAGTTACCCAATGAAAGAAGTGCTATGCCACGTTGTAGCAGCATTATTGACTGCAGTCACGGTGGTTTATATCTGAGGGTACTCTACACATAAAAATTAATGATCACATACGGGTGAAATAACTGTTTATTATTACACTTACTCGCAGTAGGTGGCTTTTGAGTCCTGGTTTGTGTTTATTAGCTATTCCACTAGCAACATTCCATGTAGAAGGCTGCGCAGGCTTCTGTTTCTGTGAGTCACAGAAGCAGAAGCCTGCGCGGACACAGTGGTGATCTGCAAGGATCGACTTCTACATGGAATGTTGCTAGTGGAATCTCAAATAGTAGCAACAGTGGAGGAGTGGCCTAGTGGTTAGGGTGGTGGACTTTGGTCCTGAGGAACTGAGTTCGATTCCCACTTCAGGCACAGGCAGCTCCTTGTGACTCTGGGCAAGTCACTTAACCCTCCGTTGCTCCACGTAAGCCGCATCGAGCCTGCCATGAGTGGGAAAGCGCGGGGTACAAATGTAACTAAAATAAAATAAATACACTGGCATCTTTAAGTCAAAAGGTTAATGTTCTTTTCACACCCATATTTTACATTTTTGTTTACAACAGCATTGACAGGATGCTATAAAAAAAAAAAAAAAAATTCACAAGATGATCAAAGGAAACAAAAGAAAAGCGAAGCCTAGCAGAAGAGAGGTTGGATTTTTAACAGCTCCGTGGAAATTAAATTATGACAACGCAAGAAGCAACAATTTGTACAACTAGTTCCTGACACGGGCTGGCATATTTACAAGAACACTGGTTTCTCTTCTCATAGAAGCAGCTTCAAATGTTATTCAGCCAATCACAGGCTGCCACATCATCATTCAGATCATGCAAAATAGAAGATTAAAAAATAAAAATAGATTAGCTGCTATGTCTGGAATGGAAGTCTGCTTAATTACCATGCTCCCTAGAGTTGCACAACGGTGCAAGTAGATTTTTACCAGAAGATCTTTAATGTCAAAGGAGGGAACACTATATTTAAAACTGCTTCACGGAAAGAGTAGTGAATTTGTGGACTGCTTCCTGGTGGAGGAGACAAAAACTGTCGGAATTCAAGAAAGCTTGGGAAAAGTACAAAGGATGTCCCAAGGGAGAGGAAGGCATAGTAGATGGCATGGAAGAGCAGACCGAATAGGCCATATGGGCTTTATCTGCTTTCATGTTTCTATACTAGTCAATGATCTTGTACAGTAATATAGCCAAAGAAAAAAAAAAGCCCTACTTGGTGTCAAAAGTTGATCAAACATATAAATGGCAAGTGACCGACTCACCTGCAAATGCGCAGTAGAGACTTCCCTCTCTGTCCCGCCCTCGCGTCAAGACGTGATGACGTCAGAGGGCGGAACAGTGAGGGAAACGGAGTCGGAGTCACTGTCGGGATGCTGCCGCCTGGAAACGACCATCGCGCGCACCAACCTCCCCCCTCCCCCCCCATCGCTCCCTTCCGTGCCGGGCCCCCTGCACTGACCTGACAGCGCCTCTCACCTCCGTGTGGAAGCGCTGCAGGCAGCAGCAGATCGCTCTGCTGCTGCCTGCAGCGCTTCCACACGGAGGTGAGAGGCGCTGTCAGGTCAGTGCAGGGGGCCCGGCACGGAGGGGGGAGGGAGCGGCGGCGAGGAGGGTAGCTGGAAATCTCGCCCGTTTTAACGGGCTTAACGGCTAGTCAATGTATAATATTCACATCAATCCACTAAACGAAATCGATCTACAAAGAATCTAATTGTTGTTCCTAGCACTCTACATTCCTTTCAACCAATTTGGTTATCATTCACTGCGTCCCTCAAGTATCTAATCTCCAACTCTATGCCTTTCTCATACTTTTTTCCTCCTCTGCGCACTTGCCTCATTGATTTAACCTGTAAGCGAAGAATTTTGTCATGCCCTGGGTTCCCATGTTAAAAATATGACAACTGCTTGTGTAAGGAGGTTCTAGGAAAAAAAAACAATGAACTATCAAGGCGACTAGCTAGTAAGTTTGCCATTCTGTGCTTTTCCCACTAGGTGATTTACAATAAATGTACTTCCTTCAAATTAAACTCAAAAACAGTAATTCAGACAAGACAAAGCAACTGGTGGTGTGTGTGTAAGGAGGACCTGTAACTGATGACTGCCTCAATATACAGCGTGTCACCATGCCACGCTCACCAAGAGACTGCATCAGAACACTAATAAGGAACAGATAAGATAAGCTGCCTCGGAACACTTGCAAGCTTATCATTTGTTCTTTCATACCCTGAGCCCTACCTTTAGGACAAAAATTAAATTACCACATGCCCTTCCGACCACCAGCAAACAAATAAGCAGCAGCACTGCAACTGGGAGAAAGTGAATTACCTTCTACAAGCCTCCCCTTACTAAGTGTGCCCAAAACTATGGCTTTTAACTGACAAATCACTTTACCATCACTGCAATATGATCAAATGGTCATAAGTTAGGTAGCTTAATAAAATGGCACTGTTTTTTTTTTTAATTGAAATTTTCCAAAGGTGAAAAACAAGGACACGACACTGGAAAGGAGGGATCAGCTCTTTAGAGTATGTGTGTACAGCATTGCATACTTCTAGTAATGCTACAGAAATTATCAGGAGGAGCAGGGAGTGGATAAGGTGAAATACCTGCTTCATTGTCTTTCCTTAAATGAAGTCCTGCTAGGCCAGTCCAAACCCGTAGGTTGTACCAGAGCTGGTGGTGGGAGGCGGGACTGGTAGTTGGGAGGCGAGGATAGTGCTGGGCAGACTTGTACGGTCTGTGCCAGAGCTGGTGGTGGGAGGCGGGGATAGGGCTGGCCAGACTTATACAGTCTGTGCCCTGAAGAGGACAGTACAAATAAAAAAGTAGCACATATGAATTTATCTTCTTGGGCAGACTGGATGGACCGTGCAGGTCTTTTTCTGCCGTCATCTACTATGTTACTATGTAACCCTTCCCTAACAGTAGATAGAGATAGAGAACTCAACTATTCCAGGGACATCGGTATCCTGGAATATTCCAGTATGTCACTGCCAAAACAGACGTAGGTCCATGGTGCCACATACCGATACTAACACATCATAACCACTGCAACATGTACAAATAAAAACTTCAATTTGCACTAACTATATACAACACACTGGGAAGAGCCGTCAAGGGAGATCCACTCCATTGCAGTCTTCTACGGCATGACATGGATTAAACTAGCAAGATTCAAGGAAAGGAAATGAACAGGTAGGAGTAAGTTTTGCCTTCCTTGTCAACTTTGCCAGACCAGTCCAAATCAACAGAATACACAAAACGCAATCTCTCAACAGATTCAGAAGGCAAGGCTTATTGAATCGCTGCCCTGTTAAAGGCTTCATTGCCTTAGACTTGGGCATCTATCTTGTAATGTCTCACAAAGGAGCAAAGACAACCACGTTGCCACACTACAGATATCTTCAGGTGCCGCTGCATGCGCTTCTGCCCAGGAAGTAGCCTTAGCTTGAGTAGAATGAGCCTCCCCTCCCCCAAGGTCCGCTAACACCCCTTCCCCCAAACAATGTAAGCCACTTCAAAAGCAGCTTGGCCTTTGACAGATCATGAAACAAAACAAAAAGTCTCAATTACAAGGGATTTGAAACCTCCAAGTACTGCAGTAAGGTTCTACAACCAACCAATTTACATAACTTAGTAAGTGATGGTAGATAAAGCCCTGAATGGTCCAGTCCAGTCTGCCCAACAGTCACACTCATTATCAATTCATAATTAAATCATGAATGAATGTGATATTAAATACTTGATCATGGTGTTTCTGAGACATAGACCATAAAAGTCTGCCCGGCTCTGTCCTTATATTCTAACTACTAGAGTTACTGTCAAAGCCCACTCCAGCCTATCCGAATCCGTCTTGTCATTTGCTGGACCTAAACTGTAATAGTCTGTCCAGCACTGTCCTCCGTTCAGGCTACTGAAGTTGCCATCCCTTTTCAGCCCATCCTAAAATGGATTGCCATATACAGAACACAGACCTACAAAGTCTGCCCGGCACTGGCCTTAGTACTTCACAGCCGAGTCAACGTCCAAACATCAGTCACATATCCACAAAAACTGCAACCATTTAAGGGTTGTTTTTCTTTTAATCACAAACCATTTTCTAAATAGAGATCCTGTGTGCTCATTCCATGCTTTTTGAATTCTGTACCTGTTTTTGTCTCTACCACCTCCCTCAGGAGGACATCCACTACCCTCTCAATGAAGAATTTTCTGACATTATTCCGAAGTCTACCACCCCACAACCTCAGATCATGTCTTCTAGTTTTACCATTTCCCCTACTCTGGAAAAGATTTGTTTCTATATTAATACCTTTCGAGTATTTCTCCCGTCCCTTCTTTCCGCTAGGCTATACAAATACAGGTTTTCCAGTCTCCTCTCATATGTCTAATGGCGCAAGCCCCATAACATTTGTCGTTGCCTTCCTCTGGATCACTTCTAGGTATTTTTACATCCTTAGCAAGATATGTCCTCCAAAACTGAACACAATACTCCAGGTGGGGCCTCACCAGCGACTTATATAGGGGGCATCAACACCTTCCTTCTTCTGCTGGTTACTCCTCTCGATGCGGCCTAAGCCTTGTCATACTGTTTTGTTGCTTTAAGATCCTCAGACACCATCACTGGAAGGGTCATGGACTTGAAATACCACCTTCCTGTGGTACAATCAAATAAATGTCCCTAAATTACTTGCAGATACTTTCTCTGTCCTCAGTGGGCTCACAATCAAAGTTTTGCACCTGGAGCAATAGAGGGTGAAGTTACTTGCCCAGGGTCACAAGGAGCTGAAGTGGGTATCAAACCTGGTACCCCACTGCCTGGCTGACATGAAAAAAGAAGAAGCAACCTTTTGTAAAAAGGAAGAACTGTCTCAAGCGAAACCAAATTCCCTAAAAAGGTACACAACCCCATATGAAAGCGCTTGCAACTCGAAAGGCCCTTCTGGCAGAGGTAATAACCACCAAAAATACCATCCTAAGAGAGATCTCTTTCTGTGAGGTGCTTTTGGGCAGCTCAAATGGTGGGCCAGTGACGACATTTCGACACCAGATTAAAAGTCCCACTGTGGCAGCATTGGCCAAACCATGGGGGGGGGGGGGGGGGGCACACACACAACTAGCTATTGACTCCTTTCAAAACAGACACATCCACTTGTGCAGCTAATGAGACTTCCAGAACTTTACCCCTGAAGCACGCAAGAGCTGCCATTTGGACTTTAAAGAGCTGAGGGCCAAGCCCTGCTCCAGACCATGCTGCAAAACCTCCAGGACTTCTGGAATCTGAATACACCAGGGTGAGAGTTGCCATTCTGTGCACCAGCTCTTAAGGACACACCAAACAAACAAATGCCAGAGAGGTCACTGCCTTTCAAGAACCAGGCTGTACGCCAAAAAAAAGTGTCCTCCATGACCACTGGGCTCTGAAGGAGACCCTGACCCCGTGGCAAAGGCAGGTGATGAGACTAAGCCGGGTCGACTAGAATCAAGAAATGGGTGGGTGGGAGGTAATCCCGCAAAGAATTCTGCTGACCAGGAACCATGGAGGACTCCATCCTGTTTATATCTTTTTGAAGGTGTGGTCTCTAGAATTATACACAATGTTCTAAATGAGGTCTAACCAGAGTCTTATACAGGGGTACATCACCAACTTTTTCCTACTGACCATTCCTCTCCCTATGACCCAAGAATGCTTCTAGTTTTCGCCATTGTCTTTTCTACCTGTTTGGCCTAGTGATTTTAAGATCATCACGTATGATCACACCTATGTCCTATTCCTCTTTCATACACAAAGTTCTTCACCCCCTAAACTGTACTGTTCCCTTGTGTTTTTGCAGCCCAAAAGCATGACCCTGAATATTTTAAGCATTAAATCTAAGTTGCCAAATGCCAGACCATTCCTCTAGTTTTGCCAAGTTCTTCCTCACGTTATGCACACCATCTGCCCTATTGCAGATTTTTCTGTAAAGAGGTAAACCTTACCAGACAGCCCTTCAACAATATCGCTTACAGAAATGTTAAAAAGAAATGGCCCAAGAACTGAACCAAACCTTGCGGCACACCACTGGTAATATCCTTTTCCTCAGAATGAGCTCCATTTACAACTACCCTCTGTTGCCTTCCACTCAACCAGTTCCTAACCCAGTCACTTACGTTAGGGCCCACACCAAGAGCATCCAGTTTACTTATTAGTCATCTATGCGAAACCCTGTCAAAGGATTTGCTAAAATCTAAATATACCTCCCATCTAGTGCTCTCCGTCGATCCAACTCTCTGGTCATCCAGTCAAAGAAATCAATCAGATTTTCTGACCAGACCTACCTCTAATGAAAGCATGTCGCCACGGGTCCTGTATCTGCTGGATTCCAAAAACTTTACTATTCTGTTTTAAAATGTTCCCATTAATTTACTTACCACAGAAGTCAGACTTACTAGCCTGTAGTTTCCCAACTTCTTCCTTACTTACCGCTTTTGTGAAGAGGGACCACATCTGCTCTACTCCAGTCCTTTTGGACTGCTGATTTTAGAGAAGCATTGAAAATGTCAGCCAGTGCAGCCACTAGAAATTTTCCTAAGTTCCTTCAGTACCCTCGGATGTATGCCATCTGGCCCCATTGCTTTATCTAACCTTTAGTTTAGCCAGCTCCTCATGAATGCAGTCCCCTGAAAATCGTTCAGGGACTACCACTCCTCCATTCCTATTGTGTTTATTTCTGCAGTCCTGCTCCCGGCTGTTCAGCTGTGAACACAGAACAGAAATTTGTTAAGCAATTCTGCCTTATCTTTATAAGTTTTCTACACATTCCCTCTCCTTCACCACTGAGTTTCACAATGCCACTTTTGCACTAGATGCAAAGAGCTCCTAGCTCTCAGAAAGTGAGTCCATTCTCGAGGCTAGAGTAGCGGAGGAGCTGAGTTAGACGACAGGTACATAGAGGAGACCTACAGGGACTTCTAGAGAAGTCTCACCTCCAGTCTGGCAGCCCTTGTGCTGTCTTGGAGGGAGGTAGCCTAAAAGGAGAGCATCACCTGGAGAAGTGGAAGTAATCTTGTAGATGGGGCCTGTCCCACCAGGGGTTTGCACAGAGGATGTCTTTCCAGGGGTCTCTGGCCCCATGACAGCTGTTGTAGGAACTAGGTCAAATACTCTGGGAAAGGGGAAGCCTATCCCGAAAGAATGGACTCCACCTTAACAGAGATGGGCCAGACTGCTGGCACTAACATTTAAGAAGGACAGCAGCTTTTAAACTAAAATGAAGGGGCAAGGAGGAAGCCGACAGATGCCCAGGAGGGCACTGTACTACTAGAGCACAGTAAAGGATGAAAATTATCCCATCAACTTCTAAGCAGCTTGCAGATGCAAGAAAGAAACACAATTTGAAGTATTACTATACAAATGCTAGAAGCCTAAAAAATAAGATGCGATAGTTAGAGTATATAGCACTAATTGAAGAGGTAGATATAATAGGCATTTTTGAGACCTGGAGGAGGGAGGACAATCAATGGAACACTTAAGGGTACAACTTATTTGAAAATTGGAGGCGGAAAGAGTTGCGCTATAAAAGAGGGAATTGAGTCAACAAAATTAAAACAGATATTTATTTATTACATTTGTACCCCGCGCTTTCCCACATATAGCAGGCTCAATGCGGCGTGAAAGCCTTAAGGATAAAAATTCCATGTGCGAAGGGAAGGAGTATATTGGTAGAGGTGTACTATTGTCTACCAGGACTGTTCAGACAAATGAAGAAATGTTTACAGAAATTAGGAAAGCTGTCAAATTAGGCAACAGTATAATAATGGAGTGGCCTAGTGGTTAGAGCACCAGCCTTGAATCCAGAGGTGGCCAGTTCAAATCCCACTGCTGCTCCTTGTGATCTTGGGAAAGTCACTTAACCCTCCATTGCCTCAGGTACAAACAGATTGTGAGCCTTCCTGGAACATAGAAATATCCAGAGTACCTGAATGTAACTCACCTTGAGCTACTACTGAAAAAGGTGTGAGCAAAATCTAAATAAATAAGATTCTGGAATCTTAAAGAGTGACAAGATTCCATGCAGAGTCTCAAAGAGTAGCGACATTCCATGTAGAACCCCAAAGAATAGCAAGATTCTGAGTAGAGGAGTGGCCCAGTGGTTATAGCCCTCCTGAGACAGAGAAATATCCAGTGTACCTGAATGTAACTCACCTTGAGCTACTACTGAAAAAAGGTGTGACCCAAAATCTAATTATAAATAAATAATGGGTGATTTCAATTACCCCAATATTGACTGGATAAATGTACATTAGGGAGCGCTAAGGAGGTAAAATTCCTAGATGTAATAAATACTGCTTCTTGGAGCAACTGGTCATGGAATGCAGGGAACAGTATGAGAGGGCAAATGGTGTTGGGTCCTGCTGGGAAACAGTGATTGTACATGATCAAATCTGAGCTAATACCTGGAGTGAACTCACAAAGGAAATCTATTGTAGCAGCATTTAATTTCAAAATGAGGAAAATGGTAAAAAGAAAGCTAAAAGGATCGGCTGCTAAGGTTAGGACTTTAAATCAGGCATGGATGTCGTTTAACAATGCCATCTTGGAAGCCCAAACCAGATGTATTCCAAATATTTACAAAGGTGGAAAGCAGAGCAAATGACGACTTGACAACCTTCCGAAATTACTGAAGACTTACTTGTTCAAAAAGACGTACAAAAAGGATCCCCCATAACAAACTGATACCTAAACTACACCAGATACAATTATTATGGAACTCTTCCAATTGTTTATTAATTTACACCCAAACTACTGAATATTATATCTTGTCCCGATATCATTATGTTATGTTTTATCTATTTAAACCACTTCTTATTCTACAGGATTTTCTTATGCACCTTAATTGCAACAATTCTGAAGATCCTTACTCCGTTAATATGATTGCCATGATTTCTTATGCACCTTATCTGTTATCTATATTCTGATTTTCTTATTCCATCAATGTGATTGTCGTTGTATTATATTGTAAGCCACATTGAGCCTGCAAATAGGTGGGAAAATGTGGGATATAAATGCAGAAAATAATAATAATAATGATAGCCAGCATGTTTGAACAATTCCCTAAAAGAAAAGTCGATAAGCCAATATTAAGATGGCCTTGGAAAAATCCACTGTTTATTCCTGGGATAACAGAATAAGATCTTTTATCTTTTGGGATCATCAGGTACTTGGATCTGGACTGTCCTCTTTTGGGAAACAGCATATTGGGTTTGATGGACCTTCTGACTGTCAGTGCTTATTTCTTATACTCACTGGAGATCTCCTAGCTTTCAGCAGAGGGCTCACAAGAATGTGCTGGGAAAGACCCCCAACGGAGAGATTGTGCAGATATTTGTCCATGATAGAAGCTGCTTCTCCCCCCCCCCCCCCCCCCCCCCAGTGAGGAGAGAATGATCCTTTTCATTGTAAACAGAAAGGATGTGGGAAACTAAATAACCTGAATCCTTCATTTTTTTGGTATTTTACAGACCGCCATTCACAGTACATTTCATGTTGGTTTACATACGAATATAAAAAACAAACTATAGCAACCACTGTGTGAAGTAATATAACTAGGGAATAGTGTATCATTGAATGACAAGAAATGTAGTTATACCATATCTAAATAGTCTATGGTACTTTATTCCGGGACCACTTGAAGAATTCAAACTTACATACTAAGGAGTATTGAAGTGTCAATTTTCCATAACATCTGGATGGTCAATAAAATCCTAATTGAGCAACAGAGTCAAATCATGATTTGGGAGTCAAAAAGAATTGTTTTATTCCATGAATCTTTGGCTCCTTTAAACCTACCCAAAATCCACATAATCTGAGATGATGAAAATACAGAAGATGGTTCACTCCAGACCTCCTGAAACTGAAAATGTGAATGTAGAAAGCAAATCGATTAAAGAGAAATCCAACCTATCTGGGGCAGTCCTGACCTACAAAAAAGCCACAACTTTAGCCAGAAAAAAAAAAAATATTACTCTGAGCTGATCTAAAAAGGGGGATGCAATATGAAACAAGTATTCTCAATTGTCAACTCACTTAATACACCTCCCATACCTGACGAGCATGTGAAAAAGATTTTAAATCACTAGAACCCCTGTCTCCCAAAGAAGGCACCCCACAAACAGAACCTGGAAGGAATTCGACAAACACACAATGGACTGCCTTTTCCAAACTATTTTCAAGTACGCTCCTTCCTACTGCATACTGGACATCTGCCCTCCCTACTTAATTACCACTGCCCCATCAACATTCCACGCTGACGTCCTCTCACAGATCGATCAGCGTCTGCCACTAGGAATATTTCCCCAAAGCTTGGTTGAAATAGTCATCAACATTACCAAAAGACCCCAACCTACCTAGACAACTGGTACTAACTACAGACTGGTAGCCTCCATTCCATCTTACTAAACTAATGGAGGGAATGGTACCCTTACAGTTCACTCACTTCTTGGACTTGCGTGATGTTCTTCCACCATCTCAATCAGGATTCCAGCACTGTTAGCACAGAAAAAGTTCTGAGCTCCGGTTTAGATCACGTTTGACTACTGTTAAGTGAAGGAAAAAAGCACACTGCTACTTTAATTTGACCTGTTCTCAGCATTCAACCTAGTAGAACCATATTCTCTTATTATGGAACCTTGAGAAATGGAATCACTGGGAATGTTTTAAATGGTTCAGAGGCTTCTTGGCAAGTAGATCATACAGGGTCAAAATAAATGTGACTTATAAACTGGAGCAACAGATGCAGGGACCCCAAGTTCCCTCCTATCCCCAATACTGTTTCAATGATTTCCTTCGATCCTTAGCTCACTACTAGATAAAATAGTTTTCTCCACTACATCTACGCTGATGATATCTCAGTATTAATCACCAATCAATTCTCAAATAGACGCATCTAGGGTCCAACAATGCAGCGACCTACTAGAAAATTGATGCATGTTCACAGGCTAAAACTTGATACCGAACCCCCCCCCCCAAAAATTTCTATGCTTCAATACAAAACCAGACTAAATCCCTAAGTCAATTACTGTCAATCAAATGTACATCAAACTCCTAGGAATTCAAATCGATTGCGTTCTTTCCATGGAAGCGTAAGCTAACACCCTGGCCAAAATATGTTTCTACTAATGGGAAGCTCCATACCATCTGGGAAGTACTTTGAAACTAACCAGTATGAACTGGTACATGTGCTGGTACTATCGTCTCTTGACTACTGCAATCTAATATACCTAGGATGCACGAAAACCTTACTCAAGAGACTTCAAACCATTCAAAATACAGCAATCAGACTAATCTTCAGGCTATCAAAATTCGACAGCATCTCCCATTCCTACATCAAACTACACTGGCTCCCTATTGAGGCAAGAGTATTTTTCAAACTGCCCTGCTTCCTCTTGAAAACACTGGGAAGGACTGATCTCCAGCTACCCTACTAGCACATTCCATGATGCAACCACAACCAGATCAAGGAGACAAGAAGCCGCCAAATTCTGCACTTTCCCCTCATCCAAGGGCAAGAAAAGACTAGAGTTCATCGACAAATCTCTTGCCATTCAAGCTTACAGACTTTGGAAAGACGTTGCTGGAATGTATTCCCCCACACAATCCTATCTCATGTTCCGAAAAAAAAGTTTAAAACTTTCTATTTAAGAAATATGTATTGTAGTTAGATTTCTGCTTATCTCCAAAGCAACCACTATAATTCTCAGAGGAATGTTCTGATCTCTTTACTCCTACAAAAAGTTTGTAAACCACTTAGAACTGTAAAGGTATTAGCAGGATATAAGCCCAAATGTAATGTAACAAAATAAGTCAAAATACACGAAATAAATATGAAAATCATGTGGTCATCCTGTCAAAATTGTGTCCGTTTTGGTGATTACAAAAATATCAGACTCCTGATTTAAACCATTAGTAGGCATATTTTCAAAGCACTTAGCCTTCCAGAGTTCCATAGGTTTCTATGGAACTCTGGAAGGCTAAGTGCTTTGAAAAATATGCCTCTAGGTGTCATTGTCATATCTGAAAATATGTTCTTCTTGCAACAGAATTCTTTCTATATCCCCACCTCTCCAGCGAGGAGTCATCGTGCTTAAAACTGTGAATCTCAAGTCATCAATCTATGTACTTTTTCATGCATGCGCTCAACTAATGGTTTCTCTAACACATTTCCTTTTATGGCACTACGATGTTCAATAATACATTTATTCAGCACACGATTGATCTTCCCAATAATAGCAATTTGCCATGGGCAGACACTACGTAAACAACACGTTTGTTCTGCAACTTGAATTCTGGCATAGCTCAAAAGTAGTCACCATTACTGCATATTCAAAAATGTTAGATTTAGAACCGAAATGACAGACCCTCAGATATGAATATGGACACCACACTGTGTCTATTTTCCATTGGACCCGAAGGGCAGAAGGTGCCAATGTCTTTCAATTTTTATTCCATTTGAATGCTGCTCTATTATATCCTTCTCTGACATATTTGCTAAGATAACTCTTATCACAGAACCACCTAAGACCGCACACTTCGTTGCTTCAATCATGTCCTGCTGTTCAGAACAAATTCTTTTAATCCTCAGGAACTAATGGGAGATTCGTTTTTTTTAAAGATCTGTTATGACAACTCTTATAGTGAAGCAATTAGAATCTGTTGGCTTACAATAAATAGGTAGTGGCAAGCTTCCATTTTGAAACAAAATCCTAATGTCTAAAAATGAAATCTCTATCATAGTGTAACAAACTTTAATTCTTGTCCCATGGAGTTTAACCAAGCATAAAATTCTAACAGGTCATCCTCATTTGCTGTCCAAATCATTACTACATCATCTATGTATGTACACAGTAGAATTTATCTTTAAAAAATACAAACATATGTCCTCAAAATTTGCTAGGTAGGTAGGTTGGGGCCATCGTGGGCCCACAGTAGTACATTTTGTTATAAAAATGTTTTTCTTTGAGAGCTAGAGTTGCCAATTCCACTAAAAAACCGAGGTTTTTAAGACTAATGAGGAAGCCCGCGCGGCTTCTACAGTTGAAAATATACAATTGACAGCTGAGCATCTGAAGTATTTTCCTCCATTAAATACACATGGCAGCTAGACATCTTTGGAAAAACGCGATTTGAAAAGCGTAAAACCCCCTCCGCAAAAAAACTCTACACTGGCTCCGAATCAAAGAATGCATTGCTTTCAAATCTGCACTCTGGTTCACAAAATTATCTACGGTGAAGCTCCGAGTACATGACAGGCCTGATCGACCCACCACACCAGAAACACATCCGAATCAACACGAACATACCTAAACCTGCAATACCCAAGCTGCAAAGGACTCAAAAACAATCAACGTACGCATCCAGTTTTCTCCTACATAAGCACACAACTGTGTGAACGCATTACCAAAAGCCTTGAAAACTACGTACAATCACCTAAACTTACGGAAAAAACTAAAAAACTAACCTGTTTAAAAAGGTACTACCCTACCAATCCAACATAAATGCCTGATCTCTGCAACACAACAAACTAAAGTACGTAATGGCCATAACACACCTCTTCTGTTGTACGATTCCCCAATGTGGGCTGTGCACATGAACTTTATCTTACCACAATATCACTTTGTATTGTTTACACCGGAGTCTGCAAACACCTCTCCGGTACTATGTAAGCCACACTGAGCCTACAAATAGGTGGGAAAATGTGGGTGTACAACAAATACATAAATGACATTTAGGGAAATCATACTTGCTAAATTTAAAACAACCTAATGTCCCTATTCAGTTCTGAAGTGAACAATTTTTCTCTCCTGCTCCTTTGTACGTTCAGCTCAGTTAGAAACCAGGATTGGAATCTGGTGCCAGAAGCCTTCAGTAAGAACTACCTAGGAATTATTTTCCTCCCTTACTAATATCAGCATGTCCCAAACTGTGGGCCAATACACCTGAACAGCAATGGGTCATGGAGCTGGGCATTTCCCCTCTCCTCTTCATTGGGGCTGTAACACAGTATACCCAGCTAACCCGGGTAGCAGATGACCTGACTCACGGGCTGATTTTCAGAATGCCAGTGTTGTATGGAACAGCATCTGAAATACTCATGGGAACAGTGCAGAGGAAAAAAAAAAAAAAAAAAAAAGATTCCCGTGGCCAACATTAATAGCATGCAAATAGAATTGGAAAGTTATTTTTCTGACCCCCTCCTCCCTCTATGGCTCCCTGGTTGGCTTCTTTTTGCACCTGTGAGCCAGCTTGCGGGCTGCCAGCTATGGCTGGATCTTGCTGTCCCTCTGCACCTCAAGATAAGGTAGAGACACTACCCTCCAGAGCCAGTGGCCAAGGTCCCTCATATGTGATGAATCTGTTTAAAAAAACACAATTTTGAATCTGCCCCAGCACCGCCACATCAGGATCTGCGGGATATTGAACGTAGTACCTTCGAAACAGCTGAAAAATTTCTCTTCAGACACCCTAATTCCGGCTCTGAGCTAGCGTTAGGTTTTGGGCGGTAAGGGTGGCTTTGTTTTGTGTATATTCTCTCAGCACTAGAATGGATCAGTGAATTAATTACCATTGGTTGACTACATATGCATGCCAACCCATTGTCCCTCTTGTGCTAGACCCCTCTGAACATTCTGTGCACCCTAATCCTGGAGCTAGTCTGGCACTAATCGGCTCTAGTGACTGCATTAGGTTCTAAGAATCGTCCCCTCAGTGATCAAGCGGGGACCTTTTGAATGGCAAGTTCATAGAATTACTACAGAGCTTTTCAGGGAATCTCATCTCTAGCACCTCATAAACAATCATACTCCTTGAAATGGAAGTTCACCTCCTGGTGCACACCTCCAAGGCCTTGACTCCTTTCTTTGTTCACTGCAGACTCTACCTCAGTATCTGTTGTACCTATCTCAAGTACGTCTCAAAACTTCCTCCATTCGGATGCATCTGGCTGCTATTTCTTCATATCATATGGCGTCCTCATCATCCTTCGTATCATCACATCCCCTAATTAAGCAAATTTTTTTAAAGAATTGCTTCACTTACATCCTCCTAGTCCTACTATTCCTGGAAGTTGAGTAGTACAAGACACTTGTACTGTGATAGAAGGTGTTGAGTCTCTCACACAGTGACTTCTAAACCTGAGTGCAACATATCAAGCTTCCATTACCATTCATGATTATCCAATTACGCCAAAGAAAAACAGTAAAACCAAAGTAAATTCACTTATGCATTTCAATGCATACCTTCTCTTCTCTCTGGAGAATTCGGTTAAGGATACCTTTTATTGGGTTAATTCTAAAGATAGATCACACCAGCACTAATAATAAAAAAAACAAACAACAACACCTGCACACTTTTAACTATTTAAGAGTTAATATCATTATAACAGGTACTGGTAAACATTCTCAAAAATAAAATAAAGTTTATGCCACCTCCAACAAATATGCTCCAAAAACACATCACTGTGCAGCTGATATCAAGGGACAGCAATAAGGGGAGTCTTTTGTGCCCTCAAGGAAGCAAAAGACCAGACTTATAGCGCACTTTAACAAAGGATTCTTATTTTGCTCCCATAGAACCGGCTCCCCAGGTCCAGTCAGCAATGGAGATCTAGGGAAAACTCCTAACGCATACTAATGTTTGATATCACCTACACAGAGAAGAAAATATCGAATAGAAATCTTTGCACTGTTCTTTGTTTCCCTGAAGTAGGCATCACTGAAATACGGATATATTGTGAATATTGGCTGGATTCAGGCTTGTGCAAGTCCTGAATGTTAACTCATCTTGATCTACCACAAGTGGCCACTTCCTACTCGCCTGTGGTAAGCTTTAAGGTCCCATCATAAAAGCGATGCCAGTCTTTAATCAAAGGCTATGAAGTTAAACTCAACATTATTAATTTCATTACTGAAAAACTAGCATGCAATACTACACATTATAGCAGTGATTCCCTAATTGAATCCTAGGGTTCCTTGAACTCTCTTCAGGGGTTCTTCAAGAAATTAGATTAAGGAATGTTTGAATGAACATGTTTATATCAATTGGGGGCTCCTCAGTGTATGAAAAACTATTTTGGGGATTGCACCATAATAAAAAGTTTGAGAATCTCTTAGGGCTGTATATTTAACGTATTACATGTTTAACTCATGTTAAAATTTTTAACACGAGTTAACACCTCTCTCCCCGCCTGTAACATCCAGCATTGCTCTGCCTGCACTTTTCTTCTCCGGCACACTCCTCTCCAGCTCCTTCCCACGGCCACTGCACGCAAAGCAAGCTGTGTGTCACCTGGCTCCAAGCCTCTCTCTGAAACAGGAAGTTCCGTCAGAGGAGGTGGAACTTCCTGTTACAGAGAGGCTTCAGCACTGGTGATACAGAGGTACACTTTCACTGCAGCAGAAGTGAGAAGCAGGGAGAATTGCAGAGGAGTGGGGGCTGCTGGAGAGGTAAGGAGAGTTTGCACTACCAGCAGAAAAAAGGTAGAAAGATACGGACTGCACGGGGGGGAGATAGCAGAAAGAGAAAGCCAGTGATGCGGGGGAGGGGACAATGCAGGAGAGAAGGTGAAGAGTGAGGGGTTGGCAAGCGGCAGCAGAAAAAGAAGAGTGAGAAATTCGGGGGAAGGAGGGGGCGACAGCGGGAGGAAAAGAAAAAGAGCCAGATATGCAAAGCAGAGGGACAGCTGCAGCAGGAGAAACAGGAATAGAGCCAGAGATGCAGGGGAGGAGGGGACCACAGAAGAGCAAGAGAAGAGCGAGAGATGCAGGGTAATGGGGGTGGCAAAGAGAGAGATGTACCACAGAAGAGAGGTGCCAGGGGGAAAAAACAGGGAGAGAAAGAAGGGGGGGGGGGGATATGCTAGAAATAGGGGATGGAAGAATCAAAGACGGAAGATGGTGCCCATTGAAGAGAAGGGAGAAAAACAAAAAAGAGAAGGAAAAAAATGGTAATCATGGTTGGAGGGATGGGAGGAGATGGAATCAAAGTTATTGGTTGAATGTTTAGGATCAATTAAAAAAAAAAAAAAAAGTAACTATGTAAGTCTAAGTGCTTTGAAAATGAGCCCCAAAGTTCCATAGGGAACTTTGCAAGTCTAAGTGCTTTGAAAATACATCTCCATGTGTACATGCTAAATTTATTTCAACTGTTTTACATTTGGATCATGTGATTAATCTCAAGATTAAAATTTGCAATTGTGATTAATCGTGTGATTAAAAGTTTTAATCAATGGACAGCCCTAGAATATCTGCATTATAGCATCTAAAGCCCAGTAGCTCTGTAATTTAAAAGAACATCAGCAAAATAAAATCTACAAAGGTAACATTTGAGAAGTTGATAAATATCTGGGTACGATATTGCCACGGTACTGCACACACCCAGTAGTGTTATAAAAATAAGCATTACTGATAATTTCAGGAAACGCACATTTTACGGTAGGTAGGCCTTGGAACTGCATAAGACATATCCAGAAAAGGTGTGTGTGGATTTTTTTTTGGTTTGTTTTGATCTTCGCAACTCACACCAATGATCCCAAGTCAAGTGCCGCTAGTGTACGTGGCGCTGCACTACAAATAAACAGCACCGTGCAGAGCTTGGTGCACGCCTACTTCTCGGGGAATAATGCACCAACAAGCAACGGAGACTAGCTACACACACCGGATGCAGAGAAAGAGGCAAAGGAGGGGGCGGATGGGCCACATTCTCTGACCCCCGCCTCACCTCTCATTTCATTCATTCGGAGCACCAAAGGAGCGGCAAATCCCTCTACGCTCCTTCAAGGCCTACTGTACTCGCTCGGCTGGTCACCAGCTCACAAACAAACTGGGAATCTTCTGTCGTTGCTGCGCCCTATGCTGGAATAGACTTCCTGCGCCCCTACGTCTTGCCCCATCCTTGACCACCTTTAAATCTAGATTGAAAGCCCACCTCTTTAACATTGCTTTTGACTCGTAACCACTCGCCTCCACCTACCCTCCTTCCTGTACACATTAATTCATTTGACACATTGATTTGCTTACTTTATTTTTTGTCTATTAGATTGTAAGCTCTTGGAGCAGGGACTGTCTTTCTTCTATGTTTGTGCAGCGCTGCGTACGCTTTGTAGCGTTATAGAAATGCTAAATAGTAGTAGTAGTAGTAGTTATCTGTTCCCTTCTCCACTACCTGCCAACTCCAGACTTCGCTCCTTCTGTCTCGCTGCACCCTACGCCTGGAATAACTTCCTGAGCCCCTACGTCTTGCCCATCCTTGGCCACCTTTAAATCTAGACTGAAAGCCCACCTCTTTGACATTGCTTTGACTCGTAACCACTCGCCTCCACCTACCCTCCTCCTTCCTGTACACATTAATTCATTTGATTGACACATTGATTGATTTGATTACTTTATTTTTTTGTCTATTAGATTGTAAGCTCTTGGAGCAGGGACTGTCTTTCTTCTATGTTTGTGCAGCGCTGCGTGCGCCTTGTAGCGCTATAGAAATGCTAAATAGTAGTAGTAGTAGTAGTTATCTGTTCCCTCTCCACTACTGCCAACTCCAGACTTCGCTCCTTCTGTCTCGCTGCACCCTACGCCTGGAATAAACTTCCTGAGGCCCTACGTCTTGCCCCATCCTTGGCCACCTTTAAATCTAGACTGAAAGCCCACCTCTTTAACATTGCTTTTGTCTCGTAACCACTTGTAACCACTCGCCTCCACCTACCCTCCTCTTCCCTCCCGTTCACATTAATTGATTTGATTTGCTTACTTTATTTTTTGTCTATTAGATTGTAAGCTCTTGGAGCAGGGACTGTCTTTCTTCTATGTTTGTGCAGCGCTGCGTACGCCTTGTAGCGCTATAGAAATGCTAAATAGTAGTAGTAATCTGGGAAGAGGGACAGAGAAAAAGAGGGGCGCTTCTCCTACCACCACCCAACATAGAAAACCGCAGGCCTCGGCCAGGCCTCCCCCCATCCGTCGCATACCACCGGCTCCCACTCAAGTTCCCACGCCACTCCCCAACCCCGCAGCTGCAGGGGAAACGCAGCGGCGCCGCTG
Source organism: Microcaecilia unicolor (assembly GCF_901765095.1). Lineage (NCBI taxonomy): Eukaryota > Metazoa > Chordata > Amphibia > Gymnophiona > Siphonopidae > Microcaecilia > Microcaecilia unicolor. Next base: position 21,849,920 of record NC_044039.1, read on the forward strand.
CCATGTTGTTGCAGCGGGAAGGAGGAGGCTAGAGCCCAACCTTTCCGCCGCCGCAAACGGAAGTCACGCGGCACAGCAGCGACTCTTCCACCGCAAAGAGCGTTTTCTAGCCCTCTGAGGGGAGTTTCCCTCGTATCGCGAAGCTGCAGCCGTCCGCCGCTGGAAAGCGTGCCGGAATTTACCTTGATAATCCTACGGGGCAGCCCGGCCATCTTGTCTTATACAGAATTCAACCTCTGCCTCTCACTCGGCGGCTCCCTCGCACGCAGAAGTGGAAACCCGGATGCTTCTCTTCCGGCTGACGTCACCCGCAGGCGCCCGGGGCACGCCGGAAATGGAGTCGAACGGGGGCGCCTGGGAGACGACGGGCCGCGGCCTACGCACTACAAGGCCCAGGCGGCCTGAGCGAAGAGGTCAATGGGCTACGTGACTGACGGCTGCGCTTGGTTCCCGCGCACGAACATGGCTGGGGGGGAGGGGTCATCAAAATAAGAAGTTTTGTAGCTTTTGCTAATAAAATTGTCCAAAGACAGCGAGGGGAATTTGCAGCATTCACCGGTAGCTTTGTAGGGTGCGTCTGGAGCTGCAAAATATTTGTACACATTTGATGTCCAGGTCGGATCAAGTGTAAACAGTGGCCTTTTTGTCAGACCGATACCGGATTTAGTCCTGTGACAGCTGCACAACATGCATTTTAATTATGTTGCGGTATTAAAACTGCCTTATTCTTACAACCCACGTAGTTTCTACTGAAGGTCGACGGTAGTAAGTGGCCTGCTTGCATCTTGATTTGAAATGGTTCTGATCTATGGAGGTGGTTTTCTTTTCTGTACTATTATTTATTTGTTACATTTGTAACCCCGTACTTTCCCACTCATGCAGGCTCAATGCGGCTTCCATGGGGCAATGGAGGGTTAAGTGACTTGCCCAAGTCACAAGGAGCTGCCTGTGTCTGAAGTGGGAATTGAACTCAGTTCCCCAGGACCAAAGTCCACCACCCCTTAACCTACTAGCCACTCCTCCACTGTTGCTACTATTTGAGATTCTACATGGAATGTTGCTATTCCACTAGCAACATTCCATATAGAAGTCGGCCCTTACAGATCACCAAATGTGGCCCGCGCAGGCTTGTGCTTCTTGAGTCTGACGTCCTGCACGTACAGGCAGGACGTCAGACTCACAGAAACAGAAGCCTGCACAGCCTTCTACATGGAATGTTGCTAGTGGAATAGCAACATTCCATCTAGAATCTCCAATAGAGCACATTCCATGTAGAATCTCCAATAGTATCTATTTTATTTTTGTACATTTGTACCCTGGCGCTTTCCCACTCATGGCAGGCTCAATGCGGCTTCATGGGCAATGGAGGGTTAAGTGACTTGCCCAGAGTCAAGGAGCTGCATGTGCCTGATGGGAATCGAACTCAGTTCCTCAGACCAAAGTCCACCACCCTAACCACTAGGCCACTCCTCCACTGTTGCTACTATTTGAGATTCTACATGGAATGTTGGCTATTCCACTAGCGTAGAAGTCGGCCCTTGCAGATCACCAATGTGGCCGCGCAGAGCTTCTACATGGAAGTTGCTAGTGGAATAGCAACATTCCATGTAGAATCTCCAATAGTATCTATTTTATTTTTGTTACATTTGTACCCTGCGCTTTCCCACTCATGGCAGGCTCAATGCGGCTTACATGGGGCAATGGAGGGTTAAGTGACTTGCCCAGAGTCACAAGGAGCTGCCTGTGCCTGGAGTGGGAATTGAACTCAGTTCCTCAGGACCAAAGTCCACCACCCTAACCACTAGGCCACTCCTCCACTAGAGTCTTTCCTCATTCTTCTTGATCTTTCCGCTGCGTTTGACACTGTCGATCACAGCATACTTCTCGATACCCTGTCCTCACGGATTCCAGGGCTCTGTCCTTTCCTGGTTCTCTTCCTACCTCTCCCTCCGCACCTTTAGTGTTCACTCTGGTGGATCCTCTTCTACTTCTATCCCTCTGCCTGTCGGCGTACCTCAGGGTTCTGTTCTTGGTCCCCTCCTCTTTTCTATCTACACTTCTTCCCTTGCCTCATTAATCTCATCCCAGGCGTTTCCTACCTATCTCTATGCTGATGACTCTTCCCAAATCTAACCTTTCTACCACCTATCTCACCTTGCATCCAAGAACCAAAGTTTCAGCGTGCTTGGTCTGACATCGCTGTCTGGATGTCTCAACGCCACCTGAATTAAATGAATGACCAAACCGAAGCGAGATTCCTCATTTTCACCCCACAAACCCCCACCTCCCCGCTCCACCCGTTTTCTATTCGTTTGATGGATCTCTCATTCTCCCTGACCTCCTCAGCTCTGAAACCTTGGGATCATCTTTGACTCTTCTCTCTCCTTCTCTGCTCAGATCCAGGCAGATTGCCAAGACCTGTCGTTTCGCTTGCTTTACAACATCCGTAAAATCCGGCCCCTCCCCTTCTTTTCCGAGCACATCTACCACAACCCTCATCCACACCTTGTCACCTCTCGTTAGACTACTGCAATCTGCTTCTTGCTGGCCTCCCACTTAGCACCTCTCCACTCTCCAGTCGGTTCAAAACTCTGCTGGCCCGTCTCTCTTCCGCCAGGGTCGCTTTACTCTACTACCCCTCTCCTCAAGACCCTTCACTGGCTCCCTATCCGTTTTCCGCATCCTTTCAAACTTCTTCTACTAACCTATAAATGTATTCACTCTGCTGCTCCCCAGTATCTCTCCACACTCGTCTTTCCCTACACCCCTTCTCGTGCACTCCGCTCCCATGGATAAATCCTTCTTATCTGTTCCCTTCTCCACTACTGCCAACGCCAGACCGCGCCTTCTGTCTCGCTGCACCCTACGCCTGGAATAACTTCCTGAGCCCCTACGTCTTGTCTTGCCCCATCCTTGGCCACCATTAAATCTAGACTGAAAGCCCACCTCTTTAACATTGCTTTTGACTCGTAACCACTCGCCCTCCACCAACCCCTCCTCTCTTCCTTCCCGTTCCCATTAATTGATTTGATTGCTTTACTTTATTTATTTTTTGTCTATTAGATTGTAAGCTCTTTGAGCAGGGTCTGTCTTTCTTCTATGTTTGTGCAGCACTGCGTATGCCTTGTAGCGCTATAGAAATGCTAAATAGTAGTAGTAGTCTCAGGTATGTGCCAAAAAAAACAACAACATAGGACTAGACTATTCAGGAGTCAACTCCGCTGTCTATTTGCAAGTGTGCGTCCCAAGGGAGCTGTGCTTTTTTTTTTTTTAAACAAAGCGGTTGTGTGCTGCAGGTGCACAACACGCTTTTCTTAAGTTCTGGTCCTGATATTAACTGTTCCCCGTATGTCTTCAAGAGGACAGTTGACGTTATGGATATCAAAGACTGTATATAGTATAACAAAATCAATATGTTTTTCCAAAGTTACAACATTTGTAACTTTTCAAATGTGAACCATGGGCATATACCAAAATGTCTAGAGTACTATTTGTGACCATCGCTGGTGAAAAAAGCAGCTCTCAACCTGTGGGTCATGACAGGGGCGTATCTGTGTGGGGCCCCGTAGATTTGGCCCTGGACCCCCCTGCCGACGACCCTCTCCAACCCCCTCCCGCTGCCAACCCGCCATTGCCTATCTTTGCTGGCGGGGACCCCAACCCCCGCCAGCCGAGGTCCTCTCTTCCGTTGCAGCAAAGCTTCCTGTTCCGAGTCTGACGTCCTGCACATACAACGGCAGGACGCAGACTCGGAATTTGAAACTGAAGGAAGCTTTGCTGCATGGAAGAGAGGACCTCGGCTGCGGAGGTTGGGGTCCCGTCCAGCTTGCAACGAAGGACCTCAGCTGGCGGGGGTTGGGGTCCCCCACCAGCAAAGGTAGGCGGGGGGGGGGGTCAAAGTTGTTGTTGGGGGGGGGGGGGGGCTAAAATGTGCCCCCTCACTCTGGCTCCCCCTCCCGCCCAAGTCCAGATACACCTCTAGGTCTTGACACACAAGTATGGCGTCAATAGCCCACACAGCAGCTTTTCTTTCTTTTTTTTTTTTTTCTGTACAGCTGCTCTCCTCTCCTCGAATGGAACCAGCACCTCTCCCTTGAGCCCAGTACCTTAACTACCCCACTCCCCCACCACGCATCTAGCACATCTGCCTTAGCCTTCCTGAGCGCCCCAGTCAACAAAAACCTGTGTTTTTCACCAGTGCCAGCAGCAAAAACCTAACAGACGGCCAGGGCTGACCCAGATTCTTCCCTATGCCATAACTTCTTGTATATGCGTGAGCAAGTTACTGCAGTGGGAAGGATCCAGGTCAGCCCAGGCAGGCTGGTACATCTGTCACTACTAGTGAAAAACAGGTTTTTGGGCCAGGTACTCATGGAAGAGATGCCTGCTAGACTTGTGGTGGGGAGGGGGAGGTACTGGACTCACATGGGGGGAGGGAGAAGTGCTAGAGCCATGAGGAAGGCAGAGGGAGTAGTACTGAACATATGTTGAGGTGTTATTGGACCTTAGCTGAGGGGAGAGAGAGAGAAGGGGCATGCCAGACTATGGGGAGGTTTGGGGGGGGGGGGCATGACAGTCTGTGGGGAGCAGACTGGAGGAGAATGTCAGTCAGTGGTGAGAGTAAATATGAGAAAAATATGGAAGGGAGATGTGGCTACAAAACCCCCAATGTCATGCTCCTTCCCGGGCTATGTTGGCAGTAAACTAGACGTAGCAGGCTTTCACGTCAGTAATTGGTTTGCTGCCTACACAACCCAGGTAGGAACAGGGTATCAGTACTGATGTAGCCACATATCCTGCTGCCTTGCTGAACATTGGTGCTGCACTTTTTTGGTGGGGGGGCGAGGTGGGGCATGAAGTTGCAGCATAAGAGAGGAGGAGGAGGAGAAAGGAGAGGGAAGGATAGAGGATAAGGAAACACTGGGCTATAGGAGTACAGGAGAGAAAGAGGGGACAGGGAGCTGCTGGACCCTAAGAGTGGAGGAGAGGGGGTGGGTAGGGAAAGAGAGGAAATGTTGGGCTGAAAGAATGTGTGTGTGTGTGTGTGGGGGGGGGGGGGGGGGGTAGGAAGAGATGCTTGGCATGGTGGATCAATGTAGGTGGCCATAGGGATTCTCAGGAAAATGAGTGAGAAAAGGATGAAGCATACAGCAGGTAGAAGTGTAGTTGTAAGAAGTGAGTGAGTGAAAGAGGGCAGAGTAGGAGGCTAGGGAAAGAGAGGAGAGCTAGAGGGTGAGAGGAGATGGACAGTCCATTGAGGGAATGGAAGAAGATAGGAAGAAAGTGGAAACAGGACAAATGACAGCACCCATGGAAAAGAGAGCAGCAAAGCTGAAGAGAGAAACTGGGACCAACATCCTTGGAAACATAAAATTTGCAGGCAAAGGTATAAAATTAAAAAAGTGTTTCATTTTGAATTTATTAGGTAGAAGGTTAGCTTTGGGAACTGTGCATTATGGATGTCTTTGTATTTTGTTGGAAATGCATCTCTGTTTTTATTTTTCCTATGGTGTGGTATATGCCTAGTTTGATTTCTTGGGCTTCCCAGTTCAATTTTTGTCTTCATATTTGTATTTCAAATTTGCGATCCCTTGTTCTGTATTTGGTAAGGGACTGTATGTGTTTTTGAATGTGATGGAGGTGTGGTATTCTGTTTGCCTTAAGTTTCTGTGTAGAACTCTGTAGCAGCCCCACTTGTTCTGTTTTACCAGTATTAGGTGTATTGAGGCCCTGTTTCCAAAGGCAGTCTAGCCCATAGGAATATTATAGGCATCTACATGGTTAGCGCATGCTAAAAGAATTAGCGTACCTTTGTAATCAGGGTCCTTGGTGTTCTAGGACCCTGTCTAATATTTATAGGTAGGGTTCATGATGTTCGAATCATAGAAATTAATGCTACTCTTGTATGAAAGTTTTGCTATGTGTATTTTGAGGTAGGATTTTTTTCAGGTTTTGTATTATTTCTCAGTGTGACTGGTAGTGGAGAGATGCCTATTGCTACTACTCAGATGGCACGAGAATCCGAATATGTGTGTATGTATGTATGCATGATCACTTACATAGAGAAAATGTTGCTAGTTATCTACATCTGTTGTTTGGGGGAGGGGAGCATGTTTACATTTAATTTTTTAAGAATTGCCATACTGTATCAGACAAAAGGTCCATGGGGGTCACCCATGCAAGCACTCTGTCAGGTGTGTCACAATTTAGAACCACTGTTCGAGCAAACCATTTGTAACATAACAGTCTAAACCAGCAGTGTAGCCAAGGGTGGGCCCGGGCCCATCCTCTTTGGGTTCAGGCCCACCCAGTAGCAGCACATCTATAATTTGGTTGGCAGGGATTCCCATGCCCCACTAGCCCAAAACTCCCAACTGTCCCTTCTACATACCTTTTAAATAGCAGATCTTCGCGAGCAGCGACTGATGCATACTGCTCAAACCGGCTCCACAGCCTTCCCTCTGATGTATTCCCATCTATGAGGAAACAGGAAGTAGCATCAGAGGGAAGGCCGTGGGGCTAACATGAGCGGTGTGTATTAGGTGTTGCTCGCTGCCGGTGAAAATCTGCTACTTAAAAGGTATGCGGGGGAGGGGGGATGTTTGAGAGACCATACGGCAAGCAGACGAGAGAGGGAGAGACCAAATCACTTGCGGGACAAGACGAAGTTCTGCCCACCCATCTTGGGCTCAGACCCACCCAAAATTGGGTCTCTGGCTACGCCCCTGGTCTAAACACTATCTTTTAATGTGAATTAAAAAAAAAAAAAAAAGTTACAGAAGTTCAAACGTAACATTTCCAAACTGCTTAGGAAGCCACAACATGAAAAATCATCCACTCTCATTATTTTTGGATCCACTACTTTAGTTGAGCAAGGACTGTCCTTCCCCATGTTTAAACTTGTACAGTGCTGCGTAACCCTGGCAGCACTATAGAAATGCTAAGTAGTAGTAGTCACCTTTTCCCAGAGATGGGGACATATTTTGCAAATATTACTTTGAGGTACATTGTGACATGCTTGATTGCAGTTATTTCTAGGAATACAATATTTGTAAAGTTGCTAATGTTCTTAACTGATACATAATCATAAGAACATAAGTGATGCCTTTACTAGACCTGACCTAAAGCACCCAGCATTCTGTCGCCACAGTGATCAAGCTAGGCCATAAGTTCCTTGTGCAATCCCAAAGTGTATTGCTAACCTATCTATGGACTTTTCCTTCAAAGCTTATCTAAACCCTTTTTAAATCCAGCTATGCTACAGCTTTGATCACATCCTTCTGCAACAATTTCCACAGCTTGTGTGTTGAGGGAAGAAATACTTTCTCTAGTGTGTTTTAAATGTGCTGCCCTAGGCTTAAGTCCCTATTAACCTGTTCCACACCACTCATGCTTTACATCATATTTACTCTTTGCCATCTCTTCTCCAAGGTGAAGAGCCTTAATTTGTGTAGTCTTTGTTCATAGAGGAGCTATTCCAATACCTTTGTCATCTTGATTAGCCTTTGTACCTTTGTATCGTTTATGCATATCTTTTATGGGGTGATCAAAACTGCACACAGTACTTATGGTACCATCATTTCATGAGTTCATATAGAAGAAAAATTCTCTGATGAATTCCTAATATTGGATTATTATTTTTTATTTATTTTTTTAACTGCAACATCACACTGAGTCGAGAATTTCAAGACACCTACCATGACGCAAAGATCCTTTTTCAGGGTAGTAGATCCTAAGATGAACTCCAGCATCATAGGATTATCTTTCTCTACATGTATCATGTTGCACTTGTCGACATTAATCTCATCTGTCATTTGGAGGTGTTAGTGCACAAACAAACCTCTTCCAAAGGAGTGGAAACTATAGGAGTGGGGGATATGATATGAAACTGCAAAGAGGTAGAATCAGCATTAAAAAAAAATAAATAAAAGCCACACTGAGTCAGCCTAAGGTCAATCTACCCCAGTATCCTGTCCTCAACAGTGACCAGACCGGGTCGCGTGTTAAAGACATTTAGATTTCTCCTTTTATTGAAACCGATTCTACCTTTTTCTACCTCACAATATGTCAGAAAAATAAATACAGCCGCATCGGGGGGTTGGAAATTGTCCTAGAATTAAAATCTGTACCATCAGACCAAGTCCATAAATAATAATCCTACTCATGTTGCCAACAGAGTACAAAGCTCCGTCTCCTTTTTCATCATACAGAGGCACTACACCTCTTTTCTCCTCTTCTCCTACTGTTTATGGACTCTTTTCTAAGTAATAATCCCAATCCGCTAACTGTATCCACAGACTGTATGTCAATATTTGCCCTAACTGTACAACACTGTGCTAGAGAAATGAAAATATCATTTTCAGTTATTACGTGTACTACAAAAATTCTGTGCACAGTGCTGTAAAAGTTTCAAAACCTGCATCCGTAGTGGTGCATCTGCATGGCATAATCCTGGTTATCACTAACTACTTGCTGTCCCTGCTTCCTATTGTGATGGGTTGGCTAGGATTCCTTGTGCTCTGCTTCATTTTTCCTGTCTTCTTTTGGTGCTCATTCTTTTTCTTAGATTATTCTTTATATCACAAAAGATATGTAGTTTATTTTTTATTTATAACCATTTAAATTTTTACAAGCGATAAAACAACTTGCTGGAAATACAGAGAAAGTAATATGTAGGAATTATTTCAGTCAGGTAATTCTATTCTTTTCCTTAGACCACTAAATAGGGAGAGTGAAACAAGATGAGATCAATTAAACAGTAAACAGAAAAAAAACCCCGTGGTATTAACCTGATTATCCCCAGATATTACGCGTCTAATTCATTATTCCACATTGATCATCTGGTTGGCTTCTTCAAGGCCAATATGGAGTATAGTCAAATCATTTCATTGAAAACATACTTATTGTCCAATATTAGTTAGAAATAATACATCTGATTACATTTTTTCTCTTTTAAAAACCAGAAGTTATTTAACAATACATATACTTAAGTCTCTAATTCAAATCCCACTGATTAAAGTAATCCCAGTTTTCACAGGCTTCACTCCTTTTAAAGTAATAATTTGAGGAAAAGATGTGTAGGTTTAAGCATGCCTATGCTCCGTACATACAATAAAATTTCCTCCTTCAAGTACCTGCTGTATGCATGTTTTATAAGTATTAGGTGAGCTGATGAAGTATCACATCCATTTATCTGAGATTCATAATTGAAGTCCCTTCAAACTTTAATGGATAGAACACAGACTGAAATGTAACTTATTTCATAGGTATTTTTTGTCCACAAAAATGGATATAAATGAATGCAACTGACCTGAAGGAAGCAAATGAGAACACATGCATATCCTTAAAGATAAAACAAAACAAAAAAAAAGGGGCCTTCACAATCATCTCAGTTCCTTCTTCAGATGTGAAGAAAGTTTGTGTGCATCACTGGTTAGTAATTAAATTACTTAGAACCAGGAAAACCAGGGTTCAAATCTCTAGGGATGCACATGAAATATCAATGAAATATCCCGTGTCCAAGGCAAACGAAAACAAACAGAAAATTTTGTGTTTTGTGTGCACTCCTTTCAAAACAGCCCACATTTAGGGGGTGAGGGAAAAGATTAGGAAGGGACAGGGCAAGGAAGAGAATGTGTATAGGGGCCATAAATGAAGGAATCCTGTTCAGAAGGAATGTATCCTTGGGAGCTTAGCCGAGTTTAGGTGGCAGAGCCGGTGGTGGGAAGTGGGGATAGTGCTGGCCAGACTTATACGGTCTGTGCTAGAGCTGGTGGTGGGAGGCGGGGCTGGTGGTTGGGAGGCGGGGATAGTGCTGGCCAGACTTATACGGTCTGTGCCCTGAAGAGGACAGCTACAAATAAAAAGTAGCACATATGAATTTATCTTGTTGGGCAGACTGGATGGACCGTGCAGGTCTTTTTCTGCCGTCATCTACTATGTTACTATCCTATATAATAAAACACACCTCCAACATTCTGAAGCTGACTGCATGGCTGAGGCATTCCTGCTCTCTGTATCCATCTCCTGAATTGACATCACGTACTTCCGGGTTCGTCACAAGCAGAAGTGACCAACCAGACGAGGTTTCTTGGCTTCAGAATGTTGGAGGTGCATTCTATTAAATAGGATTGGTCAGTTCCTTGAAGCACAGCCAGAGCTCAGCGTCCTGCACAGTAATGCTCAGACACCAGAGAGAGAGAAAGGGGGGTCTGACACCAGAGAGGGGGGGAGGTATCTCTGTCACACACACACTCTCTCTCTCTCACAATGTCTTTTTCTCTCTCACACACTCTATGTCTCACACTGTATCACATTCACTCTCTATGTGTCACACATTCACTCACACACTCTCTTGGTCTCATACACTCAGTCTCACAGAGAGTCTGTGTCTCACACACACTCTCGCACACACTGTATGTGTGTGAAACACACTCTCTCTCTCTCACACACTGTCTCACATACGCACTTGCACACACTCTCATTCTCACACACACACACACTCGCACATTCACTCTCTCAAACATACACACTCCGAGGAAAACCTTGCTAGCGCCCATTTCATTTGTGTCAGAAACGGGCCTTTTTTTACTAGTGTTACTATGTTACTATTTGTAACACCATTGCTTCTGTGGCAACATAATGGAACCCCCCCCCCCCTTTTGAATAAAATATTCCCAGAAATTACATTGGAAATAATACAAGATGAAAATTTTCTGACTGCACACCCTTACAAATGTAATTTCTGTCTGCTCCCCAACACTCTAAGACCATGGGTAAGTCACTTATCTCCCACTGCCTCACATGTGCACTTAAACTGTAAACGACTTGTTGGGAACAAATTCCATTAATGTCAAACTGCCTACAGCATAACCAGTTTGTGATTGGGCATGTTCCAGGAGTAACTAATGATCTCACTGATGCTCTAACTCGTTCCAGTTGATGCATTTTCAAGCATTGGCACCATCAGCAGATCGGATTCCCACTTTGATGTCAGAGAAATTGTGGTCCAGTTTCCTGGAGCCTGTGGGGAGCTTTTGAAGAGAGCTTTGGCTCCAAACACTTGGGAGTACTTATTTAGCTGGGATTCAGAGATTTTTATATTTTGTGGAGCACTGTGGTGTGTCTTGACATTTTCCTGTTCCGGTTTCTGTTATAGTCCAATTTATTTTATTTGTCCATTCAGAGAATTGGTTGGCTGGTATTCTGGGAAAGGCATTGGCCTGTTTGACATCCAAATATATATATTTTTATATTATTTTTTGACGTCCAAATATATACTTACAATGTGTGTTTCATGTGTTAGGAGCTACATTGTAACAGTACCACCTACAATTTTTGATCAGGATTAGCTGACCTCTGAGGCAGGCGCCTGTGCGCCGAAACACGGCCCGTGTCGGGTCTATCAGTCAATTAATAAACAAGAGACTTTGATCATCTCAATCCTGAAGGCCCATTGTTGCTTTTTTGTTTCTGTATTATATTTGTACTAGTAAAACATGCCCGTTTCTGGAGCAAATGAAACGGGCGCTAGCAAGGTTTTCCTCCCGAACCCCCCCACCCTACCCACCCCTTCGGCGTTATGAAGCCACTGACCGCCATTGCTCCGCACCTCGTCAACGCACGCCACCTTCATCCACTGACACCATTGCTCCCCCCTCGATATTTGATGCCATTGCTCCGCCCTCAACGTCATCACGTTCGACGCAAGGGCGGGGCCCAGACAGTGATTTCAGTGGCTTCACCACCACGAACCCTTCAAACCCAAAGGAAGTGCCTGCAGGAAGTGACACTGACGTCAGTGTCCTCAGAACGTTGAGGGTGAGTTTTATTATATTAGATGCTGTTTTACCCTCTCTTTTGTGTCTGTGTACAGCATAATTTGCACAGGCGGAACAAAAATTAAAATCCTTCTTATGCCAGTTCTATAAAAACTTAGAACCTGTAAAGAATCCAGTTTTTCCCCAGAATTAAATATGGCCCCTAAAACTTTATGGTGCTCATTTTCAAAGCACAATGACTTACAAAGTTATACAATGTAATGTTGTAATGGGCTTTGAAAATGAACCTCCACGCCACACAAAATGGGAGCACACTGCCCCCTACTGGATATCTACAGAATGAAAAACCAACTGGATTGTATCATAAAGTACTATAGCTGTATCAGAAAAAAGTGGACCTCTGCACACTGTTTTAGGAAAGTATTTAATGTAGAATATAATTTAAGATTGCAGAAGGTTAACACAGTTGTATTGCTGCTTACTTCATAACCAAATCAAGCAGATAGATTATACTGTTCACAGGCTGCTGAATAGAGGCTGTTTTTAATGTTGATGTCATCGGTCTTTTGGGGGATTTAGCTTCTTGCGTCTTCTGTGAAACCTTAGGAAAAAGGAATATTTAAATTTGAATTGAGTGTTTGTATTGGTTCTGTATTTTAACATTATTGCAATGGAGCATGCACAACATTAAATGCAAACCAAGTAAGCGAGCTGGCCCTGGGCTAGGTACAGAAAGTAACCGTGCTCTGATTACAAAGCAAAGGTGAGCATGTAGATCAGTACTAATTAACTCAGGTGGGGACAAATTCACATGGTGTGGCCTTTCAAGGCATCTATCACACCAGGGTTTATACTAGAGACAGGGGGGGGGGGGTGTAGGGTACATATGCAAAAAAAGTTATATATTTTTTATATAACTTTTATATAACAAATTTTGGATTATATATTTTTTTTTTACTGGGCTGTTGTAGGGTAGGATAGAGATACAGGGAACAGAGATTTTCTATAGTCACAGTATTCATGATGTTTCTTTTTTTTTTAGATTGTAAGCTCTATTGAGCAGGGACTGCCTCTCTGTGTCAGGTGTTCAGCGCTGCGTGCGTCTGGTAGCGCTATACAATTGCTAATAATAATAAAGTTACAATGAACCACCACAAAAGTTTGCTGTAGGAGGTCATGCCTCAGTAAACATACTGAACACACAGTTATGTGAAGTAAAAAGAAAAAAAACACACAAAAAGCCTGTGTTGATAGTTTGCAGTTAATTGCATGTGACTATTTGATCTACTGATTGACAACAGAAGCTTTAAAGTCTAATTTTTAAGTGATGCACTGATTTAAGACACTTGCTAGCACATATTGTACACAATCCACAACAATATTAAAACCTTCTGGAAAAGAACAAAGGAAGAAGCTGTACTTCTGTCTTGCCTGTCCAGAATGATGATAATTAGACTATTGGAAAGATTTAGACTAACTGCTTTAGGTCATGAGGCCTGAATCCTGATCAGGGCTCGACTGGAAATGGCCTCCATCAAGCTTCCCTCACCATCAACTGCTGTGGTCTCTCTAGAATTCAGTACCTGAACATGAACACTACCTCCAGCCAGAAGGTGCTACCACTGAGAAATCCCCAACTCTCTTTCCAGCCTCAAAGGCTGTAAGTGCTTCCTTTGTGGCACTCCGTCCCACCTAGGACGTAAAGGCCAGGCCAAGGAATCAAACCCAGATTTTCAGCAAGGCAGCATACAGCTATGCCCAAGCAAGGTAAGTAACTAAACCGGTTTCTACGAAATGACTTCAGTTGTTCATGACACTGAACACCACATAGCAGACCTATAAAAAAAAAAAAAAAGCCGAGTTCTTAGAAACAGGATTAAGTATTTTTCATGTCAGGTGAAGAGTAACCAGGATTCTGGACTAGGTCCAGCACGCATCACTAGTTATACATGTTACAACCTGATTACCTAATCTATTTAATTGTTAAATTCTTTATTTAGACCAACATCTGTGAAACAAGATCTCACAGTACAGATAACCACATCACTAAAAACTACCGCCACACACTTTGGGTAGTCTCAAGGGTCAAGCCAGGAACTGAATGGGTGTGGAGCCCATGAATCTTTCACTCTATGAGGCAGATGCAGCAACCAAACGTAAAAAAATCTAAATCGTTAAAGTCCCTAACGATTTTAAAATAACGAAAAATGCACCAAAAAAAAAAGTCACACATGCTGAGATCAGTATTGAAACGTACAATGTATCAAAGAATCACAATACACATCGTTAATCGGCCCCCAAATCATGCGCAGAGCAGCCAAGCGTTATGTTAGCTGCTCTGCGCATGCCACAAACAGTCAAAACACAGTCAAATCACAAGCACATGGCTCCCAAATCAAAACAAAAATAAAAAAAAAAGGGTCGGGAGGGGGCAAGGGCGCTCATCAGGAGCGTCCTGTACGGGCGGCCTTGCCCCCCCCCCCCCGAAAAAGCAAAATTCTAGCAGCCCCTGCCCCCCTCCCTTCCTCACTACTCTGTCTCACCTCAGCTCCGCCTCCCGACATCCTCCGCCCTGTGCCCCGCCCCCTTTTGGGGTCGTCGCCGCCATTCCCCTCCTCCATCGGGCCCCCCTCCCTCTACCGGGCCCGTGCAGCGCCTCTCTCCTCTGTCTGAAGGCGCTGCACGGGCAAGAAGAAAGCTGATGCCTGCCTTCGCCCAGCTTCTGTCGCGCGTCCTCTCTCCTCCTGGGCCCGCCCCTGTCTGACGTCGGTAACCTACGTAGGTTACTGGCGTCAGACAGGGGCGGGCGCAGCAGGAGAGAGACGCGCGACCGAAGCTGGGCGAAGGCAGCATCAGCTTTCTTCTTGCACGTGCAGCGCCTTCGACAGAGGAGAGAGGCGCTGCACGGGCCCGGTAAGAGGGAGGGGGGCCCGATGGAGGAGGGGAATGGCGGCGACGACCCCAAGAGGGGGCGGGGCACAGGGCGGAGGATGTCGGGAGGCGGAGCTGAGGTGAGACAGAGTAGCGAGGAAGGGAGGGGGGCAGGGGCTGCTAGAATTTTGCTTTTCCGGGGTGGGGGGAGCGGCGGAAAGTGGGGAGCAGCAGGGGGGGGGGGGCAAGGCCGTCCGTACAGGACGCTCCTGATGAGCACCCTTGCCCCCTCCTGATCCTTTCTTTATTTTTATTTTTTTATGTGTTTTCTGACGTCCTTTGGACCAATCACAGCGCTTTTAGCTCTGCTAATGCGCTGGGATTGGCTCAAAGTTTGTTTATTTTTTCACTTAATGATTTTTCCTGGCACAGAGCTGTCCTAACGAGAGGTCCAGACCTCTCGTTAGATTTCCTGCCTTTTTCCTGCATAAAGGCAATCGGAAAAGGTTAGTGCATGTCGTTTCAATGGGGTTTTCACACTAATTGCTCATCTCCATTCCGTTTTCGTTAGCTGCTGGTTTCCTCGGTAAAAGCCCTTTGATGCATGCAACGGATCAAATTTTCCTCGTTGGAGAGTCATTAAAGGCTCATTTAGCTTTAGTGCATCTGCCTCTATGTCGGGGGTCTCTCTGGCACAGCCCTGAGGCATGAGGGAGAGGCTTGCAGTTGGTATTGATAGTCTGTGAAACAAATGGAGCTTGCTTTCTAGCACATAATACTGAATTCACATGCCAATTTTAAAAAGCTAAAAGACAAGCTTTTACAAAATGCTTGTCAAGATAGCATGAAACTGAATCACTGTCAAACACTATAATATTTCAAACTCACTCTACACTAAAGTATGTGTTTAGCAAGTGTTCTCTCTTCTGTGCCAAAAACTGGATTTCAACATGTTCTCATCCGGAACCTTGCATCTCTTGAACATCTTAACAGCTTCTGCAAATATTTAGTGTGCATAAAAGCTGTGATTTTAATAGTACAAGAAACTGAACCCCTTTATTCACGAAAGCATTTTTCCCACATAATCTTCACCTTAACACCCATTTGCTTTCAGGCTCCTCTGCCAAGGATAGAAATTAAAAGATGAAAATTCTACCAGCAAACCGCAGTGAGCTGCTCACACGTCACTGAAGCAATGAAATGCCAATTTGCTTCCCTCCAATTTCTCAGAAACCCATCCATAACCCAGCTAGCAGCCTGCCAATGTGCAGAGTAAGAGACGAGGCACTCACTGTCCAAGAGGATACCAGCGATGTTTGGTGGTATAAAACATTTTGCCAAGCTCTTCTATTGTGGGGCCCTGCTTAGCCTCCGAAGCCGCCAGCTTCAATCTGGTCTTTAGCACCTGGTCATGTGTTTCTTCTCTATGGTGAGCTGGATCTGGTCGAGAAACAGGCTGTAAAAGATCCACCGTGAACAGTTATGTTATCATCTCAATATATCTGATCAACCTTTACATTTTAGGTGTGGTCCATCTGCACAAATTTGTTGTAATTCAAGGTTCTTGACCAGGGCCATATTTTCTAGCCCTTGTGTCATATTCCTTATGTACAACCTCTTCACAAGAGGGGATTATGAGACATTTTTAGCAAAAGTTTTCTGTTTCAGAAAAAAAAAGCAAGCTTTAAAAATATGGTTGTTCTGGTATTAACTTTTTCCCAAAACCAAATAGATTGTAGACAGTCACTTCTGTTACTTGTCACAAGTACGACACGTGGAGTCAGGCATCAGAAGTAAAATGGCCTAGACACCAAAGAAAATGAAACTTCAAGGCAAAAGGAAGAAGCATGACTTACCAGTTCAAGCAAAGAGTTTTGAAGCCTGGTTTCTCTGGTTCAAATCTCAGTTCCCCCAATGACACTCCTTGTGAGCTTCAGGTAATAGGACACAGCCTTGCCCAAATACCCACTTAGGCTGTAAGCTCGCTAGGTAGGAACTTAATGTACCCAAACATTAATGATGCTCTCAGTTGCCTAAAGCACTGCTTAGAAAAGAGTTTAAAACAATCCAAAATGATAGTGTGTGCTATAAAGGTTTGGGGGAAAAGATCACCAACAGCCCCCCCACAAGACACAAGCATTGTTAACACACAAAATGAAGGAGGAAAGGTAAGGTAAATATGGGCTGTGGGTTCCTTTCACTTGCTATTTCATTGTGCACAGGGAGGCTCTTTTGAAAAGCTGTTTATCCATGTGAAAACGCCCTACTGAGATTTACCCTTCACTCCCAACAGGTAAGAGGCACCAGTGCTGCTCATAATGCGAATACTTTTAATTGCTGGTAAAAAGGGGCAGAGTCAGGGCAGGGGCACCTTCATTTTTAAAGCCCCATGCATACAGTGCATATGTGCTTGGGCACACTGGGCAGCCAGTGGAAATCACAAGAGGAACCTTTAGTAAAAGGGCCCCTATAATAGTACAACATTAAAAAACAATGACCATCTCCTTAAGTACTGATTAGAACCCTGTGGCCAGCAAATGTCTCCCACCCAGGAAAGTCAAATCAACCAATTCAGTTGGCCCAATACCCACACCATCTCCTGCTCATTAAATGTAATCTGTAAACACGTCTAGAACATGGAAATTTAAATCATCATAATAAAGCAAATTATTTTACTGGCTAATACCAAGAGTTCATGACTGTCAATGAATGAAAACGTAAATTTCTTTTTTTGGCTTGTAGTTTCTTCCTGCTCTTTTGGGCCCCCTGCTCAACTGGACCCAGGGCTAGCAGCTGGAGCTATAAGCCTTCAATTTCAACTACTTAGGAACTTTTTGGGCTTGTATGTCCCAAACCAGTGCTTTGGTTTGGGAATTCGAATCAGTATTACTATTGTTCCAGGAATTCTTCTGTAATTGATATCCAATTCCTTATTGTCCACACCAGACCAGTCCTGACTGGTGGGTTATCTGCCCGACAGTAGAGGAAGCCAAAGAAAAATAGCTCAGAGCTAATTTCAATCCCCTTATAGGAGGCTGGTGCTACCTTGAGCAACTCAGTATTTGCTCCAACAGACAGTGCAGGCATATGGCCTGGTCCAGCAACTACAAGTAGGCCACTCCTGGGAAGACTGCAGGCCCAAATTTGTGGTGAAGCATAGACTTCAGCTCAGCCCCCCCCCCCCCCGGGAAACAAATTAGAGGGCTAATTGGCAGACACTAGTCTACTACTACTATTTAGCATTTCTATAGCGCTACAAAGCGTACGCAGCGCTGCACAAACATAGAAGAAAGACAGTCCCTGCTCAAATAGGGGTTCTGCATCTGCCCCCCATTCCTTGTGGGGGTTTGTGGGTGCGGGGCTAACATTCCTCTTGCCCTACTATTTGGGGGGGGGGGGGGGAAGCAGAGATAAAGTTCCCTGAGCACCAGCCAATTAAAGCTTTTGGAAGAGAATGAAGGAAAAATAAACAATCCTTAGTGCAGCCACTTCAAACTGTCTCCTGCTGTGCTGTGTTGGATTGGGACCTGGTCAGGGGATTTGACGTGATCATACGCCCCCCCCCCCCTTTCTCTCCACTTGTTTCTCATACATATAAAAGGGAGGCAACACGCTGCAGGAAAGTCATGGCAGCTCAGCATGCCAGTTGGTATATTTGACCTGGCCAGGGAGCAGGTGAGTGCAATCAGCTCTCCCTCCACTTGCTTCCAGTATCTAAACTGTTAAACTCTGGCTCCATCTGCTTTCAGGGGAACATAACCCACTTGTCTAGGCTGGTCTGCAGGATTCAAGGAAAGGAAATTAAACAACTTAAAATTATTATTATTCATTTGGATTTTGCTCACACCTTTTTCAGTAGTAGCTCAAGGTGAGTTACATTCAGATACATTGTCCCTTTAATTACACATTCTGAGGGGTTTTACTCTTCCCTTGCCTATGTTCTAAAGAAATTTCACACATTTATATTGCCTACACCAGATTTTTATTTCCCAGTTTGTTCACTAAGGGGCCCTTTTACCAACAGTGGTAAAAATGGTCTTAGAGCGCCCTTATGAGGGTCTTTCCTGCGCATTAAGGCTATTTTTACCACAGGGATAAAATTGCCAAATTTTCTCTCTCTATATTTTTTTTAACAAACTAATGGCCATGTCCTAATTTTGCTATTAGTGCAAAACACACACTCTGCACCCAGCACTAAAAAATAAATTGTATTTTTTAGCACATGGGTAGCATGTTCACATCCTAAAATTAACACGGGACACCTCAGTGTGTCCCATTTTTTGCTGTGGTAAGCAAGCGTTAGTGCTTACTGCAGCTTTGTAAAAAGGACCCCTAAAATATCCATTATCCACACGACAGTCAACTTTTAACTCATTAGGAGCACAGGATTGTAAGGGCCCTGTTTACTAAGCAGGCGCATTAACATTTTTAATGCGCGTTAACCATATACGTGCCTACAATATCCCTATAGGCGCCTATATGGTTAGCGCGTGCGTTAAGTGTAGGTGCGCTAAAAACACTAACACACCTTAGTAAACAGGGCCCTAAGAGTTTGATTTAAGTTAGAGGGCTAAACCATCATTTAAAAAAAAAAAATATATATATATAAAAATTATTGGGACAAAGGATCACAAGAAAAAAAAAGGGAGATAAACTGGATGGATGGGTAGGTAGAGATAGGTGATAGAGAGGAAGGTAAGGTGGGAGATAGAGTCTGGGTCAATGTCGTTTTCTCTTTGGTATATAATAATAAGAGGGGGAACACTGAAGAAGCATATGAAAAATAAAAGCCAGCCCTGAGCAACTGTACTTCTAGGATCAAGTCCAAGATATTTCTGCATGCTAAGAATTGTTGCTTTTGAATTATTATTTAACAACTGTAAGTACCTTTGTATGTTCATATGGAATGTCTGTCGACGGGTGGTAACAGACGATTGTTTTGCCATCTGACGTCAAAGCAAGTTCCACTTTGCTTAAAAAAAAAAAAAATCCATTGCATTTTTTCCTTGCTCTTGATCGATTTACAACTCTACCAACCAAACTATTTGTTCCAAGGAAATATCTGAGATAATAAAAAAGTTATTATATGAAAGATGCTATTATTAGACCTATGGAAAACTGCAGAAACTTGGTTTCTTGACTGTTTTTCTTGCCATTTCCTCTCCAAGGATGCTGTGCAGGTAGCATTCACAGCTCCTCAGGAACAGGAGTCTCGACCATCACAGAAACGCAACATGTAGTGGCCAGATCCAGTATGCGCACACACCAGCCTTGGGAAGATCTGTGTCCCCTAGCCAAGGGCTGTTACTGCAATGATTTGGCTAGAGGAGAGACCTGTCATCGCAGGCCTCAAGTGGCCTTTACTCCTGGTTTTCAGTACAACCTACCAGGACTGTGCACAAATTTGTTTCGGCAGGCAGCAAAAGGTGGTGTGTGTGTGTGTGTGGAATACTAAATATTGCACCACACCCCTCGCAAGATCCAATTATAATCATGCAGAAATTTGTGGCTTTTCTGTTTTTGTGGCCTTAGTTGTTAACTATTAGCTTCCAAAGCCTGACCTATCCCTTCATCTGGTGTCAGCCTAATGCTGCAGTTATGAAGATACCACCAGAATATCTACATGCAACCACATAGGTTCCTTCATTACCTTGCTTTTAAGTTGTTAATAACTGGTTATATTTCACAGTTTAATCCCATAGAACACTGCTAAACAGCTCTTGGTGGGCAGCCTTAAAGTACTGGAATCTCCCGTAAGAACTTAAAATATCAAATCTGGAACTCTAGAACTTACAGAAACATATACACCGACGGCAGATAAAGACCATATGGCCTATCAAGTCTGCCCATGCACATAAACTCTACATCCCCCCTCTTCCATAGAAATCCTCTTTACATGCCCCAAACTTTCTTGAATTCAGATACTGACCTCGTCTCCACCACCTCTGCTGAAAGGCCGTTCCATATATCCACCAATCTTTATGTAAAGAAATACTTCCTTAAATTACTTCTGAATGTAGCTTATCTCACTCATCCTATGCCCCCTCATTCCAAAGCATCCTTTCAATTCAAAAAGGCCCCACCTCCTGTGCAATGAGCCACAGAGGTATTTAAATGTCTTATTTATTCACCGATCATTACCATTTTTCCCTCCTGCAATTCAGTGTATTATCCCTAAATTAATTTTCTGTACAGTACACATGAGAAGAATCTCTCAGCACCTACCAATTATAATCATTCGGAAGAGGTGAATATGTAGATTTATGGCAAGCATGCTCAACTCCACCTATTAAATAACAAATAAAAAAAGTGAGACAAAGTTTCTAGCACAGTATACAGTATTTTTAGGACAGTATTTCAGTGGCTGTGTGCTACAGGCAAGCTTAAATTTTAGAAAACAAGAAAAATGCTAAGCTATACTAATTTCATTCCAAATGTGAGCTCAAACGTCATGAGTGATTTCCCTGCCTTAACCGGCTTACAATTTAAGTGGTACCTGGCACAACGGAGAGTGGAGTGACTAGCCTAAGCTCACAAAGATTGTCGGTGGAAATGGGATTTGAAACCTAGCGTCCTAGGTTCACAACCTGCTTCTCTAATCACTAAGCTACTCGTCCACCCCTTATAAATGTACCATTACGTTCAAACAAGCATCTACAGCTCCTAAGTGCTATTGATTTTTTTGTTTGAGAAAAACTGAACAAACATAAGGAAACTGGAAAACAAATACATGCGAGGGTGAGGGTGTCGGGGTACGCTAGGCAGATTAGATGGACCATATAGGTCTTATTATTATTAGCATTTGTATAGTGCTACCAGACTCACGCAGCGCTGAACACCTGATACAAAGAGACAGTCCCTGCTCAAAAGAGCTTACAATCTAAATAATACAGACAGACAAGACAGTTACGGGTGAGGGAAGTAATGGGAGCTAAAAAGCAGCAGTGAAAAGGTGGGTTTTCAGCATAGATTTGAAAACAGGTAGAAATGGAGCTAGACGTATAGGTCCAGGAAGTCTATTCCAGGCATAAGGTGCCGCGAGAGAAAAGGAGCGAAGCCTGGAGTTAGCAGTGGAGGAGAAGGGGGACGACAGAGATTTGTCCAGTGAGCGGAGTTCACGGGGAAGAATGTAGGGAGAGATAATGGGGGGCTGCAGAGTGGATGCATTTAAAGGTCAGTACGAGAAGTTTAAACTGAATGCGGAAGCGGACAGGGAGCCGCCAGTGAAGTGACTTGAGGAGTGGGCTAGTGTGGGTATAACGATTCTGGCGGAAAATAAGTCGTGCTGCAGAATTTTGGACAGATTGGAGAGGAGAGAGAGGGCTGAGCAGAAGACCAGCGAGAAGTAGGTCTTAATCTGCTGTTATTTACTATGTTACTATGGGGTCCTTTCATCACCACACAGTAGGGCTACCAATTACTGCAAGAGCCCTCACCGCCTCCTATAAGGGCTCCAGTAGTAAATGGCCATGTGACAATTTTTTAATTACCACACAGCCATTTACTGCATCCTTAAAAAAAAAAAACACCTTTACCCGTGCTGGTAAAAAGTGGTCTCGGCACGCAGCAATTCCATGTGCCAATGTTACTGCAGACCACCTTTCACCGCTGCTTGGTAAAAGGGCCCCTATATTTTGGAAAAATGCATAAAAAAAGGGAGCATCACGAATGGAGGGTCAAAATGACTACCAAATATGGAAAGGAAACAGGTGCCCTATAAACCCCCAACACCTGGGAAACAAAGTCCTCAACAATCCTGGAAATTCTTGATAATTAGTCTCAATTTTCCTGATTTTAGTTAGTCCGGGCCTCCAAATATTGTATTTTTTTTCACCTTTAGGGAACGTGTACCTAAGAATTAAAATCTTTATATTCTGAATATGAATGTAAATGTAACATTAATTCTCAAATATTGCCTTTTTACATTTAAGAATGGATACTTGAATCTTGTCAATTAAAAAAAAAGTATCCTATATAATAAAACTCACCCTCAACGTTCTGAGGACACTGACGTCACTGTCAGGTCCTCCGGGCACCTCCTTCCGGTTCGAAGCCTTCGTGGTGGTGAAGCCACCGAAAACACTGTGTTGGGGCACCGCCCTTGCGTCAAACATGATGACGTCAAGGGCGGAGCAATGGCGTCAGTGTGGCTTGCCGAGGTCTGCAACAATGGCGGTCAGTGCCTTCAGAACGCCGAAGGGGTGAGTAGGGAGGGGGGGGAGGTTCGGAAGGAAACCGTGCTAGCGCCCGTTTCATCTGCGCAAGAAACGGGCATGTTTTACTAGTATATACATATTTGCTTTGCAATTATAGGATAGCCAATGCTTGGTACTTTAGCTGCTCTGCCCTCTTATCCCCCAGTAATAGAGCTTTACAAACCAATACAAATTAAAAACTTCAATATAAAATTGGAAATTGGCCATCTCAAAAAGCTGTACTGGAGTCAGCCATAAACCTATCCTGCTTCTTCTACGACCAGGAGCCCAGATTTTCACACTTCAATTACACCTTACAGGTTCCAACATGTTACCAGTCTATCTGATAACTAGTACAATGGAATCCATTTTTAATTAAAACAAAAACATTAATGGTGAGCTTAATTTTCTTCAAAACGCAATGTTCATCTTGCCTTAGAAATTAACAGTTAGAAAGAAAAAAGTTTGTACATTACTGCTTTTGCTAGAGAGAGGGCATGGAGTGTCAGCGAGGAAAACAGCTCTTACCTTGTGCCAAGACTTGCATTCTGAGTGCTGATAATCGAATCAAGGCTGCACCGAGCCAAGTGGCTCGCCCCCCAGCCACAGCCATAATGCAAAGATAACTTTCTCCCAGCAGTCAGCAGTTGTGTCACAGAATTAAGAAAGAGCCAGAAGAGAATATGTGTCAAAATTGATGCCAGTAAGGAATGTGTCCTCTGGGGAAGGGAAGGGGAAAGGGAGAAGAAAAGAAAATCTAGCTGTTATAAACTGCTGCATTACATTACTTTTGGCAAATGAGACAATTTGGTCACCACCGTTAGCTGGGGCCACCATAACATACAGGAGTTAACGCTAATCTTGTTTCAGTTGAAATACCGATTTCTGTATAAGTTCCAAAGATCCACATTTTACTTTCCTAAATCTTTTGATACTTCTGAATCCTTGGAAGGGTTTTAATTTTAATGCACACCACCTATGGAAACCCACTATCAATCACTAGCTCATTGCTTAGGGAGATAATAACAACAACTCTTTTCTGTATGAATTTCCTTAACATCCTAATATGCTTTTAATACATTTTTCAAATACATATCACAGGGTAGAGCAAGACTTCCCAAACCTGTCCTGGGGACCCCCCTCAGCTAGTCAGGTTCGCAGGATCTCCAAAAATTGGGGGAGGGGGTCAGGTATACAAATGGGCGTCAAAAATTACTACAAAATTGCTTTAAGTAATTTTTTTACACAGTACAAAATTTAAAAAAAACAACAACAAAAAACGTATGCAAAGTACTGACACACTTTGTACATAACAAAGGCCCCTGTGCCAAGTGCCACATACCACCCTTGTCTCTGTTGGGTGGGGAAAATAATCAGAGAACCTCTTAACAGAGCAGCATGTCAGAAAAGCCAGAAGAGAACAAAATCAATTGTTATGGGAGGTAGTCCAATACAGTATTTCCCAATCTGCTCAAGACCAGGGTACACTAACTTTAAGAAATGTATTTATTTATTAGGATTTATTTACCGCCTTTTTGAAAGAATTCACTCTAGGCGGTGTACATAGTATGTAATAGAACATTTTAATACACAGAGTAGGGTATAAGCAAAGAAGGAACATAGGTAAGAGTGAGAGGAGTTATAAAAATAAGGTGACTAAAGAAAGTTGTATATGAGGTCAAACAGACAAGTTAGCGTGTGCGCATGTCCTGCTTCCTGAAGTACACATACAAGAGAGGAAGCATAATTACAAATCAACCCCATATGAAGACAGTTCTTGGTTTATACAATATCAAGAGAAGCAGATACCAGCAGCTCCCAACACCCGGAACCAGTCACATCAGGAGTCTGGGCAGCAGAGTACTTCTTTGGTTGGTGGGGCCAAGCTCTGCTCCCATATCCATCCCAAGTTCTCACTGCTAATCTTCTACTTTATAGCCAATGTCATTCTTGCTTCCTTGCATCCTTCACTTAGATCATAGGCCTGGCTCAGCATAGAAAAAAATGAATTCCTGTTTGTAGTACAGAAAATCTGAAATGCATACAGTGTGGCTTCTTGAGGATCCATTTCAATTTTTGTCTATGTATTTATCATTTACGATTAACTATATTCTGTATTTGGTGAACCTTTGCCTCTGTGTGACTAATGTAAGGTGTTCTGCAAATGCAGAACTGGGGAACCTCCAACTTCACGTGTCTCCCCACTACATTGCTTGTTTTTGTAAATTATGATATGCACATTATATATTTAAGTGTAATTCACCTTGACCATCAATTTAAAAAGTTACTCTGAACACAGTATTATTTGTGTAACTTTATTACCAACACCCAATGCTAACAACAAAACTATCAGTTCCTTCTATGCTAAAGCCATGGCCTAATCATTGTCCTTGTGGGAAGTGGGGGCTGTTATGCTACATAGCACACCACACAGAATAATGTTGGGAGCTCAGAAGCCTCATATCCCCCCTCGCCCAACAAAAATAATAGAAGTTAAGTCATCTCACACAAATCTATGCAAGCTACCCTGTTCCATGAGGGAGATTTTTCAGCCAGTACTGTTTTGACCATACAGCTCAACACAATGTGGATTTGTGGTCCTAAAATCTGCCTGTTGAACTCTGTGATGAAAGTCTCATAATGCCTCAGGTTAGGGCTATAAGAAATTCAGGAGTGGTCTTAAATCTCCCTCCTGGAACTAGGTAACAGGACACCTCTGCCCATCCTTTATGCAGTACTGCATGCAGCCTATTAATTCCCGTACTCCTGGGCTTCATCTGAAGTAAGAATGAAGCACACATGAGATTAGGCATATTCTCAAAAAAAACAAAAAAAAAAGGACCAGTTGCACGTTTAAAAGCCAGATGTTAGTAAGAGATGTTAAGCACACAGCACAGATGTTACATCAACACTGGTTAGAACACACCACTTTGCCTTCAGCACAAGAACAATAGAATTTTAATATATCTCTTTACCTTTTTAAAAAAACGTATACATCACTTATCCAGCCACAACCTTTATGGTTTTAAATACTGGACATTGATAAACCCTTTAGCTCGGAGCAATTTACATAAATCTGTAAAGATAAACATTTTAACAAATTACATAACTTCTTACAATATCTGCTTGTAACACTACTATCATGTTTTATCATTATCATGTTGACCAAGATCCTTCTCTAACACTAAATGTTTATTTTCTAATATATTTCCACCATTCATGTATTGTAAGCCACATTGAGCCTGCAAAGAGGTGGGAAAATGTGGGATACAAATGCAATAAATAACTAATATAGACCTTATAAACAACTCTCAATAAGCTGAATCATCATCCTTGTGATAAATGTTTATTAAACAACCAGGGCTTCAAAAGTTGCCTAAACCTCAGAAAGTCTGATTCGAATCTAACACATTGAACGAAGCTCGTAGCAGCTCAAATTTATTCAGGGAACTAAACGACTAGACACTGGATTTTAACTTACTCGAAGAGCCTCAAAAATGCCAGAGAGAGAGAACGACCAATAGCAGTGACTGGTCTCAGCAGCCTGAGTTTACCTTTCTTCCTCCCTCCCTCCACGTTATTGGGGAATCACCAGAAACCTCGGCATTACCCACGTACAGAGAGCGACCGAGACACACGCATTCAGGGACGGGGGGGGGGGGGGACCTCTCCTCCTCATTCTAAAAACTACCCACCCCGGCGTCCTACCTTGTCACCTCACCAACCTCCACTTCCGGTCCAGACTGAGACTCACCACCTTCAGTTTGAGGTCCTTCACCGACTCCAGCTGCCTCATTGACGTAACTTCCCGTTTCCGGCAGGGCGCCGAGGGCGGGACACGACCGAGGGAAAGAAACAAGGACGTCAGAAGGGGCGGAGCAATGGACCTCAAACGTATGTTTCGATTGGAGGACGGCGGAGGTAGGTTGAGAGCGCGGGGAGGAGGAGTTTGAGAATGAATGAGGGAAAGATGGCGGCTGCTGGGGATAAGAATTTGAGCTTGACTGAGAGGGAGAACTGTCTGTCGGGGCCCGGGTGTCTGTTGTTCAGTGTATACTGCTTTCGTGAGCTTGACTGTCGTGGAGCGGAGGAGTAGCCTAGCGGTTAGTGCAGTGGACTTTGATCCTGGGGAACTGGGTTCGATTCCCACTGCAGCTCCTTGTGACTCTGGGCAAGTCACTAAACCCTCCATTGCCCCTGGTACAAAATAAGTACCTGAATATATGTAAACCACTTTGAATGCAGTTGCAAAAAAACCTCAGAAAGGTGGTATATCAAGTCCCATTTCCCTTTCCCTATTTGAGTCTACATGGAATGTTGCTGTTGCTACTATTTGAGATTCTGGAATGTTGCTACTATTTGAAGATTCTACATGGAATGTTGCTAGTGGAGCAGTAGCCTAGTGGTTAGTGCAGTGGACTTTGATCCTGGGGAACTGAGTTTGATTCCCACTGCAGCTCCTTGTGACTCTGGGCAAGTCACTTAACCCTCCATTGCCCCTGGTACAAATAAGTACCTGAATATATGTAAACTGCTTTGAATGTAGTTGCAAAAACCTCAGAAAGGCAGTATATTAGTGGCGTTCCTAGGGGAGGGTGGTGGGTGCGGTCTTTTTTTCCAGCTTCAATAGTGGTGTATGCTAGAGACCACAGGATTCCTGTTTTAGCTGGTTTTTTCTTGACTTTTATGCACCACATTTGCCCCTTTACGAAGGTTTCAAATTAGCCCCTGACGCAGCCCTGGATGGGCGAAACACGGCCTGTGTCGGGCGATTTGTTCATACACGGTATCTTCAATAAAATCTTTTTGTTGTGACATTGATCTGCTGGCTTTCTTTCCCATATTAGATTTTGCAGATCGTTTGCCTTGTTGTTTTTTGGGTCACATCTAGCCAGTCAGATTTTCAGGATTGCCACAAAGAATATGTGTGATAAAATTTACATTATAGAGTAGAGGCAGACAGAAACCAGTTTTTGTTCTGGCTGAAATTGAATCTGTGGTTAAAATTTGCAAATTAGTTTTGGCTGGAACTGAAGCCGTGGCCCTACCCCCCCCCCCCCCACCACCACCACCACCACCATCACCAGGGGGGGCCGCCTGGTGGAGGGGGCTGGAGGGACCTGTCTTCTGCTGGGGGAGGGGATGAGTTTCAGCTTTGGTTCTGGCTGAATCCAAGCAGCAAGTGTTGGCCGCAGATTTGGTTTTGACCAAAGCCAGACCCCCCCCCCCCCCCCCCCCCAGTTTCGGTCGGCCTCTAACCATAACCACCAACATTTCAAAAATAGATGGGGCTGCTCAACACTATATAATTTACCCCTCCCTGGACATAATGAAGAAGCTTGCTCAGCACCTCCTGGAACCCATAGAACTGGCTTCTAGGCTTGTACTTTAACTTCATTGTATCCACATTGATGTGTTTTATTTTGATTGTGATTTTGGTAAGGGTTGTAATCCTGATTTTGTGGTCACAGTGTAGTCTGGTTCTCAGTGTTGTTCAAATGGCCAAGAAGGGAATGTCCTCGATTTTAGATGCAACCCTTACATTTAACCTTAGCCAAATAGCAGCAATAACTCGTATAGTTCCCCATCATACTTCTTTACCTCTCTGTCTGGATACAGGGCCACTGCAAGAGTATTAAGCAAACCTTCAGCCTTGCATCCCTCTCAATTTTCAAGCCCTGGGTCCTCTCCTGAGATTTTTATAAACTCAACAATCATGATCACTTTGATGCCACCTTGTGGAAAGATCTTGCAAAATTGCATATTTAAACTTTGTTTCATACATGTATGCATAGTGGAGAAACTTTATAAGAGGTACCTAGGAAATAATAGAAAACATGCACTTATTTCCTAAAGTTAATGTGTGTATATGTGCCTTATAAAAAGGCTCCTAGATTCAACTTTATATTAGTTTTGATTGTACAGTGCTTTGGCCTGTAATGTCAGTAAAGTTCCTTATATCTTGTTTAACTGTACAAAGAACTTGTCTTGAATTTAGCCACCCATAACTGATTCTGGCCCCATCTATATATTTGCACTTGGTCCCTCATTACATGGTAAGCTGTATTGTAGAAAAACATTAGCATCATATCTATATTATTTCAGTGTTCTAATGTGTGTTTATTAGATGTTTCATTAGCATTAATGTCCATAAACCATTATTAAAATGGACGGGGAAAATCCTTTGCTTAAGCAGCATAAAATGTATTGTACTGTTTTGGGATCTTGCCAGGTACTTGTGACCTGGATTTGCCACTGTTGGAAACAGGATGCTGGGCTTGATGGACCTTTGGTCTTTCCCAGTATGGCAATATTTATGTACTTATATTATGCTGACATCATATTATATCTCCGTTATTTGAGTTTCAGTGCTGTTAAATGTGTGTCTTTTTGATGCAGTTTCATGGAAGTTCTATTATTAGGTTTCAATTTGCTGTTTTCAGGTTTACCTCATTTATCGTATTTATGTTTATACTTGGTCATTTTACTATTGTTATGCTGTTGAGAAAATTGTAAGTTTTATGTTAAACTGTACCTGCTGTACCTTGGCTGAATCTCTTCATAAAGGCAGCTAATGAATCCCAATAAATAAATAAATAAAGGTGGTATAAAAAATGTAAATAAACTATATTCATTCCCAGAAGTTCACAAATGCTCTGAAAATTGTAACTTTGTGTGCTTGTGTGCAGGAAAGAATCTGCATGTAGTTTATAACCGATTCTTTTCCAGTTGTTCCTGCTTTCCACCCCTGGGAACATAAACACATATCTCACACAAAAAGAGTTTTTAAGAGCCTAGTTGTGCATGCAGAAAGCTATTCTACACACCTAAAATCCTTATAAAATTAGTGAGTGGAGGGGATGACAAGCAGGGGGCGAGGGGTGGGGAGGCTCATCCTGATAGGAGTGGGATAGGCTGATGGGGATGAGTAGAGAAAGACACTGAGAAGGGATAGCTGAGATTGTGGGAGACTCTAAGGAGGCTAATTGAGGTGGGTGGGGGCACAGGAAGAGTGGTGGAAGCCATGCCTCATGTTCAAGGTCCCCTGCCCCATAGTGGCAAGCGGTAATGTTCTGATGCCCTCATAACAACAGAGTCTGGTTCTGATTGAGTTGGAAGGCCAAAGTAGCAGGATGAAATTGCCAAGTTTCCCCTCTTCTCTCCAAAAAGGGTAGCATCAGAAAGGGCACAGATCAATTTGTTCCCATTTTGTCGCTGAAGACCCCCCAGTGCAGGCACAGAACCATTGGCAGGGGCATCCTGAGGATCTTTCCTGTTTTCCTTCTGTCAGAATATGCCAGCAGAGACCGCATAGGCACAAACAACACAGGAGATGACGGAACTGTGCTGGTTACCAGCTGCTGTCCAAGAAAACAGAACCCTATTCTGTGAAGGTGTGGGAGGAAATTTTAAAATATACATCGGGTAGGTAAGTTGGTGGAGGGACTGGATCTAACACAATTTCTTTTTCCATTTTGTTAAAAATTAAAGCAGCAGTTTTAGGGAGGGGGGAGAGGAACAAGGATGTTTTCTCCCTAATACTGCTACAGATCTATATTGGAGGTGCTTACAGTCCAAGGGTACCTTTTTTCATATTTGGTGGGAATGTGAGCTTCTTCAACAATATCGATCTCGCGTAGTTCTGGGACTGACCCGAATTTCCACTCCTAAGGCTTGTTTGTTGGGACTGAGTAATACAGCGGGCTTCCGCTGGCAGGTTAGACTTAAGAAGCTTTGTTTTGGCAGCAGTAAAAGAGGTAATCACAGCACACCGGAAGCAAACTTCAGGGCCTACTGACTTGGATTGGCTGATGCGAGTGGTTTATCTTCGAGATTTGGCAATCGTATGATCTACTCAAGGGTCGGTATGATCCAACAATGGAGGAATGGACTCATTTGACATTATTGTTCCCTGTTGCAGATTAAATGATTTAGGGATTGAGGGGAGGAGGTTAGGGATGGGATGGTTGGGTAACTAGGGGGTTGGAATGACAGGTTTCTTTGGGTAGGGGCTGGAAAATGGGTAGGGTACGTTCCTATTGTTATTATTGTGTGGATTACTATGATTATTTTATAAATTTCCAATAAAAATATTATTGAAACAAAAAAAGATTGTTTTCTCCCAGGGAAGTGGAATGAAGGAGTATCCTAATGGTCAGTGCAGTGGGCTGGGAAACTGGGTTCAATTCCCACTGCAGTTCCTTGTGACCTTGAGTAAGTTGCTTAACCCTCCACTGTCCCAGGTAGAAAAACTTAGATTGTGAGCCTACTAAGGACATACATTTCCTACATATAATAAATGTAAACCACTTTGGTTGTACCACAGTTTAAGCAGGAGTTAAAAACTCTTTTATTTCAAGATGCATTTGGTGACTTCACTTCTTGAGCCTTTATCTTGTTTTGTAGATGAATTCCTAAAAACAGAGGTGGTTAATCATATATAAGAGATACTTCTCATTTTTTGAGTGTGTTGTATGAGATAGAGATCATTGATGCACACAATATATCATGGCAACATATGATGTGAACTCAATGTATTTCTTAATACAGCAAGATGATGCTATTGGGATGATCCAAGAAGTACTTGATAATAGAGAACGTCCTCATGGAGGGGCATAATCGAACGGGGCGCCCAAGTTTTCCTGAGGGCGTCCTCGCGAAGGGGTGGGGAAACCCATGTTATCGAAAAAAGATGGGCATCCATCTTTCGTTTCGATAATACAGTCGGGACGCCCAAATCTCAACATTTAGGCCGACCTTAGAGATGGTCGACCTAAATGTTGAGATGGTCATCCTTAAAGATGGTCGTCCCCGGTTTTCAGCGATAATGGAAACCGAGGACACCCATCTCAGAAACGACTAAATCTAAGCCATTTGGTCGTGGGAGGAGCCAGCATTTGTAGTGCAATGGTCCCCCTGACATGCCAGGACACCAACTGGGCACCCTAGGGGGCACTGCAGTGGACTTCACAAATTGCTCCCAGGTGCATAGCTCCCTTACCTTGAGTGCTGAGCCCCCCAAAACCCACTCCCCACAACTGTACACCACTACCGTAGCCTTAAGGGGGGAAGGGTGTAGATAATAAACACAGTTATGCACCCTGGAGTAGAGTCAAAGGGCAAAGGCCATAAATCGTGAGGCCCAGGAACTTATGATCTGATCTGATATCTGCAAACAGGCCTGGGAAAGGAGGAAGCATAAACAAACATGAGAATGTGGTTTAGCAGGTGAGGGAAACCTGATAGTTTTGAAGAAGACCAGATGATCCTGAGTAAGATAGCATGCTGAAGCCTTGTAAGTCATTGTTGGACACAAGTGTATATAGCTGTTTCAGTTCAGTATGTTGGAGTGATAGATACAGAGAGCATATGTATGCAGTAGTTCTATCCTCCCATGAGAAAATAATTGTATTAATACTTGCTAAGTAAATAAATTGCTTTTCTCATAAATGGCAGCCTTGGTCTTTTATCTCTACAAATTGTGGTTAACTGGTATATGAAGATTTGTAGAGGTGGTAAAAAGACCTAAACATTTACACTGAGATTAATTCAATGGGGGCACATAGATGTGGGTACAGTGGGTTTCTGGTGGGTTTTGAAGGGCTCACATTTACCACCACAAGTGTAACAGGTGAGGGGATGGGCCTGGGTCTGCCTGCCTGAAGTGCACTGCAGTACCCACTAAAACTGCTCTAGGGACCTGCATACTGCTGCAATGTACCTGAGTATGACATTTGAGGCTGGCAAAAATATTTTAAAAGTTTTTTTTAGGATGGGAGGGGGTTAGTGACCACTGGGGGAGTAAGGGGAGGTCATTCCCGATTCCCTCCGGTGGTCATCTGGTCAGTTCAGGCACCTTTTTGAAGCTTGGTCGCAAGAAAAAATGGACCAAGTAAAGTCGGCCAAGTGCTCGTCAGGAACACCCTTATTTTTTCCAGTATCGGCCGAGGACGCCCATGTGTTAAGCACGCCCCAGTCCCTCCTTCGCTACGGTGCCAACACTCCCCCATGAACTTTGGTCGTCCCCGCGACAGAAAGCAGTTGAGGACGCCCAAAATCGGCTTTCGATTATGCCGATTTGGGCAACC
Source organism: Microcaecilia unicolor (assembly GCF_901765095.1). Taxonomy (NCBI): domain Eukaryota; kingdom Metazoa; phylum Chordata; class Amphibia; order Gymnophiona; family Siphonopidae; genus Microcaecilia; species Microcaecilia unicolor. Next base: position 21,882,854 of record NC_044039.1, read on the forward strand.
CTGGGAGAAGGATGCCCATCTCCCGATTTGTGTCGAAAGATGGGCGCCCTTCTCTTTCGAAAATAAGCATGATCGTATCCCTGCAGAGTTTTTGATTAATATATCATGCCTGGCTAGGAAAGAAACTTTTTCATTTATAATGGTCAGTTCCTTTTACAATGTAAATGAGTAGCAATGGGAGCAACCTTTGCTCCGTCTATCGCTAATTTATACATGTCCAAGTTTGAAGAAAAATGGATATATTGTTCACCATTTGTTGAGAAAATTGTTAAATGGGTACGATATATAGATGATATCTTTGTTCTTTGGAGTGGTACACAAGATGAACTAACCATGTTCACTGAATGGTTGGATACATGTGATGATAATCTTAAATGTATAGTGACTGTGACCATTGATGCAATTAATTTTCTTAATGTTGAAATTACACAACTAAGGTCTTTAACAAACCTACTGATAAAAATACTTTTTTATCATATGAAAGTTGTCGTCCAAGATGTCTTAAAAATAGTTTGCCTTTGTCTCAATTTTTACGGATAAATAGGAATTGCTCAGAATTGCATGGCTTTAAACAGCAAAGTTCAGCACTAATGATGAAGCTTAAACAAAGAGGTTACCCTAGGAAGATTCTAAAAACTCCTTATAAAAGAGCAAGATTCTATAATAGAGAATTTTTGTTGCAACCCAAGAGTAGAGGTATAGATAACGATATGCAGACTTGTGTGTTGAAATGACATTTTCTTCCAATTGTTCAGGGGCAGTCAATAGTGTGAGAAAAAATTGGGACGTTGTAAGACTTCATTCTGCTTTTGCAGATGGTGATTTTAGAGTGGCTTTTGCACGCAATAGAAATCTTAAGGAGATCTTATGTCCAGCAGAGAATAAAAAGAAAAACAATCAGACTCTACATCATCTAGACAAAACCGAACTCTCTTCACTTGACTAGTTAACCTCATTTATACTAACAAAAGTTATGCAATATGCACTACCACTTTACCCCTTACGCTGAAAATGAACTCTCTACAGTTGACTATCCAATATATGTTATAACTTACTCTTTCACTCAGGAACCTCTATGCAATACCATAATGTACTCTACAAATACCATTTGTAATCTTCAACCCGGAATGGCGATCGCCATTACGGCATAAAGGATCCTCAGGAGCTTAACCGAGATTGGATAGCAGAGCCGGTAGTGGGAGGCGGGGCTGGAGGTTGGGAGGCAGGGATAGCGCTGGGCAGACTTATACGGTCTGTGCCAGAGCCGGTGGTGGGAGGCGGGGATAGTGCTGGGCGGACTTGTACGGTCTGTGCCGGAGCCGGTGGTTGGGAGGCGGGGCTAGTGCTGGGCAGACTTGTGCGGTCTGTGCCCTGAGGAGCACAGGTGCAGGTCAAAGTAGGGTATACGCAAAGGTAGCACACATGAGTTGTCTTGTTGGGCAGACTGGATGGACCGTGCAGGTCTTTTTCTGCCGTCATCTACTATGTTACTATAATGTAAGCCACATTGAGCCTGCAAATCGGTGGGAAAATGTGGGACACAAATAAATAAATAATAAATATCTCTCAAAATGGCATTTTAGGCCATTTTAAATGTATGCAGTGTTCGGTTTGTGACATTATGTTGCAAATTAAGGAATTTTGTAATCCATATGATAGTAAAATCTATTGTTTGCAACATTTTTCTACCTGTAGGAGTGAATTTGTTATTTATGTCATAATATGCCCTTGTCAAAAACTGTACATGGGTATGACCAGTAGATGTGCATAGTAGCAGCATTGATTTCTCCTGATGGCCCATGAATCGATGTAATACTAAATGTCTATCTTACCATGTATTTCCACTATTCATGATGTATTTTAAGCCACATTGAGCCTGCAAAGAGGTGGGAAAATGTGGGATACAAATGCAATAAATAAATAAAAATAATGAAATTCATAGCAGAACCACCAGAGGGCACTGATGTACAAGCTTTTATTTTGGCCACTTACAGAACAGGTAGTTTAGTGATAGTCTTACAATAGATTCAAGAAACAGCATAAGTTAGATAGGCTGATTGTACAGGTGATTAAATTGTTATTAATGAAACTTTCTTTTTATGTCTCCCATCTGCTTCCTATTTCCATTATTATCAAAACTGGTATACTGTTAATCATCTAAGCTGTTTATTATACAATGGGGGAAATAAGTATTTGATCCCTTGCTGATTTTGTAAGTTTGCCCACTGACAAAGACATGAGCAGCCCATAATTGAAGGGTAGGTTATTGGTAACAGTGAGAGATAGCACATCACAAATTAAATCCGGAAAATCACATTGTGGAAAGTATATGAATTTATTTGCATTCTGCAGAGGGAAATAAGTATTTGATCCCCCACCAACCAGTAAGAGATCTGGCCCCTACAGACCAGGTAGATGCTCCAAATCAACTCGTTACCTGCATGACAGACAGCTGTCGGCAATGGTCACCTGTATGAAAGACACCTGTCCACAGACTCAGTGAATCAGTCAGACTCTAACCTCTACAAAATGGCCAAGAGCAAGGAGCTGTCTAAGGATGTCAGGGACAAGATCATACACCTGCACAAGGCTGGAATGGGCTACAAAACCATCAGTAAGACGCTGGGCGAGAAGGAGACAACTGTTGGTGCCATAGTAAGAAAATGGAAGAAGTACAAAATGACTGTCAATCGACAAAGATCTGGGGCTCCACGCAAAATCTCACCTCGTGGGGTATCCTTGATCATGAGGAAGGTTAGAAATCAGCCTACAACTACAAGGGGGGAACTTGTCAATGATCTCAAGGCAGCTGGGACCACTGTCACCACGAAAACCATTGGTAACACATTACGACATAACGGATTGCAATCCTGCAGTGCCCGCAAGGTCCCCCTGCTCCGGAAGGCACATGTGACGGCCCGTCTGAAGTTTGCCAGTGAACACCTGGATGATGCCGAGAGTGATTGGGAGAAGGTGCTGTGGTCAGATGAGACAAAAATTGAGCTCTTTGGCATGAACTCAACTCGCCGTGTTTGGAGGAAGAGAAATGCTGCCTATGACCCAAAGAACACCGTCCCCACTGTCAAGCATGGAGGTGGAAATGTTATGTTTTGGGGGTGTTTCTCTGCTAAGGGCACAGGACTACTTCACCGCATCAATGGGAGAATGGATGGGGCCATGTACCGTACAATTCTGAGTGACAACCTCCTTCCCTCCGCCAGGGCCTTAAAAATGGGTCGTGGCTGGGTCTTCCAGCACGACAATGACCCAAAACATACAGCCAAGGCAACAAAGGAGTGGCTCAGGAAGAAGCACATTAGGGTCATGGAGTGGCCTAGCCAGTCACCAGACCTTAATCCCATTGAAAACTTATGGAGGGAGCTGAAGCTGCGAGTTGCCAAGCGACAGCCCAGAACTCTTAATGATTTAGAGATGATCTGCAAAGAGGAGTGGACCAAAATTCCTCCTGACATGTGTGCAAACCTCATCATCAACTACAGAAGACGTCTGACCGCTGTGCTTGCCAACAAGGGTTTTGCCACCAAGTATTAGGTCTTGTTTGCCAGAGGGATTAAATACTTATTTCCCTCTGCAGAATGCAAATAAATTCATATACTTTCCACAATGTGATTTTCCGGATTTAATTTGTGATGTGCTATCTCTCACTGTTACCAATAACCTACCCTTCAATTATGGGCTGCTCATGTCTTTGTCAGTGGGCAAACTTACAAAATCAGCAAGGGATCAAATACTTATTTCCCCCACTGTAAGTTACTAGTAAAAAAAAAGCCCGTTTCTCATTGAAATGAAACGGGTGCTAGCAAGGTAATGACCTTCTGCCATTATTGTTCTCCTCCTCTCCCCCCTCGTCTCAGGACCCCCCCCCCCCCCCCTCTATCCGGGCCCCCCCTCCTCCGATGTCCATCCCCCCTCCTCCCATTTCCGCTGGCCAACGCCTCCCTCCCTCTGTCTCTTTGGCCTCCGACAGCAAGGAGGATGTGTGCGGGTGCTGTTTAAAAAGTTTTACCTCCTGCTCATCCGGCAACACTGAAGTGCAGCAAGTACAGACGCCGCTTCTTTCACCTGTTCCTCTGGTCCCGCCCTCATTTCCTGTTTGCAGAAGGGCGGGACCACAGGAACTGCAGAAACAGAAGCGAAACCACAGAGTTCCCTCGAGGGTGGGGCAGTGATGGGGAGGCAGGGTGGGGAAGTGCGATTACGAACACTACACGGCTTCACTGCCATGGAGTCGGCTTCAGAACGTTGGCGGTGCGAATTATTATATTAGATATTCTTTTAGTAAACGGAGCTGCTATCGCCCATGATGCATAATGTTTCCATCTAAACTTTAGACCTCACTGTACAATGCAATCAATGATTGTTCATGGAAAGCAAAATCAATATTTACCAAGTTCTCTATAAATTCACCGGGAAAAGTCTTTGCTTTCAGATGAAAACTAAAATATATTCTCTTCCCCCCTCTCCATTTTAGAGATTTAAAATAAGGAAAACTGTTTTCAGGTCAGTGTTGCCAAAGTTGTCTTGTTAAATGTCTCCCCTCTAAGTAGGTTTTCCCCCTATTTAACCTGTCCTGGGCGAGCCTGCACTTTAAATTTTGGAAGCTAAATAGGATGAGACCAGAGTTGTAGCTGGAAGGGTGGCCACAGGAGTCAACTGCATGCTATGGACTGCAGAAGGCAGTGGCAAATTTGAATAGTATTCTGCAAAGAAAAGGTCACAGGTACCATGTAGGGCCGTCGAGAGGGGGGGCAGGGGGGACAAAATTCCCCGGGCCTGGGCCTCCAAGGGGGGCCCGGCGCCGCAGTCCCACCCGCCCTCCGTCGCCGACCGTCCGCCACCGGGCCGGGCCCCCTGCATTGAAATCACAGTGCCTCTCGCCTCCATGTGAAAGCACTGCAGGCAGCAGCAGATCGCCTCCCTTCGGGCCTCCTTCCCTCCCTGTGTCCTGCCCTCGTAACTTCTGCGAGGGCGGGACACAGGGAGGGAAAGAGACCCAAAGGGAGGCGATCTGCTGCAGGCAGAGGTGAGAGGCGCTGTGATTTCAATGCAGGGGGGCCGGCCCGGTGGCAGACGGAGGGGGGGAGCGGTCCTGGTATCATGAAGGGGTTATGATCACCTAACCTTTAATACCCAGACATGGGTAAAAAGAGCCCAAGAAAAACAAACTTAAGTTTATGAACACTGAAGAGGTACCACAAAATTAGGGCTAAAACTCATGGTGCCAAGTGCTATTCTATAAGGGGACTTATGTGGGTGGCACCACATGAGTGAACATATTAACTCCTTGTCAATAGTTGGTGTATGTGTTGCAGTTTGCCTTATCAATCCTATAAGGTTCCACCCTTTCTTTCATTCAGCTTTCTATGTTTAAATTACGATGGAATCTCAGGCGGGCCCGTGGATGATACAAGTTTCAAACTCCACTCAGAATTCCATCATAATTTATTTATTTATTTAGATTTTGCTCACACCTTTTTCAGTAGTAGCTCAAGGTGAGTTACATTCAGGTACTCTGGATATTTCACTGTCCCAGGAGGGCTCAAAATCTAAGTTTGTACCTGAGGCAATGGAGGGTTAAGTGACTTGCCCAAGACAGTGGCGTAGGCACAGGTGGGCCTGGGTTGGCAGAGGCCCACCCACTTTAGGCTGAGGCCCACACATATGTGGCACAACTGATGTGGCTGGCAAGGCTCCTCAAGCCTCATCAGCAGAAGACTCCTGGCATCCCTCCCTCCCTCCCCCCCAGGCATTTTGGCATCTGTCACCTCAACTCTCCAACCTCTCTGTATCTTTTCAATGTTTCATGAACAGCGACTCATACCCACAGCTCGTGCCAGCCCAGAGCCTTCCTTCTGATGTGACTTCCTGTTTCCACAATAGTGGTACCAGGTCAGAGGGAAGGCTCTGGACTGGTGAGAGCAGTGGGTATGAGGCACTGTTTGCTGACAGTGAAGCACTGAAGATTTGAAAAAGTATCAAGGGGAGGAGGAGAGGGTGAAATTGAGAAATTATTGGTCGCCTGGGGGAAGGAGTGGAAGGAGAGATGCCAGATGGGATTCTTGTGCCTACCCACTTTGGGCTCAGGCCCACCCAAAATTGGGTGTCTGGCTACACCCTTGGCCCAAGATCACACAGAGCAGCAGTGGAATTTGAATCGGATTACAAGACTGGTGCTCTACCCACTAGGCCACACCTCCACTATAGCAACATTCCATGTAGAATCTCAAATAGTAGCAACATTCCATGTAGAATCTAAAATATTTATTTATTTAGATTTTGCTCAGACTTTTTTCAATAGTAGCTCAAGGTCAGTTACATTCAGGTACTCTGGATATTTCTCTGTCCCAGGAGGAATCACAATCTAAGTTTGTACCTGAGGCAATGGAGGGTTAAGTGACTTGCCCAAGATTACAAGGAGCAGCAGTGGGATTTGAACCAGCCACCTCTGAATTGCAAGACCAGTGCTCTAACCACTAGGCCACTCCTTCACTCCACTAATTTAAACAGAGTTGAATGAAAGAAAGGGTGGAGTCTTATAGGATTGATTGGAAATTTAGCTCCTCCTGTATATAGTCATAATTTGCGTGCAAGTTGCAGTTTGCCTTTGGCATTGTAGTGGAGGCAGAGCATGCAAATCTTTCTCATGAATATTCATTATGGATAGCCTGAAAACCTGATTGGCTGGGGTGCGTCCAGGCTCGGGAACTACTGGTTTAACTATTTGCCAATCACAGAGTGCACGCTATTTGCAAAAAGTCCACCCACTGTGCATGTGCGAACTATGGTGCGCAAATTTGCATGTGCTAATGAGCCAATAACTGGGTCTTAACAATCAATTATTGGAGTTAATTGGCAACATTTTGATTTTGCGCATGCATCTTGCTAGAAGCTATTCTGTAAAGATCCGCACGCAGATCTTACAGGCCCCGATGCTCAGAATTAAACGCGGGCACTGGAAGCCTTTGGCAGCGGACTAGCGCCCGCATTTACTACCGCTGAATGTTCAGAGGCTCAGAGCGCAGGAACAAAGGAGTGCACAGAAGAACGCAATGAGCGCGCTAATGTATGCTGATGCGCTATCTTCCTCATCCTCTTGGAATTTTTTATTAATTTATAATGATACAGGGATAAGAAATGCAAAATACAAGGATTATTCAAATAGTCATAACAATGAATATCAATATATTTATTTATAGCATTTATATCCCACAATTTCCCACCCATGGGCAGGCTCAATGTGGCTTACAACAGTCTGTAAAAACATACATCAATTCAGCAAACAAAACAAGTAACAGAGGAGGGAAAGGTAGGGATGCGCTCTCTTCCTATTCCTATCCCATGCTCAGAGAACAGCACACTGAATTTGCTTTTATGAGAATACACTCCCAAGAAAACATAAGGCAAGCAATAAACATTAACAATACAGAAGAGAATAACATCTGATAATAAAATCAGAAAATTTCATATATCAAACCCACATTATGGCAGGAGAAAAAGAGTAAACAGATAATAATCTGTAAGAAAAAGAGGGATATACTATCTAATTAGAGACCTTTTAACAGATTATCTCCCCATTAATCAAATCACAAGCCTAAATGACATTATCAGTTCCTAATAAAACATTTTCCAGCTGCAAAGGATCATAAAATGTACACGGATTCTCCCTATATGCGACTAAGCACTTACGGGGGAATTTCAAGTAAAAGGAGGCACCCTTGGCCGAGAACTGAGAGTTCAAGGTCAAAAAGGCCTTCCTAGAAACTGCATAGCCCGAGAAATGTCTGGAAAAATTTGCACAGGGTTTCCCCCCAAAATCTTACTCTTATTCAATTCTTGAAATATGCCTTCATAATTGCTGCTTTATCACCTTCATTAGAAAAAATAAAAACTACCAAGAGGGTAGCTTGAGATGGAATATTATCAGTTGAATCAACAACTCTCCCCTAAGCACATGCTTATCCATAGGGCCACTACCAACTGGAGTGGAGGATTCCAAATGCTTGGTCTCAACTTTTCTTTTCCCTATCAGAGAAGTCAAACAGAAAGGAAAGGTTTCCTTTTACAACCCACAAAAGAAGAGGAAAATATAAGTCTTACTTTGGATTTCCCAACGTTCCTTGACGCTTCTTGGTGCTCTGAGGGGCTCCCAAGGGGCAAGGCATTTCCCTTTGGCACGCCCCTTCGGCCGTGCACCTGTTGCTGTGCACTACAGCGTGCCCTTGCTCTTATGAGAGCACTCTGGGCACCATTAAGATGCATCAGATGCTGCGGGAAAGCAGGGCTGCAATTGGGTCAGCTGTTCCACCCTCTGGTAAGTTGGTCAGAAGAGCTCCTCTCTCCTCCCAACCCCCAAATATTCAACTATTCTCTTAGGGGCTCTTTTACTAAGGCATTGTAGACCTAATGTGGGACTACCATGTGCTAAAAGGGCACACAGTGAGGTGATACATGGTAGTTTTCCCACTCAGTGCACTAGAAAATATTTTTTTATTTTCCAGCATGGGAGGCATGCCCATGGGCAGAGAGTAGGCATGCCTGTGCTAATCAGGTAGCACAGGCGCATTATCGCACACTACCTGATTAACACGGGAGTAGAGTGGGAGCCCTTACCGCCTCCCAAAACATGCGCCCACATTATCGCAGGCCACTCTTTACCATGGCTTAGTAAAAGGTCCCCTAAGTGACTTGCCCAAGGTCACAACGTGCCAGGGCCGCTGAGAGACTGGGCCAGGCCCGGGACAAGGCCGCCCCCGGGGCCCCCCCCTCCACCCGCCACCGGGCCCTCTCTCCACCTCCGGGCCCTCTGCACAGACCTTAAGCGCCTCACCTTCGAAAGCGCAGCAAGCAGCGGCAGACCACTCCTTCCTTCCGTGTCCCGCCCTCGCGGGTTACATCAGGCGAGGGCGGGACACGGAAGGAAGGAGTGGTCTGCCGCTGCTTGCTGCGCTTTTGAAGGTGAGGCGCTTAAATTCAATGCCAGGGAGCGACAGAGGGCGGGCGGGCCGAACTGTGGCAGCGGCGGCGCCGCCCCCCCCCCCCCCCCCGGAGGCCTGGGCCTGGAGAATTTTGTCCCCCCCCCCCCCCCCCCCCTTGGCAGCCCTGCAACATGCAACAGTGGGATTTGAACCTACTGCTCTAACCACTAGCTAGAGGACACCGAAATGGTGTGCAAAGACAACTGAACCTTGGGCGACCAGGTTTTTCATCAGGGAATGTTTGTCAAATTGTCTTGTTGCTTGCCTCTCCTAGAGAACATTTTATTTTTATTTTTTTTTATTTGTAACCATTTAAATTTTTACAAGTGATAAAACAACTTGCCGGAAATACAGAGAAAGTAATATGTAGGAATTATTTCAGTCAGGTAATTCTGTTCTCTTCCTTAGACCACTAAATAGGGAGAGTGAAACAAGACAAGGAGATCAATTAAACAGTAAACAGAAAATAAAATGTGGTATTAACCTGATTATCCCCAGATATTACTTGTCTAATTCATTATTCCACATTGATCATCTGGTTGGCTTCTTCAAGACCAAATACGGTGTATAGTCAATTCATTTCATTGAGAACATACTTATTGTCCAGATTTTTAAAAATTTTTTATTTATACCCATTTAAATTTTTACAAGCGATAAAACAACTTGCTGGAAATACAGAGAAAGTAATACATAGGAATTATTTCAGTCAGGTAATTCTATTCTCTTCCTTAGACCACTAAATAGGGAGAGTGAAACAAGATAAGGAGATCAATTAAACAGTAAACAGAAAAAAAAACCCGTGGTATTAACCTGATTATCCCCAGATATTACTCGTCTAATTCATTATTCCACATTGATCATCTGGTTGGCTTCTTCAAGGCCAATACGGTGTATAGTCAAATCATTTCATTGAAAACATACTTATCCAATATTAATTAGAAATAATACATCTGATTAAATTTTTTCTCTTTTAAAAACCAGAAGTTATTTAACAATACTTCCTCATCTCCTCTTCCTCTACACATTAATTGATTTGCTTGCTTTATTTTTTGTGTATTAGATTGTAAGCTCTTTGAGCAGGGACTGTCTTTCTTCTATGTTTGTGCAGCGCTGCGTACACTTTGTAGCGCTATATAAATGCTATAGTAGTAGTAGAATGTTTGTGGGGAGAGGAGGTTCATGAGGGGACCCGATACAAAGGGCAACAAGCCAAAGAAATAATGTTCAGTTAATATTGACATCGGTGAAAAATAGAGATACCAAAAGTACACTAGAGACAGAATGACTTGAAAAATTAAGGCTAGTTACAGTTACGATGCGAGCTCATTTAAATTATAAGGTAATTTAAGGATATGGATAAGCACCAACATTGAACTGATTAAAACACCAGGAAACATGCCAAATACTATATGAAAAAAGGGATTTGAAATCAGCAGAGTTGAATACCACATTATAAAAATTATATCAAATTAAAAAGAAGTGAACTATGCCAGAAAACATAGAACAGCACTGTCATAATCACAATATTTTAGGCAGTAAAAACAACATGCCAAGCTTTCCCTCCATCCATTACTGCTTCAGGGCTTCTGTACTATAGGAAGTCACGTGTCATAGCTCAGATATTTGACGTTTTCAATTACCAACTACCGATTTTTTTTTTTCTCAAACACAGTAATGCAGTGTAGTTACAAACTTCAGAGGAGTTAAAATCTTGAAAGAAAAGCTTGCTCCTTTGGCTATTTTGAAGTTCTAATTTAAGGTGTAACCCCTTAGCTAAGTTGGTTGATGAAGAAAATGTTTTAATTAAAGAAACTAAGAGGGGCATAATTGAATGAAAACGTCTATCTCCATGGGCGTTTATCTCCGAGAACGGGTCCGTGAAGGGGCGGACTGAACCGTATTTTCGAACAAAATAGACGTCCATGTTTTATTCGACAATTTGTGAGCTGGGCATTTTTGCTTTTCAGCGATAATGGAAAATGAAAGCACCCAGCTCAAAAACGAATAAATCCAAGGCATTTGTTCGTGGGAGGGGCCAGGAGTCGTAGTGCACTGGTCCCCCTCACATGCCAGGACACCAACCGGGCACCCTAGGGGGCACTTTTACAAAAAAAAAAAAAAGATAAAAGAGCTCCCAGCTGCATAGCACCCTTCCCTTGTGTGTTGAGCCCCCCCAAATCCCCCTCAAAACCCACTGCCCACAAGTCTACACCATTACTATAGCCCTAAGGGGTGAAGGGGGGCACCTACATGTGGGTACAGTGGGTTTGGGGGGGTTGGACGACTAAGCATTAAGCAGCACAATTGTAACAGGTAGGGGGGGATGGGCCTGGGTCCACCTGCCTGAAGTCCACTGCACCCCCTAATAACTGCTCCAGTGACCTGCATACTGCTGCCAGGGAGGTGGGTATGACATTTGAGGGTGAAAATAAAAAGTTGTGAAACATCATTTTTTGTGGTGGGAGGGGGTTAGTGACCACTGGGGGAGTCAGGGGAGGTCATCCCCGATTCCCTCTGGGGGTAATCTGGTCATTTAGGGCACTTTTTGGGGCCTTATTCGTGAAAAAACAGGGTCCAGGAAAAGTGCCCTAAATTCTAGCTACAAACGCATACTTTTTTTCCATTATCGGCGAAAGGCGCCCATCTCTCCTCGGCCGATAACCACGCCCCAGTTCCACCTTCGCCACGCCTCCGACACCCCCCCCCCCGTCAACTTTGTACGCTTCCGCGATGGAGTGCAGTTGAAAACGTCCAAAATCGGCTTTCCATTATACCGATTTATTCGTTTTTGTGAGATAAACGTCCATCTCCCGATTTGGGTCGAAATCTAGGCGTTTTTCTCTTTCAATTGTAAGGTGGTAACTGTGCTAGCAAGAAAATCAGAACATAATTCAGTTGGCCGTTAAAAGAAACAAAAATCACTGAGAACCCTTCTCCCCTCTCCCCCCCCCCCCCCCCCCCCCCCCCCCACTTTTTTCCTTCTGATTAATCCCATGCACCATAGATTCCATCACATCATCTACTATTCTGTCTACTTGCTCTCTCTTATATTTTCCGTTTTATATACTCTGTGTTCATCCTGATCTGTTGGCATGTTCCAACCATCATTTGTGGAGGTTAATGCATTCCTGACCATGAAGAACCATTACTCAGCTCTGTGCCACTCCCATACCAAGAGATAAAACGTTGAGGACAGAGCAGTAAAGGAAAAATATATATGAATAGCTTTGCTTACAGAAGGAGCTATTTCAAGTCACTTCTCCATACAGAGGTACATCAAAAGTATGCATGCAGGGCAGGATTAACCCTTTAGTGGCCATAGGCAAAACATACTGGCCCTTCATGTATTACTCATCTTGTTCCCGTCTATAGATCTGGCCCCTCGGCTACATAATAAGATGTTTTAGGAACAGTAATAGCATCAAACATGGGTGGAAATAAGTATTTGATCCCTTGCTGATTTTGTAAGTTTGCCCACTGACAAAGACATGAGCAGCCCATAATTGAAGGGTAGGTTATTGGTAACAGTGAGAGATAGCACATCACAAATTAAATCCGGAAAATCACATTGTGGAAAGTATATGAATTTATTTGCATTCTGCAGAGGGAAATAAGGATTTAATCCCTCTGGCAAACAAGACCTAATACTTGGTGGCAAAACCCTTGTTGGCAAGCACAGCGGTCAGACGTCTTCTGTAGTTGATGATGAGGTTTGCACACATGTCAGGAGGAATTTTGGTCCACTCCTCTTTGCAGATCATCTCTAAATCATTAAGAGTTCTGGGCTGTCGCTTGGCAACTCGCAGCTTCAGCTCCCTCCATAAGTTTTCAATGGGATTAAGGTCTGGTGACTGGCTAGGCCACTCCATGACCCTAATGTGCTTCTTCCTGAGCCACTTCTTTGTTGCCTTGGCTGTATGTTTTGGGTCATTGTCGTGCTGGAAGACCCAGCCACGACCCATTTTTAAGGCCCTGGCGGAGGGAAGGAGGTTGTCACTCAGAATTGTACGGTACATGGCCCCATCCATTCTCCCATTGATGCGGTGAAGTAGTCCTGTGCCCTTAGCAGAGAAACACCCCCAAAACATAACATTTCCACCTCCATGCTTGACAGTGGGGACGGTGTTCTTTGGGTCATAGGCAGCATTTCTCTTCCTCCAAACACGGCGAGTTGAGTTCATGCCAAAGAGCTCAATTTTTGTCTCATCTGACCACAGCACCTTCTCCCAATCACTCTCGGCATCATCCAGGTGTTCACTGGCAAACTTCAGACGGGCCGTCACATGTGCCTTCCGGAGCAGGGGGACCTTGCGGGCACTGCAGGATTGCAATCCGTTATGTCGTAATGTGTTACCAATGGTTTTCGTGGTGACAGTGGTCCCAGCTGCCTTGAGATCATTGACAAGTTCCCCCCTTGTAGTTGTAGGCTGATTTCTAACCTTCCTCATGATCAAGGATACCCCACGAGGTGAGATTTTGCGTGGAGCCCCAGATCTTTGTCGATTGACAGTCATTTTGTACTTCTTCCATTTTCTTACTATGGCACCAACAGTTGTCTCCTTCTCGCCCAGCGTCTTACTGATGGTTTTGTAGCCCATTCCAGCCTTGTGCAGGTGTATGATCTTGTCCCTGACATCCTTAGACAGCTCCTTGCTCTTGGCCATTTTGTAGAGGTTAGAGTCTGACTGATTCACTGAGTCTGTGGACAGGTGTCTTTCATACAGGTGACCATTGCCGACAGCTGTCTGTCATGCAGGTAACGAGTTGATTTGGAGCATCTACCTGGTCTGTAGGGGCCAGATCTCTTACTGGTTGGTGGGGGATCAAATACTTATTTCCCTCTGCAGAATGCAAATAAATTCATATACTTTCCACAATGTGATTTTCAGGATTTAATTTGTGATGTGCTATCTCTCACTGTTACCAATAACCTACCCTTCAATTATGGGCTGCTCATGTCTTTGTCAGTGGGCAAACTTACAAAATCAGCAAGGGATCAAATACTTATTTCCACCACTGTATATGTTATTTCAATGTTTGAATATGTGTTTTTTAGGTGTTTTCATTGGTATTATGCTAATTTATTTATTTATTTTAAAATGTAAATTCCAAACTATCGCAAATGTTTTAGACGGATTACATTTCTTCACACACGTGATAATAATACAAATTCAAAACAAACAATTACATACAGTATAACTTTCAACAGAATCATCCTCACACCATAATTAAACCATAATGCTTTCATCACTTGATACCTTGGCCTCTTGTATCTAACCTCCTCCAAATTTCACAGCCTCTGCATTATTCTAACAGGAAGGTTCCATCACGATCCTTCATAAGCTTGGAAAAATAAAATTGCACAGCACATAGACAAGCATGGTTAAATGGGAAAGAGTCAGTATGGGTTCAGCCAAGGGAAGCCTTGCCTCACCAATTTGCTTCATTTCTTTGAAGGCGTGAATAAACAGGTGGATAAAGGTGAGCCGGTTGATGTGGTGTATCTGGATTCTTAGAAAGCTGTTGACAAAGTTCCTCATGAGAGACTCCTGAGCAAATTAAAAAGCCATGGGATAGGAGGCAATGTCCTTCTGTGGATTAGGAATTAGTTATTGGACAGAAAACAGAGGGTAGGGTTCAATGGTCATTTTTTCTCAATGGAGGAGTGCCACAGGGATCTGTACTGGGACCGGTGCTATTTAACATAATTATAAATGATCTGGAAAATGGAATGACGAGTGAGGTGATTACATTTGCAGATGACATAAAGCTATTCAAAGTTGTCCAGACACATGCAGATTGTGAAGAATTGCAGGAAGACCTTAGGAAACTGGAAGACTGGGCATCCAAATGACAGATGAAATTTGTCCCAGTTCTCCACCAGCCTTTCCGCCGGGCCGCTGGTGTCTTCTGCACTGTGGGCCATCTACTGGTGTACTCTGCCTGCGCTGTTTGCCGCTCAGCCGCCGGTCCGTGCTTGCCTGCGTTGTCAGGTGCCTTCTGCTGAGTGTCGCCAGCTGCTTTGCGTTGGGGAGGCTTCTTGGAGACTTTTGCTCATCGTGGAGATCTCGCTTCCTTCTGAAACCCCGATTCCAGCCGTTGGCTGACGTCTGCATTACCTGTCTTGTTCGGAGGTGTCCGCTTTCCAGTCAGCTGTTTTTGACAGAGATTATGAGTGTGTGGACGGTTGAAGAGAGCTGAATCACTACCATACTCAGTCACAAGGAGTCAACACCTTCACACCGTCAAATGAAAGGACCATTTTGGACTCCTTTATCTCCCCTCTATTTATCTGATTAAATATTGTATTTTTATTTTCACTGGTTTGGCGTTAGCCTTTCCAGTCTCTTGTAAGCCACTTTGAGCCTGCATCCTGTGGGAAAAGGTGGGGTATAAATGCAATAAATAAATAAATAATGTTGACAAATGCAAAATAATGCACATTGGGAAGAATAATCCGAATCATAGTTACCTGATGCTACGGTCAGCACTCAAGAAAAAGATCTAGGTGTCATTGTAGACAATACGCTGAAATTTTGTGCTCAGTGTGCGGCGGCGGCAGCCAAAATGCAAAAAGGATGCTAGGAATTATTAGGAAAGAGATGCAAAATAAGACCAAGAATAGTATAATGCCTCTTTATTGCTTCATGGTGCGACCTTACCTTGAGTATTGCACTGAATTCTGGTCGCCCTATCTCAAAAAGATATAGTGGAATTAGAAAAGGTTCAAAGAAGAGAGAGCAAAATGATGACGGGGATGGAACTACTCCCATAAGAGGAAAGGTTAAAGAGGTTAGTGCTCTTCAGCTTGGAAAAGGGGCGGCTGAGGGGGAATATGATCGAGGTCTATAAAATCCGGAGTGGTGTACAATGGGTAAAAGTGAATTGATTTTTCACTCGTTCAAAAAGTACAAACACCAGGGGACACTCAATGAAATTACATAAAAACAATTGTAAAACAAATAGGAGGAAATATTTTTACACTCAAAGAATAGTTAAGCTGAAGGATGTGGTAACAGCGGTTAGAATATATGGGTTTAAAAAAGTTTTGGAAAAGTCCATAGTCTGTTATTGAGATGGACATGGGGGAAGCAATTGCTTGCCCCGGGATTGGTAGCATGGGATGTTGTTACTAATTAGATTTCTGCCAGGTACTTGTGACCTGGATTTGCCAGTGTTGGAAGCGCCGACTCCTTTCAAAGCCTGTTCTGCCCATATCAAACAAAGAGCCCTGTTTACTAAGGTGCATTAGCGTTTTTAGTGCATGCTAACGCTAGTGATACACATTTATGGGTGTCTCTAGCATTAGCATGTGCTAATTTTTAGCGCACACTAAAAACGCTAACGTGCCTATAACACAGCTTAGTAAACAGGGCCTAAAGAAAGTAATAGTAACATAGTAAATGATGGCAGATAAAGACCTGTACGGTCCATCCAGTCTGCCCAACAAGATAAACTCATTTACATGGTATGTGATACTTTATATGTAGACCCGAGTTTGATTTGTCCTTGCCTTTCTCAGGGCACACACCATAGAAGTCTGCCCAGCACTGTTCTTGTACTAAGTTCTGAAGCTAACATCGAAGCCCCTTAAAATTTACACTCCAGCCCATCCCTATCTATTCAGTCACGATCAGGGCATAAACCGTAGAAGTCTGCCCAGCTCTCATTTTGTTTCCCAATTACCAGCGTCGCCACCCAATCTCCACTAAGATTCCGCGGAACCATTCCTTCTAAACAGGATTCCTTTGTGCTTATCCCACACGTTTGAATTCCATTACCGTTTTCATCTCCACCACCTCCCGCGGTAGGGCATTCCACATATCCACCACCCTCTCCGTGAAAAAAATACTTCCTGACATTAGTCCTGAGTCTGCCCCCCTTCAACCTCAATTCATGTCCTCTAGTCCTACCGCCTTCCCATCTCTGACAAAAGGTTCATTTGCGGATTAATACAAATATTTGAACGTCTGTATCATGTCACCCGTTTCTCCCTTCATCTAAGCTATACATATTCAGGTCAGCAAGTCTCTCCTCGTACAGTTTGCAACGCAAATCTCTTTGTATCATGATCTAATATAATAAAACGCACCCTCAACGTTCTGAAGCCACGTTCTGTGAAGCCGGAAGCCTGAGTTCTGTGAAGCCGGAAACTTGAAGCCGGAAGCCTGAAGCCTTGAAGCCTGAAGCCTTGAAGCCATCTGACGTCACTCCCAGGCTGAGGCTGAAGGGTTCAGCCTGCCGTCTCTGCCCCGCCCTCGCGACAAAACAAACAAATCCGGAAGCGAAACGTCAGGGAAGGAGGCGGCGCTCCCGACGTCTAGCCTTCCCTTTGCTGTGTTCCGCCACGGAGGTAAAGTTAAAAAGAATAAAAAAAAAAAAAAAGGATGCATGGATGCGAGGCAAGGATGCGAAGGGGGGGGGGGCATGGATGCGAAGGGGGGGGGAGAAGAGGGCGGGCCAGGCTGGGATATGGGAGAGAGCGTAGCATGGATGCGAGGGGGGGGGGAACATGGAAGGGCGAGAGGGGACTTGCTGGAAAAGGATGAATGGAGGCGGCAGGGGACAGAGGAGCATGGATGGGCATGGATTGGTAGGGCAGGACTCAGGGAGAGAGGGAAATTGCTGGATAGGGAAAAATGGAGGGGCCAGGTGACAGATGAGCATGGATGGGCATGGATTGGAAGGGCAGGACTCAGGGAGAGGGGAATTGCTGGATAGGGATGAATGGAGGGGACAGATGGGCATGGATGGATATGGATTGCAGAGCAGGCCTCAGGCAGAGAGGGAAAATGCTGGATAGGGAAAAATGGAGGGGCCAGGTGACAGAGGAGCATGGATGGGCATGGATTGGAAGGGCAGGACTCAGGGAGAGGGGAATTGCTTGATAGGGATGAATGGAGGGGACAGATGGGCATGGATGGAAATGGATTGCAGAGCAGGCCTCAGGCAGAGAGGGGAAATGCTGGATAGGGAAAAATGGAGGGGCCAGGTGACAGATGAGCATGGATGGGCATGGATTGGAAGGGCAGGACTCAGGGAGAGGGGAATTGCTGGATAGGGATGAATGGAGGGGACAGATGGGCATGGATGGATATGGATTGCAGAGCAGGCCTCAGGCAGAGAGGGGAAATGCAGGATAGGGATGAATGGAGGGGGCAGGTGACAGACAAACATGGATGGCCATGGATTGGGAGGGCAGGGCTCAGGGACAGAGGGGAATTGCTGGAAAAGGATGAATGGAGGGGGCAGGGGACAGATGGCCATGGATTGGGAGGGCACGGCTCACACTCTCTCTCTCATATACAATGTCTTTCTGACTCTCACTCTCACACACTCTGTCTCACACTGTATCACATTCACTCTCTATGTGCCACACAGTCACTCACACACTCGCTTGGTCTCATACACTCACTCAAACAGAGAATCTGTGTCTCACACACACTCTCTCTCTCGCCCACACACACACACTCTCACTCACACTGTGTCTCACATACACACTTGCACACACTCTCATTCTCACACACACACTCTCTCACAAACACACTCACACCCAGACTCACGCTCTCTCTCACACAATCACACTTTCACTCTGACTCTCAAACAGACACTCTCACATACACTCTCCCAAACATACACACTCCGAGGAAAACCTTGCTAGCGCCCGTTTCATTTGTGTCAGAAACGGGCCTTTTTTACTAGTTTGTTCAGAAACCAAACTGATTAGGATCCAGGACTTCATGTTTTCCATGAAAATCAGTTAACTGATCATATACTATTTTTCCATCACTTTTGCCATGAAAGGTAAAGAGGAAATAGACCTATAATTATATCTATTACATTCATATCTAATACAGAATTTTTAAAACGGGTTTAACTATGGCTGTCTTCAATCCTGTTGGAACCATTCCTCTATCAAAATATTTGTTTATGATGTTAGCAAATAAAGGTGCTGACAAATCTCTCAGGGCTTTTACTGCCGAAGGGTTACAGACATCCAACTTGCAATAACTGTTATTAATACAAGAAAGAAAAATCTTACTTGGTCAGCAGATACATTCTGAAAAGTAGACCATCGATCACAAAAAGATAATGGACAAGTCATCTCTACAGGTAATCTTAAATGATCGAATTGATTCACGATCTTAATCACTTTTTGCTTGCAAAGCCTTCAACAAATGTAGAGCTACAGATGACAGGATCGAAGTCTCGTAAATGATTTTGTCTTTCTCCAGCCTACTTTCTCCTCTCTACACCTCTTCCTTCTCTTTATTTTATCACTAGTAAAAAAAAGGCCCGTTTCTTAACGCAATGAAACGGGCGCTAGCAATGTAATGAGTTCCTGCCATTAATATTTCCACGGTTGTATTCTGAATATAATTGTTGTTTATATGTGTCAGATTTCTTTATATACAATATTTTTTGTGTAAACTGTGTTACAATGTGGTAAAAGTTTTCCTTGTTCAGGCCCTTCAATCAGTTTAACAATCACATCAGAAGAGCTCCTTACTCGTGAGAATGCAACATACAGTTGCCCATGTGAGAGACTGACAGTGTGTTTTACAGACAGTGTAAGAGAGAGATACACAGAGTGAATGAGTGTGTGTGTGTGTGTGTGTGTGTGTGTGTTTGATGTCTGTGTGATGTGTGTGAGTGACAAAGTGATTAAATGTTTGTCTTCCCTTCCGATCTGTGCACTTGCCTCCACTGATGTTCGTACCTCCCTGTATATGATTGTTTGTTAGAGATTCAATCCACTCCACTTCCCTCCTCCAAGTTCCATTTTGTGTGATTGGTTCTTCGTTCCTGTGACGTCACATTTGTTTACTTGGCAACTATGCAGCGTTCCGTTTCCTCGACGTGAGGGCGGGGACAGCGAGAGCCAATGAAACGCTGAACAACAGACTTACGAACCCTACACTGCCACAGTGCCACGGAGTCAGCTTCAGAATGTTGGAGGTGCTTTTTATTATATAGGATTACTACTTTTATGCTCTCTGAGCTTTTATTGTAAACTGCTCAGATGCTACTTAGTGATCGGCAGTATATCAAGTATCTAATATATAGTAACATAGTAGATGATGGCAGAGAAAGACCTGTACGGTCCATCCAGTCTGCCCAACAACATAAACTCATATGTACGACTTTATATGTATACCTGACCTTGATTTATCCCTGTCATTTTCAGGGCATAGACCATAGAAGTCTGCCCAGCACTAGCCCTGCCTCTCAACCACTAGCCCAGCCTCCCAACCACCGGTGCTGCCACCCAATCTCTGCTAAGCTTCTGAGGATCCATTCCTTCTGAACAAGATTCTGAGATTTGTAGACCGTGCTACTCCCAGCATGAGGTTCAAGGAGGTGAGCAAAGCAAAATGAGTCAGAAAACATGAGAAGCTACATAAAAACAATCTACAATTTGTCAAATAAAAATGATTTCAATTTCTTTCTCAACTGCATATAATTTAGCTCAGAGCGAATACACTGAGGAAGCGCATTCCAGATCGGAACAGCTCAAAAAGAAAACATAGCCTGAAAATATTAAAACTCCCACCAAGAAAAAGAGGAAGCAGCAGGTGAGAAGGAACTGGTTCCCAACCTCTGCTGTCTACTGGAGGACAAGGCACAGAGACAGACCTCCGAGGACAGCGGGGACTCCTGATCCCTCCACCCACTCTTTTCTCTCAGCATCTAACTAACCAGCACAAAAATCTGCTTTGGGTACTGATTTAGCACATTTGAGAGGTCAGGTCCTGAATGTTTGGCCCTAGGGACATTGTACAGAGAAGGCTTCTGGGGCTGACCAAAGGCAGCGCTCGTATTGCTGAGATGCACGCTCCAGTTAAAAGGCCAGCAGAGCGAGAGTGGGAGAGGAAGGTGGAGCGGGAGCAATACACCGCACTAGTTGGGGGGGGACGCCCGCCGGAACGGAACCGTCATTGCCACACCAGCACCGAGGGATGTTGAGTGGGCGAGCCTGGAGGGAAAGTGGCTGGGTCCGTCCAGGCCCACCTGTGGCTACGCCCATAGGCACATGTCAAGTGTTACCTTGTATAAATCTTGTCCTGTATGTGCATCCTGTTAGTCAAAAAAAAAACTGAATGTATCTGCAGAGTTTGTGACTGAAGATTGGATCATTATGCAGATAAAAAGAGGAAAGTTTGCATCACCCCATGCATGACTATGTTTGGAATGTAGATGCCTGCATGTTTTTCAAACAATGTTTCTGAAACATCCGTCCCCCCCCCCACTGGAGTGCCCGTTTTAATGTGGTAAAAAATGCACACATTTTACTTCTAAAGAACCAACAATCCACTTAAGAAAATGCAGTCAGTCTACCCACATAACTCCTGGTTTTACCAGCACGGATACTAAGGATTTCTGTACTAAAGTGCAAACTTGTGACTAGGATGTCATGTGAAAAGTTCACAAAATGCTTGGAAATACACAAAAATGGCACAATACAGGCGTTTTGTGCTATTTTCTGGTGCAAAGTACATTTTTGCAAAATCACTTCATAAAACTGCATCATGGTATATTAAGCTTCCATACGAAGCACAGTTTGCACAAACGTTTATGTAAATTTTCTATTAATAAGCTGCTGCGATGCAAAATTATGCAAAGCTGCTCATTAATGCAAAAAACATGTGAAAATGAGCACGTGAAAATGGCTTCACAGGCCCATTTTTGTCAGAAAAATAACTGCAGCTGAAAAGATGTAGTTATTTTCCTAAGATGCCAAAGTAAAATTCTCCCACTTCTTGCAATGACAGCAACCCAAATCTAAAGGGCTCTCCAGACCCTTTTCCTGGTGGCTCAGTGGGCCGAATGCTTCCACCCTTAAGTCCTGATGCGGGGTTAGAATGTTTTATTTATTTTATTTATTTTACAGCACTTATACCCCACAATTTCCCACCGCTGGCAGGCTCAATGTGGCTTACAACATTTAAATAACAAATAGGCGAGTACAATAAATGGAAAGGGATAAGCGGGGCGGAGAATAAGGATAAAGAAATGAGTCAGTCCGTAAGGGCAGTATCCTGAGGTCAGTGAGGTTGAACAGGATCTTTGGGGCACGCTTGCTCAAATAAGCAGGTCTTAAGTGACTTCCTAAAAGTCAGATGATCCTGAACCGTTTTCACGGATTTAGGTAGTGCATTCCAGTTCCACAAGTGAGTACTGACGTAGGAAAAGGTGGAAGCATACACGGTTTTATACTTGAGTCTAGAACACGCAGGGTAATGGAGGTTTAAGTAAGAACGGGCAGACATCCAACTTGCAATAACTCCCACACCTTGACACCCCTGGAACCCCAACTCACCCTAAGGAGACCGGGGCATCGGAGGCAGGAGTGATCTTGCATAAAATGGTGCTGCTGACCTCAAGTGGTAGTCTTGTGGTACTACGACTAAGGTGTTCAAGCTGCTTTACACTGAAATACATGAAAACCCCCTTAATTTGGGGATTTCTATATATTTTAATGTTTGACACTTAATTTGCAGCAGTTTCTGCATTTTAGTACATCAGCTCCTGTGACTTGTAATTACTCTCTTGTATTACATCAGACTCGGTAATCATTTACAGGTTTTTGTCTTTTTTTTCTTGGCATGCTATGCTGATCTAGTTATAACTGTACAAAGTACTTTATCAACAAAATCAAAAGAGCATTTACATTGTTATTCTATTTCTACAAATAAATAAAATGAAATCACCCATATCTTAGAACATGACAACTGCCCTTGATCCCCTGTTACCAGAGGTAGAGAAATAACTTTTCCAAACTTCGAGAAACTTCACTTTACTTCCAAGAACTATGACCAGTTACAAAATAACACAGAAATAAAGTATAGGATTTCTAAAAATGGAAGCCCTTACGCCAAGCCCCCTCCCTGCCCATCTTCAAGTCTTTGCTTAAAGCCCACCTCTTCAATGCTGCGTTCGGCACCTAACCCTCACCATTCAGTGAATCCAGACTGCCCCAATTTGACTGCCCCTATCGGACCGACCGTTCACTTGTCTATTAGATTGTAAGCTCTTTGAGCAGGGACTGTCTCTCTTTGTTAAATTGTACAGCGCTGCGTAACCCTAGTAGCGCTCTAGAATGTTAAAATGTCAATAATATCAACATATAGTACATAAGTAATGCCACACTGAGAAAAGACCAAGGGTCCATCGAGCCCAGCATCCTGTCCACGACAGCGGCCAATCCAGGCCAAGGGCACCTGGCGAGCTTCCCAAACGTACAAACATTCTATACATGTTATTCCTGGAATTGTGGATTTTCCCCAAGTCCATTTAGTAGTGGTTTACGGACTTCTCCTTTAGGAAACCGTCTAACCCCTTTTTAAACTCTGCCAAGCTAACCGCCTTCACCACGTTCTCTGGCAACGAATTCCAGAGTTTAATTATGCATTGGGTGAAGAAAAGGTTTCTCCGATTTGTTTTAAATTTGCTACACTGTAGTTTCATCGCATGCCCCCTAGTCCTAGTATTTTTGGAAAGCGTGAACAGATGCTTCACATCCACCTGTTCCACTCCACTCACTATTTTATATGCCTCTATCATGTCTCCCCTCAGCCATCTCTTCTCCAAGCTGAAAAGCCCTAGCCTCCTTAGCTTAAGAAAATTAAATGTTAATATGTGAGTATGATGATGAACTCCCCCTTTTACAAAGCCGTGTGGCAATTTATTTATTTATTTGTTGCATTTGTATCCCACATTTTCCCACCTATTTGCAGGTTCAATGTGGCTTACATAGTACCGTTGGGCGTTTGCCCAGTCGGTTGATACCAAATACAAGGTTGTATAGTGGTCGAATGAGGTATGTGTGGAGGGTCGGAAGGGATAAAGGTTGAATGCTGACACAGCCCATTCACTTTGAATGGGTGTTGCTAGTGCAGCTTTGTAAAAGGCGCAGTAAGTAAGTACATAAAAAGGTCCTTTTACCAAGCTGTGGTAAAGGGGGGCCTGTGCTGGTGTCAGCAGACGTTTTTGACTGTACTGAGGCCCCCTTTTACTGCAGCGGATAAAAGGCTGTCTTTTTAAAAAAAGAAATGACCGTGCAGCATTTTCATTTCGGAGGAGGGGGAGCACTTACCATCACCCATTGAGGTGATGGTAAGGGCTCCCATGCTAACCTGGTGGTAACCAGGAAGCTCGCAGCACTGTCCGATTACCGCCAGGTAAACACCAGCACTATTTTTGTAGCGCCGGAAGTGTCGCGTGCTGGGGGTGGAAACTATTGCTGGGCTGCTGTGGTACTTCCAGATTAGCGAGCGGTAAGCCCGCGTTGGGCTTACTGCCACTTCGTAAAAGACCCCAACCCCCAAATTTCTCATCAGAATACGCAGGAGCTGAGCTGGTGCTAAAGCATTTTTGAGGGGATGGTCCTTGAAACAACCCTGGGGGGGGGGGGGGGGGTGAAACATGATCCTGTCGGACGATTCATCCCCCCCCCCCCCTGTCTGACTTATGCTCTGGTTAAGGTAAGTGCACATTATAAGATATGTAGAGTTAAAGTCTGCTTTAATGCAAGATTTATATGAAGAAGATATTATTAAAAACTAGTAAAAAAGGCCTGTTTCTGACACAAATGAAATGGGCGCTAGCAAGGTTTTCCTTGGCTCCCCTGCAGCCACCCATGTCCAGCGACCCTCCTCTCTCCCCTGACCCCCTCCAGCCACCCATGTCCAGCGACCCTCCTCTCTCCCCTGCCCCCCTCCAGCCACCCATGTCCAGTGACCCCCTGCAGGCACCCATGTCCAGCGACCCTCCTCTCTCCCCTGCCCCCCCTCCAGCCACCCATGTCCAGCGACCCTCCTCTGGACATGGATCAGCTGTGAGGCATGTTTTTTTTATTTCCCCCGGGTTCTGAAGTTGACATCATAATGGCTACGGTGATGTCAGCCTGATCTACGGAGCCTAGCAGACCAACTCGGAATGAGCCACGGTCCCAGGCAAGTCAGAACGTTGGAGGTGAGAATTATTGTATAGGGTTAACATACAAACTGGCTACAAATTGGCGTTTGAACCTCTTGAGAACCGATGATGAGGTGGGTGCAGTAAATCCTTACATTCCAAACTATCTATATGTAAGGTGCACCGCTGAGGTTTCCGGGGCTCATTAAAAATTTGAGTGGGATAAGACAGGTGTTATCATTGAAAATGCAAATAAAGCGTTTCCTAGAAGTCCAATTGGCCACTAAACTTTCTCACTCTCTGTTGCTATGGAGTTTCAGTTCTGGGCTATTTTTAGAAGTGCTATATCTGAATTTATTTAGAAGTGTCTGAAACATTGACTTCAGATGATCCACGTTAAGTATAAGGTGCGGGAACCCAGTCCCGAGTGCCCTATTTAACAAGGGGCTATGCTGCTCTTATGTTCTGGGACTATGGATGGTAGAAGCAACAAATATTGCTCATTCTGGAAAAGAGTGGAAGTGGGGATGGGTAAGAGGATTGGGGGAAGGGTGGGGTGGGGGATGGCAGTCAAGCAAGGGAGGTCCCAGCAGAGATGATGGTCACTGGACTATTTACTTTTGAAATCTTGTGGTGCGAATATCCTTGCATTGGTGTTAGATGGATCCTGTTGAGGAGAGGTCCTAGAATGGTCTATTTAAAGCCTTGCTTTTGAGGCTCAGGTCTGGTTCCTATTCCTCAAAAGTGGATTTTGGTATGACAGATTAGTACACAGTGTAGATGGGGTTTGATGACTTTCCTGAGCACTTCTTTGATATGTGATTGGGTGGCAGAGCTGGTGGCGGGTGGCGGGAGGCAGGGATAGTGCTGGGCAGACTTATACGGTCTGTGCCCTGAAAATGAGAGATACAAATCAAGGTAAGGTATACACAAAAAGTAGCACAAATGAGTTTATCTTGTTCGGCAGACTGGATGGACCATGCAGGTCTTTTTCTGCCATCATCTACTATGTTACTATGTTATCTTGGACTATATCTGCTGGTCTTATTGTACTGAGATGAGAAGCCTGATTCAACTGTGATAGGTCTGTCCTGCTCATTTTTGTAGTCCCTTTCCTCTTATTGTCTTTTATGTGAGTTTTTATATTGTGAACCACTCAAAAAGGGAAGTGGTATATTAAGCTTTTAAGCATAATATACCGCTGATGGTGAATTTCTGGTGGAGGTTAGCAAGGAACTGGTGGGACCTGACATGTCATTGCTGGCTGGCAATTTATTTGGAGAGGAAGGAGCCACTCCTGAACAGGTTGGTGTTGATCACCTGATTCAAGCAGTCTCATCTGTTGATCAAAGACCTGCAGGAAATGAGTGGAGGAGTGGCTTAGTGGTTAGCACACCGATCTTGCAATCCAGAGGTGGCCGGTTCAAATCCCACTGCTGCTCCTTGGGATCTTGGGCAAGTCACTTAACCCTCCATTGCCTCAGGTACAAACTTAGATTGTGAGCCCTCCTGGGACAGAGAAATATCCAGAGTACCCGAATGTAACTCACCTTGAGCTACTACTGAAAAAGGTGTGAGCAAAATCTAAATAAATATATGGAATGTTGCTACTATTGAAGATTCTACGTGGAATGTTGCTACTAATGGAGATTCTAGATGGAATGCTGCTACTATTGGAGATTCTGTTGCTAGTATTTGAGATTCTACATGGAATGTTAATGTTGCTATTCCACTAGCAACATTCCATGTAGAAGCCTGCCTGCGCAGCCGCGTTGCTGATCTGCGAGGGCAGGCTTCTACATGGAATGTTGCTAGTGGAGGAGTAGCCTAGTGGTTAGTGCACCAGTCTTGCAATCCAGAGGTGGCTGGTTCAAATCCCACTGCTGCTCCTTGTGATCCTGGGCAAGTCACTTAACCCTCCATTGCCTCAGGTACAAACTTAGATTGTGAGCCCTCCTGGGACAGAGAAATATCCAGTGTACCTGACTGTAACTCACCTTGAGCTACTACTGAAAAAGGTGTGAGCAAAATCTAAATAAGTAAATAACTGTACTAGTGATGGAAGCTGAGGGACTTTGCCTGGTTAAGAAAGGCAAATGGGGAGGCACAATGGGTGGCGGTAGAGGGAAGTCTTCAGCTGTGGGAAATTAGTGTCCTTGACATGCCTGATAGGCTTGCCAGACTTACCTGCTGTTGGGTATTCAGATCCCAAAGCAGGGGCAGTACCTGAATTACTAATGAGAGCAGGTGAGCGCATAGTAACATATATAGTGACATAGTAAATGACAGCAGATAAAGACCTGAACAGTCCATCCCGTCTGCCCAACAAGATAAACTCATTTTACATGGTATGTGATACTTTATATGTATACCAGAGTTTGATTTGTCCTTGCCTTTCTCAGGGTACATACCATAAAAGTCTGCCCAGCACTGATCGTGTACTAAAAGTTCTGAAGCTAACGTCAAAGCCCCTTAAAATTTACACTCCAGCCCATCCATATCTATTCAGCCACGATCAGGGCGCAGACCGTAGAAGTCCACCCAGCATTGGTTTTACTCTCCAATTACCGGCTTCACCACCCAATCTCTGCTAAGATTCCGTAGATCCATTCCTTCTAAATAGGATTCCTTTGTGTTTATCCCACGCATGTTTGAATTCCGTTACTGTTTTCATCTGCACCTCCTCCCGCGGGAGAGCATTCCGCGTATCTACCACCCTTTCCGTGAAAAAATACTTCCTGACATTACTCCTGAGTCTGCCCCCCTTCGACCTCAATTCATGTCCTTTAGTTCTACCACCTTCCCTTCTGTCCAGGTACCGTTACAAGGTGCATCCGATGCAGTATTTAGGGGCAGGCAATACTTTTTAGCTCTGGAGCCACTCACATGGCCTAGTAATGCCCCATCTAATACAGCGATTTCCAATTTGTCAGGCCCCATTGATGATATCCTGGGTAGAATGGTTTCTCCTTCCTTTGGGAAATATTTGCTAGCTAACCCTTGGCTTGGCCATATGTTGTCCCTTGGGAACTGAGCTGGGGTTCCTTTTCTGCACCTCCTGTACAGCATTTTTATTGCCCAGAGAGATTTCATTTTCCCAAACTTCAAGGTCCTATTTGGGGATAGGGCAGAGTGGCAATAGCAGGGGGAGAGCAAGAGGAACCACGAGACTGATGAATTGAGGAATATTTGCAGGAGGGTGAGTACGGGTGCTGCTGGCTTCTATGTTTTCTCATTCCAGGCTCCTCAAGATGAAGACTCATGGTTGAACATGGCATCACAACATCTGGGCACTAGCTTAGGAGTCTTCACATCAGAGAGACTCTGATTCTTGGCCAATCCAGATAGCTCATACACGCAGGTCTCCCATTAGAGGACAGGCTGAAACGGGGTTTTCCACTGCATTTGTGGTGATTGACCCTGGGTGGATGAAAGTGCAGCTCCTTCTACAGCTTGTCTGTATGAGATGATCCTTCCAATCAAGAGCAGAGCAATGGACCTTCCCAGGGTGTAAACGGAGGTCAAGTGTCTAAGAAGAAGAAAAAAGGGAAGGGAAAATGGTGAAAAAATACTCCATCTTCTTCTAGTTCTTCTGATTCTTCAAGTTCCTCCTCATCTTCTGATTCAGAGTCTTCTTCTGGTAGAGTTGGTTAAAGGCTGGGTGGAGAGGTTAGAGGTGTGCCTGCATTCGGTGGCTTTCTCTGAGCTCTGGGAGGAAGCTCCTAGATCTCTTAGGAAGAAGATTAAGACGTGTGTATGAATAAACATATTTAAACTTATGGAAGGAAAGATAAAGGGGGGGGGGGAGGAGGGAGAAGTCTAAAGCTGAAGAAGTGGCTAAGAACAAGAAAATTACTCAGAATACCAGGGAAGTCCTTCACTGGCCAGGTGGTGAACTTCCAGAGCTAATTTGATTCACTGGTGGGAGGATTAGTTGAGAACTTTAATTTTTCAACCATTAGTGGGAACTCAAGGTATAATTTGTGGATCAGTCAATCCGGCGATCTGGCATGGAACTCCACGCTTGCTCCCTAAGCCCTAGCTGCTTATGGTGGAGCAGAGATTGGGCAGCATGAAGTGGTTAAGTTCCTTCAATGAAGTTATTAACTACTTAGCTATTCATGACAGGTAGCTCATTTGAGCAGGTGACAACATTTTCCATATTTAGGTTTCTACTTCAGCTTGGCTCCCTATCCGTTTCCGCATTCAGTTCAAACTCCTCTTTCTGACATACAAATGCATTCACTCTGCAGCTCCTCAATACCTCTCCACTCTCATCTCTCCACCGCTGACTCCGTTCCTTCTATCTTGCTGCACCGTATGCCTGGAATAAACTTCCTGAGCCGGTACGCCAAGCCTCATCTCTGGCCATCTTCGAATCTAGGCTAAAAACCCACCTCTTCGATGCTGCTTTTAACTCCTAAACCTAAACCTTCAACTGTCCCCTATCCCTGATATGTCCTGTGTGTCCTAATCCTTATCCCTTACTTGTCCTGTCTGTCTGTCATAATTAGATTGTAAGCTCTATTGAGCAGGGACTGTCTCTCCATGTTCAAGTATGAAGCGCTGCGTACGTCTGGTAGCGCTATAGAAATGATAAGTAGTAGTAGTAATTGTATTTCTTTTCCAATGGTTGCTTGCAGTGGCGTACCAAGGGGGGGCGGTGGGGGCAGTCCGCCCCGGGTGCACACCGCTGGGGGGGTGCCGCGCGCCAGTCAGCTTCATTTGTTTCCATGCTCCCTCTGCCCCGGAACAGGTTACTTCCTGTTCCGTGGCAGAGGGAGCATGGAAACAAATGAAGCTGAGCGGCACGCGGCACCCCCCCCCCCAGCGGCGTGCACCCGGGGGGGTTCTTTCTTCGTGGTGGGGTTTTTTTTCGCCGGTGTGGGGGGGTGTTCTTTCGCCAGGGGGGTCGCGCTGCAAGGGGGGGGGCGCTGCACCTGGGGGCGGGGCACATCGGCGATCTGCCCCGGGTGTCAGCCCCCCTAGGAACGCCACTGGTTGCTTGTTCTGTTTACAGTGAACAGAGCTTGCAGCCGGTGCCCTTAAATGATATTTAAGAATATGAGGCTGAATGGTGGATGCAAAAGTGGGTATGGGGGGAGGGCCTCAGAGGAGAAGCTGTCACAGCTCTCCATGTTAATATATCCTAATGTTTGCTTGGTAAATACTTCTATTTTTGCCAGTTTCATAACACCTTACTAGCATCTCAGAAACATAAATCTGTTTACAGGAATGTGCAAATGACTCACCTCAACAGAAATATTTGTGAATTAACCTTGCCAATATGAGGTCAACACCCAGAGAAACTCACTTGGCACACTGACTAGTCCCTGTGTCAGCTAGGGAAGTTAAGTTTAATTTATTCTTTTCTGGGTTCCACTCAGATTCGGCTTTACTATTACTGTTGGCGTTACGGTGAAGTGTCAACGGTTGCTCTCATGGTATAAAATAAATGCACCTAGTAAGGTTATAAAAAATGTTAAAAGGTGCTAAAAGCTGGGGATTGCAACAGTCAGAACAGTGTGTTCAAGATAAG
Source organism: Microcaecilia unicolor (assembly GCF_901765095.1). Classification (NCBI taxonomy): domain Eukaryota; kingdom Metazoa; phylum Chordata; class Amphibia; order Gymnophiona; family Siphonopidae; genus Microcaecilia; species Microcaecilia unicolor. Next base: position 21,913,307 of record NC_044039.1, read on the forward strand.
AAAGGAGGGAGGGGCCCATATTTTCCTCAATGACTGTCCCTGGGGTAACCTTTGCAGATTTGTAGCTAAGATTTAAATGCCAACTGGAAGCAGTTGAGTCAGGAAAGAACGGGGTTATTTGCCCTTTCCTTCCCTCTCTCAACCACACAGCCATCTGCCAAAGGAGAGATGAGCTGGAAAGGTAATCCAGTTGTCTCAATGCCAAAGCAGAGAAGCCAAAGCCCTTTGCTGCATTTATATATGCTGTATCCTTTACAGGGGTGGAGGAGTGGCCTAGGAGTCGGAACAGTGGGTTAAGGGTCACAGAAGCTAGGGTTCCAATCCCGTCTTTTGCCACTGATGTTCCTTGTGATCTTGGATAAGTCACTCCAGTAGCGTAGCAAGGGCGGGGCGGTGGGGGCGGACCGCCCCGGGTGTCAACAGGTGGGGGGTGCTCCGTCCACCCCCCCCCCAGCACAGCGCCTCTCACTCCCCCGACAGTCCACACCTGCCTACCAGCTGAGCTCCGGCCGGCACCTCCAATCTGCAGCGCTGCTGACTTTAAATGAAGAAAACCGCCGTCTCGTCGTTGGCCCTTCACTACTGAGTCCCGCCCTCGAGGAAATAGGAAGTTATATCAGAGGGTGGGACTCAGTAGTGAAGGGCCAATGACGAGACGGTTTTCTTCATTTAAAGTCAGCAGCGCTGCAGATTGGAGGTGCCGGCTGGAGCTCAGCTGGTAGGCAGGTGGGGACTGTCGGGGGAGTGAGAGGCGCTGCGCCGGGGGGGGGGGGGCGGGGGTTAGGGTCCAAGCCAGGGGGGGTGCCGTTCCACGCCGGGGGGGGGGCACCGTGTTGCACTGCACCCGGGGGGTGCGCGCAGCGGCGATCCACCCCGGGTGTCAGCCAAGCACGGAACGCCACTGAGTCACTCCACCCTTCATAACCAGGGGTAAAAGCTTGGTCTCTATGAATAAAGAATGGGGGTGAAGCAAACATAAATCAAACTATAAATAAACATATATAGCATTATACAAGAACAATTGTATGAATTAAATTGAAAATGATAATAAATAGAAATGAAAACGTCCAAATTACGAATCAACAAATGCTGATAATGAATTAAAATTATTTATAGTTTGATTTATGTTTGCTTCATCCCCATTCTTTATTCATAGATCTCACTGTATGACCCCTGAAGTAGACGCTTGCGTGCGTCGAAACACGGCCCGTGTTGGGCCTTTCTTTTAAGTATTATAAGGGTCCCAAAAAACAACAAGGCAAGCGATCTGCAAAATCCAATATGGAAAAAGAAGCCAGCAGATCAATATAACTTCAGAAAGATTTTATTGAAGATACCGCATGTAAACAAATTGCCCGACACAGGCCGTGTTTCGCCCACCAAGGGCTGCGTCAGGGGCTAATTTGAAACCTTCTGAAAGGAGCAACTCTAAAAATGGAAAACTTGTGGTGTATAATAGATTGGAAAAAACCAGCGCATACAGCAGATGCCTTAAAATGATGTGACTCTTAACACAACGCAAGCAGATGTTATATTGATCTGCTGGCTTCTTTTTCCATTTTAAGTATTATAATAAAGACTGTTGGATTCATATCTCCAGTGGTGACTCGTCTTTGGTCAGCTTCTGCTTTCACCTTGTGTGCTTTTTCGTCATAGTTGACTTTTCCTGTCTTGTATTTTGGACCCTAATTCAGGCCAACTGTATTTAAAAGTGGCTGGCGATTTGGAAAGAATTACCACCCCCACTTTCAATTAAAATAAATAAAAAGCAATGGATCCCTAAGCCCCACTCCAATCCTTTTTTTTTTTCAAGGTGGAGGTTCCCTTTGCCATCCACAATTTCTCCCAGCATGTGACATCTATCTGTGGAGTCTAGTGGAAAGCAGAACTGAACCCTGGTCTCTCCAATCCCAGTGGAGCTCTGTAAAAAATGGCAGCCTTATCCTCCCAGCAGTAGTCTTGTGGTATTATTGCTGGGGACTGCTGCCAGATAGAGGAGCATTTGCTTATTTGGCAGTCAGGCAATTAGTAGCAGTACCTCAAAACTAATGCAAGGGGCAGGAAGGTCAACATTTTGAAGAAGGAGCCACTGGAGCAGGAATGACCAAGAATTGGTTCTTTCTCCCCTCAGGCTCCAGGGACAGCTAGTGCATGCCTGGTGGTGGGGGGGGGGGGGGGGGGGGCGGGGTGGAGGGGGTTTCCAGGGGTGATAGTAGGATTAGAGGGGCAGAGGGACCTACACTAAAAGAAAAGAATAAAGGAATCCATCTTTTAAAAAAAAAATGGATCAAGGATATGGGGTGGGTCTAGGGAGGGGATTGTTATTTGCAAAAGGGAGGAAGGCACTGGGCAGCTGGGGGAGCTCTGTGTCCCCACTCACCAGCAGGGGCGTAGCCAGACACCCAATTTTGGGTGGGCCTGGGCCCAAGATGGGTGGGCAGAAGAGCTCCGCCTTGTCCCAGAAGTGATTTGGTGTCTCCATCTCTCACCTGCGTGCCATGTGGTTCTCAAACATACCCCCTCCCCCCTCCCCTGCATACTTTTTAAATAGCAGATTTTCACAAATACCTGGCTGTGAACACAGCCCCATCGCCTTCCATCTGATGCAACTTCCTGTTTCCACATAGGAGGGAATATATCAGAGGAAAGGCTGTGTGGGTTAGTGTGAGCACTTTGTATCAGTTGCTGCTCGCTGCAGGTGAAGATCTGCTATTTAAAAAGTATGCAGGAGGGACAGTTGTTGGGAGGTTTTGGCTGGTGGAGCTTGGGGATCCCTGCCAGCCGCATCATAGGTATGCTGCTACTAGGTGGGCCTGAGCCCAAATTGGGTGGGCCTGGGCCCACCCGGGCCCACCCTTGGCTACGCCACTGCTCACCAGACTCTTTTAAAGCATCCCTAGAACAGTGGCATAGCCACAGGTGGGCCTGGGTGGGCTGGGGGCCCACCCACTTAGGGCTCGGGCCCACCCAACAGTACACATTTAGTGGTAGCTGTGGCTCGGCCAGATGGTAACGAAAACGCTACTCTCCATGATACTGGCACCTGTGTATGTTTAGTTTTCAGCACATGCCTGCTGCAGACTGCCAAGGAGGAAAGAAGCGTTGTCCCACCAGCCGAGATATTTTTTGGGTGGTGGTTGGGGGGGGGGGGGGGAGAACAATTGGTGCCCACCCACTTCTTCCCTAGGCCCACCCAAAATCTGTAGTCTGGCTACGCCCCTGCCCTAGAAGCATTCGTAGGCCAGTGCTCCAAGGGAAAATAATTACATCTATAAGAATCCCTAATTGGGGTGGTTGCAGTTTCTATTTTTTTATTTGGACATAGTTCAAGGCATGTCTCTTTCAGGTAGAGTAAGTATTTCCCTGCCCCGGGAAGGTATTCAATCTAAGTTAGTACCTGGAGCAATGGAGACTTAAGTACTTTGCCTAAGGTCAGGACTGACCAGTAGCTTCTCTGGCTTTTAGCCCACTGCTCTGACTACCAGACTATCCCTTTGCATGAAGAACAAACCTATATTCTACCTAAAGCCATGGTGAGAGGGGGGCGGGGGAGGAAGGCAATCTATAAGGTAAAGGTTGAAAACCGGTACTGAAGCAAATCTCTTAATAGTAGTTTCCAGGCTCCCATAGGTGGAAAAACATTGAAACATTTTTTCAAACTGCAAACACACAAATTAAGTTAGCCAAGGGCAATATTATTTGGCTCTCGTTTCTAAATCCTCTAATTCAATGAAATCTCTTTGCTCAATTGTATCACAACTTACTTCCCCACCATCCAGGGAAATCCTTCTTCTTCAATCCACTGATGATCTTGCCCCAGTATTTCACTTCTAAGGTATCCACATTACTCACCTCTAATTATGCCAGAAGTGTACAGGAGGCTACGACCTTGCGTATAGTTGGCGGGCAAACTGTGCATTTTGTTTTGCTCGGACTAGATTTTTGTTCTATTTGGACTCAGTTATCATTGGAAGTCCTCATTTTGAACGATCAAAAGCGAACGACCCCTGACACAGGCGCTTTGCACCGAAACACGGCCCGTGTCGGGTCATAAGTACATAAGTATTGCCATACTGGGAAAGACCAAAGGTCCATCGAGCCCAGCATCCTGTTTCCAACAGTGGCCAATCCAGGTCACAAATACCTGGCAGAAACCCATATAGTAGCAACGTTCCATGTAGAATCCCAGAGTAGCAAGATTCAAGAATTCTAAAGAATAACAAGGTTCCATGCAGAATTTCAAAGTGTAGCAACATTCCATGAAGAACCCCAAAGAGTAGCAAGATTCAATTTAGAATCCCAAGTGCATAAGTGTTGCCATACTGGGACAGACCAAAGATCCATGGAGCCCAGCATCCTGTTTCCAACAGTGGCCAATCCAGGTCACAAATACCTGGCAGAAACCCATATAGTAGCAACGTTCCATGTAGAACACCAAAGAGTAGCAAGATTCTAGAATTCTAAAGAATAACAAGGTTCCATGCAGAATTTCAAAGTGTAGCAACATTCCATGAAGAACCCCAAAGAGTAGCAAGATTCCATTTAGAATCCCAAGTACATAAGTATTGCCACACTCGGACAGACCAAAGGTCCATCGAGCCCAGCATCCTGTTTCCAACAGTGGCCAATCCAGGTCACAAATACCTGGCAGAAACCCAAATAGTAGCAACGTTCCATGTAGAACCCCAAACAGTAGCAACATTCTAGAATTCTAAAGAATAACAAGGTTCCATGCAGAATTTCAAAGTGTAGCAACATTCCATGAAGAACCCCAAAGAGTAGCAAGATTCAATTTAGAATCCTAAGTGCATAAGTGTTGCCATACTGGGACAGACCAAAGATCCATGGAGCCCAGCATCCTGTTTCCAACAGTGGCCAATCCAGGTCCCAGCAAGATCCCAAAAATGTACAAAACAGTGTACAACAGTGGATTTTCCCCAAGTCCATTTAATAACGGTCTATGGACTTTTCCTTTTTTTTTTTGTACCCTGCGCTTTCCCACTCATGGCAGGCTCAATGCGGCTTAGGTACTTATTTGTACCTGGGGCAATGGAGGGTTAAGTGTTGCCCAGAGTCACAAGGAGCTGCCTGTGCCTGCAGTGGGAATCGAACCCAGTTCCCCAGGACCAAAGTCCACCACTCTAACCACTAGGCCACTCCTCCACTCCAAACCTTTTTTAAACTCCGCTAAGCAAACCGCCTAAGTTTGATTTACAGGATACATGAAGTGTGAATAAAGATTTTGTCCCGCTTGTGAAGGTTCCTAGCACTTCTTTCTTTGTTGTTTGGCCTTTGTTTTGTGCTTTGAACCCTCTCTCTGCTGTTGCCAACTTCCCCCATTTCCCCTACTATTAGCCGGTTCTTCCTGGTATTCGAACCATGAACCTCACAATGTGCTTACTAGATCCCGTCCCATCCAAATGGTTTACCTTTCCATTATCTGGACTTCCTTCCCTCAATTTACATATGATATCTCACAGTCTTACTACTGGCAATGTTCCCGCACTTTGGAAGAAAACAATTATCACTTCCATTCTTGGGGTTCAGGCCCACCCAACAGTAGCACACGTTTAGTGGTAGCTGGTGGAGATCCCAAGCTCTATCAGCTGAAGACTTTCCTTTCATGGTAAGCCAAGGTGGAAAGAAGTGTTTTCTCGCCAGCTGAGATATTTTTTTTGGTGGTGGTGGTGGTGAAGAACACTTGGTGCCCACCCACTTCTTGCCTAGGCCCACCCAGAATCTGTTGTCTGGCTACACCCCTGTCCCATATGCCCAGCAAATGTTTGACCAGTTTCCAATCTCCCTTTCATCTCCAAACGTTGTGAGAAAGTGGTATTCGATCAGCTTCTTAATCATTGTGAGCAACATTCCATTCTTCACCCCCAATAAACAGGTTTCCGATCCCTTCGTAGCAGTGAGACAACTGGCATTGCTCTTCTTAGATAGCTTCATTCCATTTTAGATCCGTCTGTGGCTTTTGACCTAGTGAATCACTCTCTTCTTCTTTCTTGTCTCTTTGGAATAGGTCTCTCTGGTTCTGTATTAGCTTGATTCACTTCTTATCTTTCTAATTGTACATACACTGTTAAGACTTCTACTTCACTTTATATGCAAGCCCCCTCCCTGCCCATCTTCAAATCCTTGTTCAAAGACCACCTCTTCTATGTCGCTTTCGGCACCTAACCATTACGGTTCCATTCAGGAAATCTAGTCTGTCCCAATTTGATTGTCTGCACTTTTGTCCTTTAGATTGTAAGCTCCTTTGAGCAGGGACTGTCCTTCTTTGTTAAATTGTACAGCGCTGCGTAACCCTGGTAGCGCTTTAGAAATGTTAAGTAGTAGTATATGGCGCACGCTTTGTCATCTGGTGTCCCCCAGGGTTCAGTCTTGCCCCTCTCTTGTTCAATATTTATCTAAATCCATTAGCCACACTTATCCAGGATCACAACATTTGATTTGTCTTTTACGCAGATGACATTACCTGTAAATGCATTCCACTATCTTGGCATTTAGATCGATTCTAAGTTATCGTTTGAGTCTCAGATCTCTCATGTCATGAAGCTTGGATCGCAGACTCCGATCAGTATGAACTTTCCTTAACACTTCTGCAATGCATACTTTAATCCATCTAATTCTAATATCTCAGTTAGACTATTGTAACAGTATTTATTGCGATATACATAAGTACATAAGCACCGCCATACTGGGAAAAGACCAAGGGTCCATCAATCCAATCCAGGCTCCAAGAACCCGGTACCCCTCCCCCCCCCCCCCCAAAAAAAAAAATTATTAATGTTCAATGGACTTTTCCCTCAGGAATCTGTGCAAACCCCCTTTAAATTCCGTAAGGCCAGCTGCTGTCAGTACATTCTCCGGCAACGAGTTCCAGAGTCTAACTACACGCTGAGTAAAGAAAAACTTTCTCCTGTTTGTTTTAAATCTACCATATTCTAGCTTCATCTTGTGTCCCCTGGTTTTGTTGTTGTTTGAAAGTGTATCTAAGCTTTCTCTGTCACCTGCAGACCCTTCAGAATTCAGCAACCCAACTCCTACTTAAAGCTCACAGATTTGACTGGGCTTCTCTCCTCTTAATATGACTACATTGGCTCCCCATCCAATATTGCTAAGTTTTCAACACACTGTCTCACTCATAAGGCTCTTAACTTAGGTTCCCCCCCTTATTTATCTTCTTCTTTTTAAATATACATTTTATTTATAATCAATAAAAATCCACAAGGTATACCAGTAACAATCCAATTTAAACAAACATCAAGTTGCAAACCTTGCTCGGTGTATCGATACTAACATACTTTTCTGTTTAATTTTTGTGAATTACTCCCCCCTTGATAAACTCCCTATCCCCCTCCCCCTCCTTCCCTCCCATCCTGTCCAGCATTTGGTCAAACACAAAAGTGTCCTCAGCCGTTCAGTGTCCCAGAAGGGCGTCCACATCTGTAAAAACTATCACCTTTCATTGTAGTCAGATCTTGTATGTCTCTATGCTCCAGGGCGCCCGGGTCAATCCTTAATGTGCGCCATTGCGCCAGTGTTGGGGTGTCAGGTGTAAGCCAGGATAACCTGTTTACCCATCAATACTGCTCGCCTCAGAAAGACTCATATCTGCAGGCACAGGGCCCCTTGAATTAAAGACATCAAACAATAATAAGGGGTTGGGTTTCCAAGTAGTGTGCCAAAAGCTAAATACATGTGTACAGAGCAGTGTCCAAAGATGGTGTACTGAGGAGCACCTCCAGAACATGTGGCCCAGGTGCACGCCCTCATCTTTACATTCAGGACAATTGTGCATAGGGCATAAAAGGCTCTATAGGCTCTGTGTGGGGATATGTAAAGGTGTAAAAGAAATTTAAATTGGAGCTCCCAATGGGCTGCACATACTATATGGGAATGGATAGTAAGTAGGCGGGCATTGACCTGTGCGCCCCAAACAACAGACATCAACTCTGCAGACCATTTCTGTGCTAGCACATCGTATCTTATGGCTGTCGATCATTCCCTCAACTGCCCATGAAATATTTGATGGGGCTGGACAGTCGAGCGTCTAGACCTAGAAGTTTGTTCAGGGTATCCCACACCTCTGAGGTCAAGGGTGAACATGGGAGAGAGGAGACGTGGAGGGGAATAATCGAAAGGGGCGCCCAAGTTTTCCTGAGGACGTCCTCGCAGGATGTCCCGGCAAAGGGGCAGGGAAACCCGTATTATCGAAACAAGATGGGAGTGCATCTTTTGTTTCGATAATACAGTCGGGGACGCCCACATCTTGACATTTAAGTTGTCCCAGAGATGGTTGTCCTTAAACTTGGTCGTTTCTGATTTTCGGCGATAATGGAAACTAAGGACGTCTATCTCAGAAACGATCAAATGCAAGCCCTTTGGTCATGGGAGGAGCCAGCATTCATAGTGCACTGGTCCCCCTGACATGCCAGGACACCAACCGGGCACCCTAGGGGGCACTGCAGTGGACTTCAGAAATCGCTCCCAGGTACATAGCTCCCTTACTTTGTGTGCTGAGCCCCCCAAAACCCACTACCCACCACTGTACACCACTACCATAGCCCTTACAGGTGAAGGGGGGGGCACCTACATGTGGGTACAGTGGGTTTTTGGTGGGTTTTGGAGGGCTCACATTTACCACCACAAGTGTAACAGGTAGGGGGGGGGGCCTGGGTCTGCCTGCCTGAAGTGCACTGCACCTACTAAAACTGCTCCAGGGACCTGCATACTGTTGTCATGGAGCTGGGTATGATATTTGAGGCTGGCATAGAGGCTGGCAAAATATATTTTTAAAATTTTTTTTGAGGGTGGGAGGGGGTTAGTGACCACTGGGGGAGTAAGGGGAGGTCATCCCCAATTCCCTCTGGTGGTCATTTGGTCAGTTCGGGCATCTTTTCGTGGCTTGGTCATAAGAAAAAAAGGACCAAGTAAAGTTGTCCAAGTGCTCGTCAGGGACGCCCTTTTTTTCGACTATGGGTCGAGGACGCCCATGTGTTAGGCACGCCCAATACCCGCCTTTGCAACACTTCCGACACGCCCCAGGAACTTTGGTCATCCCCACGATGGAAATCAGTTGAGAACGCCCAAAATCAGCTTTCGATTATGCCGATTTGGGCGACCCTGGAAGAAGGACGCCCATCTCCCGATTTGTGTCGAAAGATGGGTGTCCTTGTCTTTTGAAAATAAGCCTGATAATGTTGCAACTGTAAATAGGCAAAATGGTCAGCTGGAGATGGTTCCTCCCTCAGTCAACACATGGAATAAATATATAATACCTTCACGCCTACAGTGCAGAAAGGAAGCGGAAGAGTTCCCCCGCTGGGAAGGCCAAATTTCCGAATAAAGGCAGAAAGGGTGATACATTAGGGTTTAATCTGTGAAGTTTACATAGCCAACGCCAAGCTCTCTGCAGTGGTTTGAATAAGAAACCAAAATGGGTTGGGGCACGCAACACAGGCCTGAAACCAATAACCAACATGCAAAGGTGTCAAAAGGCTCTGTTCTACTGTAGTGCGAGTAAAATAATGTCAGTCACAAAACCAATCTGTCAAATGTCACATACAACTGGCAGTGGCTAGTAGTTTGACACTCAAAACTCCCAAGCTCCCTTGTCTACGCGGTAGGTAAAACTGAGTTGCGGGCAATCAAGATTGGTGCCCCCTCCATATGAAGTGAGTGAGAATTCAGTGCAATAAACAATCTTCTGCTGTAAGCAGTAACAAAGGAAGCACCTGTACCACATATGTCCACTTAGGAACAATGATCATGTTATGAAGAGCCATACAACCCGACGGATAATGGGAGGGACTGCCATATCCGTAATGAGGATTTTGTGGTTTCCCAGAGGGGAGCAAGATTGAGCTTACGTACGTTCGTCAAATCTGCTGGGATGTATATGCCTAGGTATTTAATGTGAGAGGAAGCCCATTGCAGATGAAAATTCCCTAGCCTTTCAACCAGGATCCAAGAGAGTATTTTAACATCTACGTTAAATAATGGGATGGGTCTGTTGGCCTGTAGCCGGTCTGAGGCTCTGCCTGGTTTAAGGATCAGTGTGATCAGGACCTCATTCGCTGTGTGTGTGGGGGGGGGGGGGGGGGGGAAGCACCCTGGGAGATAATCAAGTCATAGTAGTCTGTAAGAGGGCCACAAAGCTGAGTGAGTAGGGTTTTATAGTATTCTGTAGAAAAACCATCTGGTCCTGGGGCTGTTCCTGCCGAGAGAGATTTTATAGTCTATTCTATCTCACGCGCTCGCAAAGGAGCATTCAGAGAGGATTTCATTGCATTTGACAGTTTGGGCATACCTGAGTCGTCAAGATAATCCACCAGAAGGGGATCCTCCACCCCGGGCTTCGCTGAGTACATGTTAGAGAAGTAGTCAAGAATCAGCTGCACTATCTGGTCCAGGAGATGCTTATGAGTTCCCTCTGGGGATAGCAAGGAAGGAATAAATTTTGAAGGTGACCACGCTTTCACCACCCATGCTAGGAGCTTCCCCTTTTTGTTCCCATAATGGTGATATTGAAATTGATGGAAAAATAATAATTTATGTGTACACTCATGTATAAGTTAATGTTGCTAGCATAGCATCATAATTTGCTGGCATGGGATAACTCATATGTGCTTTTCTAGCTGCCCTGTAACACCCCTCCAGATTAAGAATACCCTGGTTCAGCCACTTCGCACGTGCACTTGTGTAACTTAATATATCACCACGTAACACAGCTTTGGACATTTCTCAAAATAAATCGGGGTTGTCCTGATGTTCTTTGTTGAGTTCTGAAAATAGTTCCCATTTTTGTGTTAAGTAAGCGCGAAAATCCGTATCTGCCACCAGATACGATGGGAATTTCCAGTGTCGAGTAGCGGATGAATTCAAGTTCCTATCTAAGTCAACCCAGATTATCGTGTGATCCGATATTTCTATGGGGCCCACTTCAGCCTTACTTACCTGAGAGAAACAGTGATGTAGAAGTATGTAGTCTATACGAGACCACAAATGATATATGCGGGAGAGGTGTGTGTAATCACACACTATGGGATTCAAAAGCCACCAGGGATCTACCAATTGGAGAATCTTGCAAAGATATGTTAGTCCCTTACCCCACCCCAACGCTGCACGTGCCCTTGGCTCAGATCTATCCAGTATTAGATCTAACACCTGATTAAAATCCCCAGAAAGGTGGACAGAGCTGTACCTGCCACTCTATGCAGGGTATCCCCTCCATGTTTTTTTTTTTTAAGTGTGAAAATCATTTACTTTTTATTTTGAGTGGGAAGGCTCTATATTTCTGTTACTTCCTCTTGCTATATAGGAATTCTCTGTGTTTTTCCCATGCCTTTAAAAAAAAAAAATCTGTCTCTGTTTTTGTTCCCACCCGCAGAAGAGCATTCCAGGCATCCACCACGCTCTCTGTGAAAAAGTATTTTCTGACATTGTTTTTCAGTTTCTCCCCTTGAAGCATCATTCCATGTTCTCTAATACACTAATCTTTGGCAAAGATTTCTTTGTTCATTAATACCTTTTAAGTATTTAAATGTCTGTATCGTATCTCCCTCCTCTCCTCCAGGGTATACAAGTTCAAGTCTTGCTCTCATGTGTTTACACAATACAACCTTGTAAAATAATTCATAAACTGATTTTTATAAAGTTTCATATGGCCTTATATTTATTTATTTATTTATTTGCAGTATTTGTATCCCACATTTTCCCACACACAAGTAGGCTCAATGTGGCTTACAAGTCAATAAGAAATATTGAGGGGCATAATCGAACGAAAACGTCTATCTCCATGGGCGTTTATCTCCAAGAACGGGTCCGTGAAGGGGCGGACCGAACCGTATTTTGGGAAAAAATAGACGTCCATGTTTTATTCGACAATTTGTGAGCTGGGCGTTTTTGTTTTTCAGCGATAATGGAAAATGAAAGCGCCCAGCTCAAAAACGAATAAATCCAAGGCATTTGTTCGTGGGAGGGGCCAGGAGTCGTAGTGCACTGGTCCCCCTCACATGCCAGGACACCAACCGGGCACCCTAGCGGGCACTTTTACAAAAACAAAAAAGGTAAAAGAGCTCCCAGGTGCATAGCACCCTTCCCTTGTGTGTTGTGCCCCCCAAATCCCCCTCAAAACCCACCACCCACAAGTCTACACCATTACTATAGCCCTAAGGGGTGAAGGGGGGCACCTACATGTGGGTACAGTGGGTTTGGGGGGTGGTGTGGAGGGCTCCCATTTACCAGCACAAGTGTAACAGGTGGGGGGGGGGATGGGCCTGGGTCTACCTGCCTGACGTCCACTGCACCCCCTAATAACTGCTCCAGTGACCTGCATACTGCTGCCAGGGAGGTGGGTATGACATTTGAGGGTGAACATAAAAAGTTGTGAAACGGCATATTTTTGTGGTGGGAGGGGGTTTGTGATCACTGGGGGAGTCAGGGGAGGTCATCCCCGACTCCCTCCAGTGGTCATCTGGTCGTTTAGGGCACTTTTTGGGGCCCTATTCGTGGAAAAACAGGGTCCAGGAAAAGTGCCCTAAATTCTCGCTAAAAACGCATATTTTTTTTCCATTATCAGCGAAAGGCGCCTATCTCTGATCGGCCGATAACCATGCCCCAGTTCCGCCTTCACCACGCCTTTGACACGCCCCCATCAACTTTGTCCGCATCCGCGACGGAGTGCAGTTGAAAATGTCCAAATTCGGCTTTCGATTATACCGCTTTATTCGTTTTTGTGAAATAAACATCTGTCTCCCGATTTGGGTCGCAATATAGGCGTTTTTCTTTTTCAATTATAAGCTGGAGGGCCAGGTGAGGGAGGGGTACATGTGTAAAATAAGGTACAAAATAATAAGGAATAAAATGGTCCTTTTAGGCAATATAATGTAGAGTCTATTGAGTAACATCAGTAGGGTAGGCCTTACAAAACAGATAGGTCTTTAAAGAGCGCTAAAGTCGCGATGATCATGCAGCGTTTTCACACAGTTCGGTAATGCATTCCACATCTGCGTTCCTAAGTAGGAGAAATTAGATGCCTAGGTGGTTTTGTATTTAAGACCAATGCAACTGGGATATAATTACGAGATTCATATAATTACGAGATGATCTGATTCTGTTTCTCGCCGGAAGATCAAGTAAATCAATCATATAACCCGGGGCTTCACCATAGATTTACTCAACATTTTTCCTTTATCAGAAGGTTTATAACTATAATATGTATGTACTAAATTGTCTGGATTATAAGCCACATTGAACCTGAACTCTGTTTGGGGTAATGGGGCCCTTTTACTAAGCCGCGTAGGTGCCCACACGCGTTCAATGTGCGCCAATTCGGGGCCCAGGCGGTAGTTTCATTTTTTACATGTGTCCAGTAGGCACACCGGAAAATATATTTTATTTTCTGGCACACGGCGCTAACCGGGTGATAATTGGCATTGTACGCGCGCTGATGATTAATGCCCGAGACTTTACTGCTACGTGCATAGGTGGCGGTAAGGTCTCGGGGCCAAAATGGATGTGCACCAATTGTCATTTTGCCGCACGTCCATTTTCAGCCAACAAAAAGGGCCTTTTTTGCAGGCTTGCTACAAATGGGCGTGCATGCGTCCAACATATGCATCTACAACAGCACAGGCTATTTTCAGCGCACCTATGTGAGGTACAAATGTCATTATAAATAAATAAATACGTCTTCTGGGGCAGACCCCATACCACCTTGGTCACTTTCCTCTGAACTGCTTTGAGTCTTTTTATGTCCTTGCCATGATACATCCTCCAACACTGAATGAACACAGAACTCTTACTATGGTCTCACCAACTTGTACAGGGGCATTTACCACCCCCTTTCTGCTTTCTCTATGCAGCTAAGCACCCTGTTGGCCTTGGCCACTGCCTCATCACATTGTTTCACCACCTTGAGATCCTCAGAGGCTGTCAGCTGAGGGTTATCTTTTCATTTCTACCCTAGCAGCTTCCTCTTGCTCACTTGAACTTCCAGCTCAATGGGAATCAGGGCTGGGACTCAGCTCCATGAACCTTTGATTATAACTACATTGGAGTGTAAATCGGAGTGTAGATTTTAAGGGGTTTCGACGTTAGCTCCAGAACTTAGTACAAGAACAGTGCTGGGCAGATTTCTACGGTCTGTGCCCTAAGAATGTCAAGGACAAATCAAACTCGGGTATCTCATACCATGTAAATGAGTTTATCTTGTTGGGCAGACTGGATGGACCGTTCAGGTCTTTATCTGCCGTCATTTACTATATTACTATATGTTGCTATGTAACTCTTTGGGGTTCTACATGGAATGTTGCTACTAATTAGGATTCTGGAATGTTGCTACTAATTAGGATTCTGGAATCTTGTAACTCTGTAGGATTCCAGGATCTTCAGAACTTTTAGTACAAGAACAGTGCTGGGCAGACTTCTACGGTCTGTGCCCTGAGAATGTCAAGGACAAATCAAACTTGGGTATATATATAAAGTATCACATACCATGTAAAATGAGTTTATCTTGTTGGGCAGACTGGATGGACTGCACAGGTCTTTATTTGCCATCATTTACTATGTTACTATATGTTACTATGTTACTCTTTGGGGTTCTACATGGAATGTTGCTACTAATTAGGATTCCGGAATCTTGTAACTCTGTAGGATTCCAGGATCTTCAGAACTTTTAGTACAAAAAGAGTGCTGGGCAGACTTCTACAGTCTATGCCCTGAGAATGGCAAGGAGAAATCAAACTCGGGTATACATATAAAGTAACACATACCATGTAAAATGAGTTTATCTTGTTGGGCAGACTGGATGGACCGTACAGGTCATTATCTCCCGTCATTTACTATGTTACATTGGATTTTTTTCCCCCTACAGTTCTCCATCAAGGGCCATGCATTGGAACCCTATAATCATGGATTCTAAGTACAGCCATTAGGGGTCCCAATAATTATGCCCTCCTCCCTCCTTCCAGGACTGTGAGTTTTATATTCCCAGGCCCATATGATCTGCCAAGTTATCCAGTTCCACAAGGGAGACTTTTTGGGCAATCCTGGGGACCCTTTTACTAAGCTATGTAGGCACCTTTGTACGCCCAACACATGTCAATTTTGAGTTACCACCCGGCTAGTGCGCGGCCCTTGTGGTAATTTTATTTCTGACGTGCGTCCGCTAGGTGTGCTGGAAAATATCTGGCAATAATCTGCATTTTATGTGCGTAGACCATTACCATCCGATTACAGTGTGAGACCTTACCACTAGGTCAATGGCTGGCAGTAAGGTCTCAGACCCAAAATGGACATATGGCAGTTTTCATTTTGCCGCATGTCCATTTTTGGCAAAATTTTTAAAAAAGGTATTTTTTTACAGGTGTGCTGAAAAATGATTCTGCGTGCGCCCAAAACATGCGTCTACACTACCGCAGGCCATTTTTCAGCACGCCTGTGTAAAAGGGCTCCCTAGTGTTGAATTGGTGCCCCAAGTGGTGTGGGATTTATAGTACCTGGTTCCAGCCATGCTGCAAGTCCCATAATGCATCACAATAGGCTAGTAGAAAGCCAGGACTGGCTTAAAATCTCCCTCTTGGAACTGGGTAACTTGACAGCTCTGTGAAAGACCTGAGCTGGAATGAAAGCCAGGTCTATTTCCGTGGCAGTGCAGAATATTAATACCATGCTGCTTGTGGGATGGGGGTCAGCTGTGTTGGTGGAGGGAGAAGGGATTGTAAAGTTCCAAGTTCTCTATGTTCGAAAATTGAATTTAAACAAGTGGCATTCACACACAGATATTTGCAATGGGGGGGGGGGGGGGGGGGGAGGCCAGCAGGAAAAGTTAAAAAGAAAAAGGGAAACAGGACTTGATATACTGCCTTTCTGTGGTATTTTGCCACTACATTCAAAGCTGTTTACATATATTCAGGTACTTATTTTGTACCAGGGGCAATGGAGGGTTAAGTGACTTGCCCAGAGTCACAAGGAGCTGTAGTAGGAATCAACTCAGTTCCTCAGGATCAAAGTCCACTGCACTAACCACTAGGCTATGCCTCCACTCATTCCACCAATAAGAGCCACCCTCATCAGTGATGTCACAATGGCATGATTGCCGATACTTGGCTCACTTCTGATATTGTGATGTCATAAGGGAAAGGGGGAAAGGGAAATGGGACTTGATATACCACCTTTCTGAGGTTTTTGCAACTACATTCAAAGCGGTTTACATATATTCAGGTACTTATTTTGTACCAGGGGCAATGGAAGGTTAAGTGACTTGCCCACAGTCACAAGGAGCTGCAGTTCCCCAGGATCAAAGTCTACTGCACTAACCACTAGGCTACTCCAAGAAGTAGTAATGGCCAGAATTAGTCGAAAAGAACCTCAGGATGTTTTCCTTCTCGCTGTGTCTCGTCCCTTTCCTAGTAAAATAACACACCAGGAATTCACACTCAGAATTGATATTGGCAGGCAGCGTGACAACAGTTGATGAATGGGTGGATTGTTTGATGCAAATAATGATTAACTCGATCAAAACATTCTGTCCCTGCCTGCCTTGGGAGCCAGCTAGCCGATCCCATTTAGAAAAATATTTGTTTTATTTCCACCGTATTTATTTGTGCCGTGGAAACTGTTTAACTCGGCCGAGAAGTGTGTCCGAAAGAAGAAAACTTCAAAGGCAGCAGCACCCAGAAACGATTCTTTCATGTTTACACACAGGGGGTTGAAGCGGCAAATTAGATTCCCTGTTTAGCTCCATAATATACAGTTTAAAAGTACAAATAAGCAATCTTTACAGTTCTCTATTTACTTGCATTTTAAACGCATTTCTTCGATGATTCTCTGTACAACCACGTGGGCAAATCAGATGAACCCTCACTGCACAGGTCTTCTTAACACAACGATGCTTAATCCCCTCAAAGGTAGACGGCAGCGAAACTGGGTGGGGGATTGATAAGGCAAGAGGCATCAGTTTTGGATGGCAGTCACGCCCCAGGAATTTATTTTTAGGTCGTTTCCGCTAGTGTTAGCCAAGAAAATGCATCACCCATTTTAATTTCTCCGAATTTAAATTCTCTTTCTTGGAGACTCTGGTATGATTCACACAATGGCATTTACAACGCTTCTTTTAAACTCTCTGCCTTGCCTGTGCCGTCTTCATAGGCAAAAGACCGTGAAAGTGAATCTATTTCTGGCATGTTTAAAGGGCACACTCGATAGCTTTGATGGCACGATTTTTAGCTGATATCTGCACAATGTTTGTGGCACCCTGGTGTGCAGTTGTGGTTACACCCACAGGGCATAAATAAATACATAAACTACCCCCCCCCCCCCCCCCCCCCACACACACACACACACACCCACCAAACCACTTACACTTATTATTGTGAGGAAGGACGCACAAAATGGACTTTTGTTTTTAAGCGAAGCTTTATTAAAAAAATCAAACAGGCTCTGATGCTGCAGGCTCTTTTTTGGACATCATTCAACCCTGGAAAAATAAAAATGTCCTTTTTGCCCTGCTTCACTCAGCTGAGAAGTCTCTGAGCCAATCACAGCGTGTTTAGCTCAGCTAAATGCGCTGGGATTGGCTCAGAGACTTCCAGGTTTTTTTTTATATATTTTAATAATTTTTCCAATCCTGCGCAGCCCCAACGAGAGGTACAGACCTCTCGTTAGATTTTCCAGCGTTAAGGCAATCGGAAAAGGTTAGTGCATCTCATTACAATAGGGTTTCTACACGATTTGCTCATCTGCATTCCGTTTTCGTTAGCTGCTACCATCCTCAGAAAAAAGTGTTTAGTGCATGCCAGGGTTTACTGCTTGCTCATTAATGGCTCGTAAAGTTTAGTGCATCTGGCCCTCAGTCCATATGGGACCATCCAAAGCTGCAGCCTCTGACACAGGTCTATCCTGGCCAATACTGGCAGCAAGTGTAAAAACTCTAAGGAACTAAAGCCCCTAATTCTTTAAACTCGGCACCTAAATGTAAGTGGCATCTGTGAACTAGAATTATAGGTTTGAGACTGTTGCAGTTACATGTGTAAGTGCTAGTTGAACACTTAGGGGTGAATTCTATATATGGTGCAGAAAAAACTCTATTCTATAAGCCAGGCTTAAAGTTAGGCCCGGTTTATAGACTAGTGCTTATGCCCAGGAATCAAGCCTAACTTTTGGCATGGCCATTTGCACCAACTGAAATGTGGTGCAAATATACGCGCTATCCTCCTTATACCATCACAACGCATGTAAATGTTAAGAACACCCATGTTCCGTCTGTGACCCTTCCATTTCCATGCTCCCTTTTTCAACTTGCGTGTAAAATTTAGGTGCAGATCCTGTGCCTAAATGTACATGCTTAAATGCCAATTCAATCTAATTACTGCCAATAACTGCTTGTTAAAAAGCTAATTATTGGTGCTAATTAACTCATTCTCCAATTACATTGCTCATGCAAATGGGGCACATGCCCAAATTTGCACACCTAATTTTTAGTAACTGCTATAGAATTAGGTGATTAGTGGTATTCTATAACCGACAAACTTGCTTAAAGAGGAAGTGCAAGGGGACATGGAGAGGGGGAGACACATGGGTGGTGGTGGGGAGATGCCACATTTATGTGCACAATTTACACAATACTGTAAGTTACACACTAAGGTGCCACATTTAGATGTGCGGATTTGCCTGCTATTGACATGCTTAAGTGGGTGTGTCTTAATGTTGGCACCTAAATACTGACTTATGCTGCCAGTGTTTGCATTGGCTTCCTGTCAAGGATCGAATCATCTTTAAAATTTGCCCCCTAGTTCACAAAATTCTCTATGGTGAAGTCCCTGACTACGTGATTGATCTTATCATCCTGCCACCCAGGAACACATTTAGACTCTCCCGCTCATATCTAAACCTTCATTATCCAACCTGCATCGGACTTAAGTACAAATCCACGTATGCTTCATCCTTCTCTTTCATCAGCACCCAACTTTGGAATTCTCTGGCGAAACCCATAAAAACCATCTACAACCATCTAGCTTTCAGGAAATCGCTTAAGACCTTGTTATTTGGAAAAGCGTATCCCAAGGAAACATGTGTCTCCTCTGCTGGACACTCATCAATCTAGAGACAAATTTTGGACATATTTACCCTTCCCTCCTCTCTCCTGGTTTCCCTGCTCCTTCCGTCCCTTTCTCATCCTCCCCACTATTTCTTGTGTAGGTTTTCTGCTCTATTGGCTTTACTTTACTACATTGGCGTCTGCCTCTGTGGTGCGTTGTAAGCCACATTCAGCCTGACGCTGTTGGGAATCTGTGGGGTACAAATGAGATAATAAATAAATAAATGTATAATGGAATCTGGGCGTCATTAAAGAATTAGCACGCAGTGCGCTGCAACTTGATAAATAACTTTTGGTGACCTAAAACAATTTCAGATGTAGACAGACAAACCCCAGCTCAAAGTCTGATAGATGGTTTCCTTCCTATTTCCAAAGTGGATTTAATGCTTCACCTCTGCCAATAAGCAAAACTTTTATCTCTAGGGTTAATTTTCAAATATCCTACCTGACCTGCCTGCTCCAATCTGAAGCCTGCTGGTAGTTTCTTTGTAAGTCAAAAAGGCAGAACTACCCACAATGGCCCTTATTCATAGAACTCTATAGATTTATTTCCCCAGTTTCAGTATTTCTTTTAACATAAATATATCACACTGTTGGCAAAGAACCGTTGTGTCACCAGATGGAACAAACCAATATTAGGTGGGAACTGGGCTTTTCCTGGGAAAGTAGCGAATCCATTAGGCTCTGCCTTAAAACATATTTGGAAAAACAAAATATGAAAGTGCAAAACCCCTAAGAGAGAAACTTCACTGGCTCCCACTCAAAGAACGTATCGAGTTCAAGATCTGCATGACTGATCACAAAATCATCCACGGAGATGCCCCAACCTACATGCTAGACCTCGTGGACCTCCCTCCCAGAAATGCTAAAAGATCAGCTCGCAAATTTCTTAACCTACACTTCCCCAGCTGTAAAGGATTAAAATACAAGCTAACACATGCGACCAGCTTTTCCTACATGAGCACGCAGCTGTGGAATGCACTACCAACTTACCTGAAAACAATTAACGAAATAACTAACTTTCGCAAATCTCTGAAAACCTATCTCTTCAACAAGGCCTACAAGGAAAATCCATAGCATAACTATAACACTTCACCACTCCACCCTTATTCTGAAAATCACCTCTCTATAACTATCTGCTTAGATCTTATTTCTCATCCTTGATCTCTTTGTAACAACAATTGTATCTGTCAACCCTGGAATGGCGATGCCATAACAGGTCTTTGTAAGCCACATTGAGCCTGCAAATAGGTGGGAAAATGTGGGATACAAATGTAATAAATAAATAAATAAATAAACTACCAGAGACCTTTCTTGTTTGATAATGAAGGTGACTTCATATTTCCAAAGCGGATTTGATGCAGCAGCAAAACTGGATCTCTAGATTTAAATATGCCAATATCCTACCTGACCTGCCTGCAGATAAAGTTCACCTGCAACTGGCACATTCCTGACTCTTAAAAAAACATTATCAATTGGGAATGGTGCAGTGCACTTAAATAAGATATTTTAAATGCACACCGACTCCCGGATTCTACATATGGTGCAAAAAATGTTTTGCATTGGGCACTAATTGTCTGTGCTAATTGGCAAAAATTAGATTTTACATGCAGATCTTGCTAGGTGCCAGTCTATAAAGCTGCACAAGTAAGGGCTTGTGATGGATCCAAAAAGGGGGAATGGCCAAAGGAGGAGCATGGGCAGGTCATAGGAATTCTAAGAATTAACTTTGGGATCTGGTACTACCCCCACTCCCAACCCCCCCCCCCCCCCCCAACCACTATTGCTTCTCCACCTTCAATCACCTCCCAAAGAACAGACATTGGACACAGATTTGGTATAAACACACAGGCCGCAGCTCGTTTATTAACGTATATTAAACCATGAACAACTGAGCACCTTGCTCAAAAACCCAAGCTACAGTAACAATCCTCATAACTTTCTTAAATCCCCCCCCACCATCACCACCGCTCCACCATTTCAGCTAGAGCGGTAGCTGCATGATGGACCTCCATGCCTATCAGTGCTGGGTCACCTGACCCACCACCCTTCCGGCTCATGGAACCTACTGTAAGCTCATTTTACTAAGCTTCCCCCATTAGCTCGAGTACCTGTCCACTGCGCCATCCTGCACCTCACTCTTTGCCACCTCCCTCCCAGGACCATGTTCCTTGTTTTAACTAAGGGAGGGTGGGTGGGTAAACCGCCTCCGAGGAACAGAAAGAAGCTTCTGTGCCCCGGCGGTCCCACCCCTAAATAATCTCCTCCTGCCCTCCGATCCTGCTGCTAAACCACTCAGGATACAGAGCCTCGGCGGG
This sequence comes from Microcaecilia unicolor, assembly GCF_901765095.1. Lineage (NCBI taxonomy): Eukaryota > Metazoa > Chordata > Amphibia > Gymnophiona > Siphonopidae > Microcaecilia > Microcaecilia unicolor. The sequence continues at coordinate 21,934,733 of NC_044039.1, forward strand.
AAAGACCGCTACACTTTAAATTGACCAATCCTCTGAGGCTTCAATCCCAACTTCCTCCCCCTCATCTCCCAGTTTCCTATCCTGCCTCCACAACACTGGCAGACCACCAGAGTGGGAAGCCCAGCCCCCAGTTATTCTCTCTCCTGCGAGACTATGCTCTTGGGCTTGCATTTACACTCAGTATTACAGAATATGCCAGATCTACGCTTAATTTAGGGGCAGGGATTTAGCCCAGGTTTCAGATGGTGTAAATCCTCATGCCTAAAAGTTAAGCGCAGATCCTGGTGTTACACGCTATTTTATAAGCTGTGCTCAACTCATTTACAGAATAACGCTTAGCGTTCTTTTTTTTTGGTGCTGATTTTTCAGTGCCATATATAGAATTCGGTCCGAAATGCTTAATACCTTGATATCTAGAGCTACTGCTTACATGTTTCAAACTTATTGAACCCCTCCTTTTTCTTTTCAGATGACCAACACAAATAATGATGGCCTGAGTGTTTCAATCTGTCCTATTTACTTGTGATTTGCAAAAAAACTTGAGGGCCTGTCTCAGGGGGATGAGCTGCCCTTCCCCTTTTTCTGCCTATGGGAATGCTAAGGCATGGGGCAACATGGGCTAGGTCTAGGAACAGAGTCATCAGGTGTGTATGGGGGGGGAGGGGGGCTTCAAGCCCTAGGGGAGGTATGGATCAGGCTAGTTTAGTGTTTTCATTTCAAGTTTGGTAGCAGGAAAATGAATGGATGGGGTTGGCAGAAAGGGAGCTCGGTGATGACCTGTGGGAAGCAACAGAGGACCAGGTGCCTCAGGTAACAAAAGTTGTGGTCATTCTTTTCCCTCCCTCCCTATTAGTTGGGAGTTGGGTAAGGTATTTCCCTAAAGGGATAGGATGTATGTAGGTGAGGAATAAGCCATCTGAAAGTCATGGATTAAGGCTGGGGTTCCCAAACCTATCCTGGGGGAACCCCAGTCAGTCAGGTTTTCAGGATATTTAAAATGAATATGAAGGGGTAGATTTGCATACCAAAGAAGGCAGTGTTTGCAAACTGATCTCATGAATATTCGTTATTGATATCCTGAAATACCTGACTGGCTGGGGTTCCCCCAAGACAGGTTTGGGAATCACTGGGTTAAGAAATTGTCACAGCCTATGGTCACCCAAGCTGTTTGCCATGATATGGTGGTGGTGGGGGGGGGGGGGGGGGTTGTGAGGTCAGGGTCTTGTCGTTTTACCAGGTGATGAGGTCTTCATGGGTAAGGTCTAGGGACCCAGCCTTGAGGCATGGTAGGTCAATGTCAGACAGTTCTAGCTAGTAGTAACATAGTAAATGACGGCAGATAAAGACCTGTAGGGTCCATCCAGTCTGCCAACAAGATAAACTCATTTTACATGGTATGTGATACTTTATATGTACAGTGGGGGAAATAAGTATTTGATCCCTTGCTGATTTTGTAAGTTTGCCCACTGACAAAGACATGAGCAGCCCATAATTGAAGGGTAGGTTATTGGTAACAGTGAGAGATAGCACATCACAAATTAAATCCGGAAAATCACATTGTGGAAAGTATATGAATTTATTTGCATTCTGCAGAGGGAAATAAGTATTTGATCCCCCACCAACCAGTAAGAGATCTGGCCCCTACAGACCAGGTAGATGCTCCAAATCAACTCGTTACCTGCATGACAGACAGCTGTCGGCAATGGTCACCTGTATGAAAGACACCTGTCCACAGACTCAGTGAATCAGTCAGACTCTAACCTCTACAAAATGGCCAAGAGCAAGGAGCTGTCTAAGGATGTCAGGGACAAGATCATACACCTGCACAAGGCTGGAATGGGCTACAAAACCATCAGTAAGACGCTGGGCGAGAAGGAGACAACTGTTGGTGCCATAGTAAGAAAATGGAAGAAGTACAAAATGACTGTCAATCGACAAAGATCTGGGGCTCCACGCAAAATCTCACCTCGTGGGGTATCCTTGATCATGAGGAAGGTTAGAAATCAGCCTACAACTACAAGGGGGGAACTTGTCAATGATCTCAAGGCAGCTGGGACCACTGTCACCACGAAAACCATTGGTAACACATTACGACATAACGGATTGCAATCCTGCAGTGCCCGCAAGGTCCCCCTGCTCCGGAAGGCACATGTGACGGCCCGTCTGAAGTTTGCCAGTGAACACCTGGATGATGCCGAGAGTGATTGGGAGAAGGTGCTGTGGTCAGATGAGACAAAAATTGAGCTCTTTGGCATGAACTCAACTCGCCGTGTTTGGAGGAAGAGAAATGCTGCCTATGACCCAAAGAACACCGTCCCCACTGTCAAGCATGGAGGTGGAAATGTTATGTTTTGGGGGTGTTTCTCTGCTAAGGGCACAGGACTACTTCACCGCATCAATGGGAGAATGGATGGGGCCATGTACCGTACAATTCTGAGTGACAACCTCCTTCCCTCCGCCAGGGCCTTAAAAATGGGTCGTGGCTGGGTCTTCCAGCACGACAATGACCCAAAACATACAGCCAAGGCAACAAAGGAGTGGCTCAGGAAGAAGCACATTAGGGTCATGGAGTGGCCTAGCCAGTCACCAGACCTTAATCCCATTGAAAACTTATGGAGGGAGCTGAAGCTGCGAGTTGCCAAGCGACAGCCCAGAACTCTTAATGATTTAGAGATGATCTGCAAAAAGGAGTGGACCAAAATTCCTCCTGACATGTGTGCAAACCTCATCATCAACTACAGAAGACGTCTGACCGCTGTGCTTGCCAACAAGGGTTTTGCCACCAAGTATTAGGTCTTGTTTGCCAGAGGGATTAAATACTTATTTCCCTCTGCAGAATGCAAATAAATTCATATACTTTCCACAATGTGATTTTCCGGATTTAATTTGTGATGTGCTATCTCTCACTGTTACCAATAACCTACCCTTCAATTATGGGCTGCTCATGTCTTTGTCAGTGGGCAAACTTACAAAATCAGCAAGGGATCAAATACTTATTTCCCCCACTGTATATCTGAGTTTGATTTGTCCTTGCCATTCTCTGCCCAGCACTGTTCTTGTACTGAAAGTTCTCAAGATTCTGGAATCCTAAAGAGCTACAAGATTCCGGAATCCCAATTAGTAGCAACATTCCATGTAGAACCCCAAAGAGTAACATAGTAACATAGTAAATGACGGCAGATAAAGCCAGTCTGCCCAACAAGATAAACTCATTTACATGGTATGTGAGCATGGCGGGGCTTGCAAATGGGCAGCACACTTTCTCATACAAGTGACACGTTCTGTAGCCTAGCTAGTAAAGGCTGGTAGTTAGTTTATTCTCGATTGTCCGTGGTATTTCTGTTTGTGACTATGTGGGTGTTATTTGTCGGGAGGGTGGAAAGGGGGTTGGGGGGAATTGTATTGGCCTTCAGGAAGGAGCAGTCACAGTTCCCCACCTTAGATTACAATTAACAAAGCTGCAGCCAATGTTGCTCCAATTTGACGCTCTGTGTTGTTTTTATTGGTGTGCTTATTGGGGAAGAGTAGTCAGGGTAGGGGTCTGGATGAGGGGAGGCATTATGTGAGGGGGGAAGGCTGTCTTGGATCCCCTTGTTATGTCTCTACTGGATTTAGTCCATTATGGTTATCCAGCTACCAGTGGTGTAGCCAAGGGTGGGCTTAGGTGGGCCTAGGCCCACCCACTTTGAACTCAGGCCCACCAGCAGCAGCACACCTATGATGTGGCCGGCAGAGATTCCCAAGCTGAAAACTCCCAACAACTGTCCCTCCTGCATACCATATAAATAGCAGATCTTCGCCTACAGGAAGCAGCGACTGATACATACTGCTCACACCGGCCCCAAAGCCTTCCCCTCTGACGTATTCCCGCCTATGCAGAAACAGGAAGCTGCATCAGTGGGAAGGATGCGGGGCCAACATGAATACTGTGTATTAGTTGCTGCTTACTGCTGGTGAAAATCTGCTATTTAAAAGGTGTGCAGGAGAGGGGGGATATTTGAGAGGCCATATGGCATGCAGGCGAGAGAAGGAGAGACCAAATCACCTGTGGGATGGGGTGGGGTTCTTCTGCCCACCCATCTTGGGCCCAGACCCATCCAAAATTGGGTGTCTGGCTACGCCCCTGCCAGCTACTTCTGTAAAGTGTTGCATATTTCCAACAGTTGTATTTGAATATTAAATTAAGCATCTATAGAATGCAGTGCATGATATAGCAGGGCCAGCATGTGGGGGAGGAGAAGGCAACCAGGGCCCCCATGCTACAAGGGGGGTCCGAAATACACCCAAAGTTGAAGCGGACACCACCTTATAGGGGGTTTGGAGGCAGGGCTGGTCTTAAGCAGGGGTGACAGGGGCCCACTCTCCTAGGGGCCCCGCCCCGCATCTCTGGCACGTCTGTCCTTCTGTCTCAGAATACCTCCTTGCTCTGTACCTTAATGTGCATCCACATTTCAGTACAGAGCATCAGGCAGCGGCATCGATTTTCATATCCCCTCAGCTGCCGAGCCCAGAGCCTCCTTGTTGCTGCATCCCACCCCCTTTTGATGTCACTTCCTGCTTCCACAAGGGCAGGATGCAGCAGCCAGGAGGCTCTGGGCTCGGCAGCTGAACGGATATGAAAAATCACTGCCACTGTCTGCCACTCTCTACTGAAACGTGCTGGATGCACATCAAGGTCTAGGGTGAGGTGGGGTTCCGAGAACTCTAAACCTCCTTTTAATCTCTGATAAATTATGGTTTATGGTGGCAGGCAGGGGGGGGGGGGGCAGGCAGGGGCCCCACTGAACTAGTCTGCACAGGGCCCCGCAATTGCTAAGACCGGCCCTGTTTGGAGGCCCCTTTCCAAGTTTCTGCTCTAGGCACCATCAGGTTTATCAGGGGGCCATCAGAATTTCCACCCAAAATGAATACCTGGACCACCACGTCTTCACCTTCATTTGAGGTACTGTGAATACACTTGCTGGAAACAAACTTAATTTCACTGTGGTGCAATGTCAATAAGAAAGGCGTGATGCTGCTGCTACTGAAAAGTTCCTGGTGGGGGGAGGGGGGGGGGACAAGCTTCATATTTGCAGCTAAAACACTCCCATATCAGCTCTCTAACCGGTCACTCAGCGCTATAAACAGTGCAGCACATAGTGGAAACACACGGTGAAATTAAGGGCTGTAAAATTAGGCAAGTGAAAGCGCAAGTTTCGATTCAGAGCATCACTATCGCAGTGTTTTGAGAAGTTGCCATAACAAGCAAAACAAAGATCCCCTTTAGTTTCTCAGATTGCTTTGATTTCTAGAGAAAAATTCTACTGCCTCCCTTTGACTTCATCCTCTGCAGGCATAGGAGCCAACTTTTCAAAATTATTGGGGGTGCTAAGCCCAATGGAAATTACCCCTCCCTGGACACATACAAGGAATTTTCTCAATATTGGGGGTGCTCAAGCACCCACAGCACCCACAGAGTCGGCTCCAATGTCTGCAGGCTGCCTTTAGATGAAAAACCTCGATCTCCATCAAACATTGTGAAGAACCTGGCACCTGGTTCAGCCCTCCCGAGGTGGCCCTGCTTTATTCAACTCTCTTTTTGTTTTCAGCACCTCCTCCTCCCTCCCCCTTCGCCCACCTTTGGAATCCTCTTCCCCTCCTTTGCAAAACACGTTGTTAATTTCCATACACTTCGGCCCCTGGTGTCCTCTTCAGTTTTCAAGCCCTGTTACCATGTTTCCAGCCATTGTACATCCACGAATGGATCTTGGGTTCCATTCTTCTCTTGGCCAACGTTGCCTGTAAATAGCCCTTCCTTTCCTGTACCTCTTTGCAGTCCCACTGTTTTTAAGTTATGCAATTCTTGTGCGTGCATCTAACTCCCTGCAAACGTGCAGGCGGTGTCCATGAGTTGCGGGTACTGCTGTGCATAGTGTCTTTAGAAATCAAAGCACAAAAGTGACTTTGGAGCTATGCAATTAAAACGGGATGCATAAATTCTGTTGCCCCATAGGGAGATTCCTGCTAGGTTGCTCACTGCATATACCTTTATACCTTTCAGGAAATCTAGACTGCCCCAGTTTGACGAACCCTACTTGTCTGACTGTACATTTGTCCTTTAGATTGTAAGCTCTTTGAGCAGGGACTGTCCTTCTATGTTAAATTGTACAGCGCTGCATAACCCTAGTAGCGCTTTAGAGATGTTAAATAGTAGTAGTAAATTTCCTAGCCCCTGGGAGTTGCTCTCACCTCTCTCTCCCCAAGAACTGCATGGCACCCAGCCTGGTAACATAAAGACAGCAGATAAAGGACCTGTACGGTCCATCCAGTCTGCCCAACAAGATAAACCCATTTACACGGCGATCTATGAATTTAAACGGACTAACAGGGCAATCACACAGTCATTCCTTGCTTCAGTTTTTCTAGTTATTGCCACATTTTAAAAACAGCAAGGATGTCACGCTAATTTGCTACTGATTAGTAGATAGGAACAATACCCGGTCCCCAGCAGCTTGATGAAGCTATGAGGAGCGAAACAGTATCACCAGTTAAAAAGCAAGGGGATTTCTGCAGTCTATTATCATTCAACGAATTAAGGGGACGCGAAATTCTTTTAAGCTTGCTAATCTCTATTTATCACGGTGGAATGGAGAAAGAATACAATTAATTGTATTCCACAGCCTGATATATCATTTTTTCCCCTAGGACTTACTGATGAAATATTAAGCCAGGCTTGGCGAAATAAAAGGGAGGTCATGCATGAGCTAATTTATCGAAACCATTTACACTTTAAACACAGCACCGTTTCAGTTTGAAAGAATTACTGCTCTCTGTGCATGCCAGCCATTCGTGGCAGGAGGAAACATAACTTACTGCCCTGCTGGAAAAGGATAATGACAAATAAACCGAGAACACTCCTGAGCTGAGATTTCTGCTTAGACTTGAGTGTGATCGTTTCAACTTCGTCAGCATAAACTTGAACGAGTGCATTTGTACACTGTGGGCCTTACTCAATACACACTTTTTTCTATAGGCCAAAAATGAAGGATGAAATCCTTTGAATAAGGCCCTGTGCTTCAGAGGCGTGGAGGGGAATAATCGAACGAAAACGTTTATCTCCATGGGCGTTTATCTCCGAGAACAGGTCCGTGAAGGGGCAGACCGAACCGTATTTTTGAAAAAAATAGACGTCCATGTTTTATTCGACAATTTGTGAGCTGGGCGTTTTTGCTTTTCAGCGATAATGGAAAATGAAAGCGCCCAGCTCAAAAACGAATAAATCCAAGGCATTTGTTCGTGGGAGGGGCCAGGATTCGTAGTGCACTGGTCCCCCTCACATGCCAGGACACCAACCGGGCACCCTAGGGGGCACTTTTACAAAAACAAAAAAAAAAGTCAAAGAGCTCCCAGGTGCATAGCACCCTTCCCTTGTGTGTTGAGCCCCCCAAATCCCCCTCAAAACCCCCTCAAAACCCACTGCCCACAAGTCTACACCATTACTATAGCCCTAAGGGGTGAAGGGGGGCACCTACATGTGGGTACAGTGGGTTTGGGGGGGGGGGGTTGGACGACTAAGCATTAAGCAGCACAATTGTAACAGGTAGGTGGGATGGGCCTGGGTCCACCTGCCTGAAGTCCACTGCACCCCCTAACAACTGCTCCAGGGACCTGCATACTGCTGCCAGGGAGGTGGGTATGACATTTGAGGGTGAAAATAAAAAGTTGTGAAACATCATGTTTTGTGGTGGGAGGGGGTTAGTGACCACTGGGGGAGTCAGAGGAGGTCATCCCCAATTCCCTCTGATGGTAATCTGGTCATTTAGGGCACTTTTTAGGGCCTTATTTGTGAAAAAACAGGGTCCAGGAAAAGTGCCCTAAATTCTAGCTACAAACGCATACTTTTTTCCCATTTTCGGCAAAAGGTGCCCATCTCTGTTCGGGTGATAACCACGCCCAAGTCCCGCCTTCACCACGCCTCCAACACGCCCCCGTCAACTTTGTAGGCTTCCGCGATTAAGTGCAGTTGAAAACGTCCAAGTTCGGCTTTCGATTATACCGTGTTATTCGTTTTTGTGAGATAAACGTCCATCTCCCGATTTAGGTTGGAACTTGGGCGTTTTTCTCGTTCGATTATAAGCAGGATAGCCAGGTTTTGACATCAGAGGGCGCAGACTTTTGTAAAATAGGCGCCAGTGCAAGGCTAAAGGGCTGGGAGAGAGGAAAGGGTTAAAATCCTCATAGGCATATATGTGTGGTCAGTGACTCAGTTGTTTGGGGAGGCTAAGATAGAGTGAGGTGGGGTTGGGGTAAGGCTAGGTAAACTATTTGCCAACAGAATACTACACCTCCCCCTACTCCTACTCCCCCTCCCACCCTAAAAAAAAATTAAAAAAAAAATTTTTTTTTCCAGCCTCTATGCCAGCCTCAAATATCATACCCAGCTCCATGACAGCAGTATGCAGGTCTCTGGAGCAGTTTTAGTGGGTGCAGTGCACTTCAGGCAGGCAGACCCAGGCCCATACCCCCCCTACCTGTTAAACTTGTGGTGGTAAATGTGAGCCCTCCAAAACCCACCACAAACCCACTGTACCCACATCTAGGTGCCCCTCTTCATCCCTAACGGCTATGGTAGTGGTGTACAGTTGTGGGGAGTGGGGTTTTTTTTTTTGGGGGGGGTTGGGGGGCTCAGCACACAAAGTAAGGAGCTATGCACCTGGGAGCTTTTTCTGAAGTCCACTGCAGTGCCCCCTAGGGTGCCCAGTTGGAGGGGCATAATGGAACAGAAACGCCTATCTCCATGGGCGTTTATCTCCGAGAACGGGTCCGTGAAGGGGCGGGGCGGATCGTATTTTTTAAAAGAAAAAGACGCCCATGTTTTATTCGTCAAGGTGTGAGCTGGGCGTTTTTGCTTTTCAGCGATAATGGAAAATGAAATCGCCCAGCTCAATAACGAATAAATCCAAGGCATTTGTTCGTGGGAGGGGCCAGGATTCATAGTGCACTGGTCCCCCTCACATGGCAGGACACCAACCGGGCACCCTAGGGGGCACTTTTACAAAAACCAAATAAAAGGTAAAAGAGCTCCCAGGTGCATAGCACCCTTCCCTTGGGTGTTGAGCCCCCCAAATCCCCCTCAAAACCCACTGCCCACAAGTCTACATCATTACTATAGCCCTAAGAGGTGAAGGGGGGCACCTACATGTGGGTACAGTGGGTTTGGGGGGGTTGGACGACTAGTAGCATTAAGCAGCACAATTGTAACAGGTAGGGGGGGGGATGGGCCTGGGTCCACCTGCCTGACGTCCACTGCACCCCCTAACAACTGCTCCAGGGACCTGCATACTGCTGCTTGGGAGGAGGGTATGACATTTGAGGGTGAAAGTAAAAAGTTGTGAAACATCATTTGTTGTGGTGGGAGGGGGTTAGTGACCACTGGGGGAGTCAGGGGAGGTCATCCCCGACTCCCTCTGGGGGTCATCTGGTCATTTAGGGCACTTTTGGGGGCCTTATTCGTCAAAAAACAGGGTCCAGGAAAAGTGTCCTAAATTCTAGCTCAAAACTGTTCCATTATCGGCGAAGGGCGCCCATCTCTGTTCGCCCGATAACCACGCCCCAGTTCCGCCTTCGACACGCCTTCGATACGCCCCCGTCAACTTTGTCCGCATCCGCGACGGAGTGCAGTTGAAAGCGTCCAACGTTCGGCTTTCGATTATACCGCTTTATTTGTTTTTGTGAGAAGAACGCCCATCTCCCGATTTAGGTCGGAACTTGGGCGTTATTCTCGTTCGATTATAAGCAGGTTGGTGTCCTAGCATGTAAGGGGGACCAGTGCACTACAAATGCTGGCTCCTCCCACGATCAAATGGCTTGGATTTGGTCATTTCTGAGATGGGCGTCCTTGGTTTCCATTATCGCCGAAAATCGGGGACAACCATCTCTAAGGTCGATCTAAATGTTGAGAATTGGGCGTTCCCAACCGTATTATTGAAACGAAAGATAGCCACCCATCTTGTTTCGATAATACAGGTTTCCCCGCCCCTTTGCGGGGACGTCCTGCGAGGACGCCCTCAGGAAAACTTGGGTGCCTCGTTCGATTATGCCCCTCCACATCTCTCTGATATATTTCCCCTCTCTCTCTGTGTTTTCTGTCTCTCCTCTCAAATTTTCTTCTCGCTCTTCAGTCCTCCACCTATATTTCACTTGCCAGTACCTATCAACTTTCCATGTCCTCCTCTCCCCCCTACATCTTCTGTGTCACTCCATCCCTGGCCCCATTCCCTTCTCTTTCACCTACTCCTCATTAGTACAATTCTTCCCTCTTTACTTACTATCCTCCTTTCCTTGAGATCCCCCATGGTCTCTCCCACATGGTTCCATCATGCCAAGTACCTTCCTCTCCTTCTCCCTTCTTACACCCTTGTAGCCCAGCATTTCTCTGTCCCTCCCCTCTCCTCCACCAATATGGTCCAGCATTTCCCTGTCCCCTTTCCCTTCCACCCCTATGGTCCAGCAATTCCCTTTCTCCTCCCCCCTTCCTTCTTATGGTCCAGAAACTCCCTATCCCTTCAACCTTTCCCTCCACCCCTATGGTCCAGTAACTCCCTAGCCCCTCTACACCTATGGTCAAGCAACTTTCTGTCCTCTCTCTGCCCCTCCACCTTTATGGTCTAGCAATTCTCTGTCCTCCTTTGCTTTCCCTCCACCACTATGCTGCAGCTACTCCATGTCCTCTCTCTCTCTCTCTCTTTCTTTCCCCCCCTTATGGTCCAGCAGCTCCCTGTCCCCCCCCCCCTCTCTCCCTTTCCCACACCTCAAAGTGAAGCTTCAGTGTTCAGCAGGGCAGCAGCTCAGAGAGGAGAGCCTACTCATGAAATCCAGCCTGGTGCCAAGAGAAGTGGCTACACATATCCCAGTGCCGTGCACCTTTCCAGGTTGTGTAAGAGGCAAACTGCATAGTAAAAATAAAAGCATGCTAAGCATGGTTTAGCCCCTACACAAAAGGAGCACCGCATCGTGTACCTGCATCTCCGGTGAGTCCAGCATCTCTCCCCTTCTCTTACTTACTCTCTCCATCTGCCTATGGCCTTCCATCTTCTTCCTCTCTCCCTGGTCCCTTCACCCGTAGTCTGGCATCTCTCCTATCCCCCTACCCCTGCAGATCTAGCACCTGACCCCTTACCTCCCTCTTTCTCCCCCCCCCCCATGGGTTCAGCACATCTCCCTTCTCCCCAATGAGTCCAGGACCTTTCCCTCTTCTTCCGTAAGTCCCCCTGGAGTCCAGAACCTCTCCTTCTGCCGTCCCACCCTTGCCTCAGAGGGGCAGGGGTGGAGCAGAAGGAAGCATCAGACTCCGGCTCAGTCAGGCAGCCTGTGATCCCTGCAGGGAAACAGCAGCAGGGAGGGGCTGATAGAGTAAGTAGGTTTGAGGAACCGAGGGGGAGGGAGAAGACAAAGCAAAAGCGTTGGTGTTATTAGTCTGCTGGGGCGGGGCGGGGTGGGGCGGGGCAGGTGTTTGAGGAGAGTAAAGAAGAGGGACGGCCGTTTTGGTACGATGAGCAGTGTTGCCAGGGCTGCGGATTTCTTGCCCAATTGTGCTCCTTTCCATGAGCCACTGCGACTTTTTCACGCCGCATGGGGGTTGAGGGATTTTGGGCGGCTTTTTAAAGCCCTGCTAGTGTTTTTTTCGCCCACCGCAGTTTTTTCCCCCATTGGCTGGTTTTCCCGCAGCCGTGGCCAGAAGCCCCATGGAGGCGGGCTTAATGATGTCATTTGTATGCAAATGACCTCAATATTTATTAATGAATTCATTCATATGCAAATTGTCTTTGTGCCGGCTTTGGGGCAGACAAATTTTTTCCATCTGGCAACACTGACCATGAGAGAAAGGGAAGAAGTGCAGCAAAGTTTAAAATAAAATCCACGCTGCTGTGTGGCGGCTCAGCAGCAGGCAAGGTAGGCGCCGTTTTCGTTTGAAATCTGATTGGGGGAGCGGCTGCTCCCCTTACACCCCACCTAGCTACACCACTGCTCCGCTTATGCCACCCCTCTCAAATGCAGATTACAGAGCCAAAGACTTTGGAAGCAAAGATGGATGGATGATCTTCCAACAACAAGCTATAGGGGATGGTATTTGATGTACCGCCTTTCTGTAGGTTGCATATTACATACAGGTGCTTTATTTTGTATTTGGGGTAATGGAGAATTAAAAGTGAATTGCCAATAATTACAAGGAGCTACAATGAGAATCGAATCCTGTTTCCCTAGCTCTCAGGGAACTAGCCATTAGGGCAGTGATGGGCAACCTTTTGAGCTTGGTGTGTCAAAATTCGCCAAAAAACTGAGCATAACTCGGGTGGTGTGTCACTTCGAGAAAAAAACCATAATTTCGCGATATTTATAGTTTAAATAACAAAAATGTATAATTGTAATATATAACTGTATTTAATAAACCCAAAACTAATTATTTAACTTACCTGCTTAGTGACTTCTTTGTTCATCTGTCAGTCGGTTTCTTTTGTTGGTCTTGATATTATTTAACTTGTGTGGGGTGCCGTGAACTAAGATAAGTGAGGGGGAGGGGGAATTCTTTAACTAATCTGCCTATTAGTGACTTTTTTGTTGCTGAATTTCATTGGCTAAATCTTCAATTGATATTTCTACTGAGTGGTAACTCAGATATTCTCTTAATAATTGCATCTTTATTCTGCATATCGTGAAATAGAACTGGTGCACATCTTAGGAGAGTTTCTTTAATAAATTCTCCCTCACTGAGTGCTTTTCCATGCTCAAACTTGCAGATGTTAAATTTGTAGAACCTTTTACAAATGTAAGGATGGAATTAGATTGGCTCTTATAAAAGTGTAGCTGCCTGGAAATGTATTCCTTCCTTTCATCCTCACTTTTTTTCAAGAGCTGGGAATGATTAGTTTCAAAATGTCTATTTATATTCCACGTTCTGCTTACTACCGTTTCAGTACATAGAACGCAAAATGATCTGCCATTTTTTTCTATAATGCCATACATCTCGGTCCATGTCTCTTGAAAGGGTCGGCTACTGCTACTACCACTTCCTTTACTTAACCTTGGTTTTTTATTTTTTGGGTTCTCCATCAGGGGGGCAGTGACAGAAGATAGAATTATAGATAGCCTGTTAGCCCTGCAGGCAATTAGGGGTTAACTAGCCTAACTGACCACCTTATGTAAATTAAGATGGCTGCCGCTATTTCTAATGGCGGGAAACGGCACCCATAGCACATGCCCTCGCCTCTCCCAGCCTCCCCCTCACCTATCTCAGTAATGATGGTCAATTACAAATCCACGACACCCCAGAACAGTAGATTGGATGATGGTTGCGGGTAATGGTGATCACAGGGCCCTCAGAGATGCGTCCCCCATGGCATTCCGCTGCTCTCTGCTCCGCCGGCCGGAAGTGAGGTCAAAGATCCCCTAATGGCCGTGCAGGAGCCGGGGCAGAGGGAGCAGCAGGGAGGGAACAAGCGGAGGACTCGGAGGGAGCCAATAGGAGTGCACACGGCACCCCCCCAGCGGGTAAACATGCACCGGGGGGGGGGGGGGGTGATTTCGCCGGGGGGGGGAGGTCGCGCTGCACCTGTGGGGGGGCGCATCGGCGATCCGCCCCGGGGAACGCCGCTGCTTCTCTGTATGCAGCCACATGCGGCCGCGTGTCACCGAAAATGGCTACGCGTGTCAGTACTGACACGCGTGTCATAGGTTCGCCATCAGGGCATTAGGGGCTCCCTCCACACCCTGTGCTGTAAGGCACTTTGCTAATTTATCCTAGACACTGGTTTTCTGATCGTGTTGTCTTATAAAAGCACACACATGTCTTATTGGGAAAGCTGTATTGATAATTGATTCATGCCCACAAATATTCTGAGCGCTGTCTCTCCCTTTATTCAACCAGAAACAGATTTGTATGTGTCTGCATATATATATATTTTTGTATTAACGCAAATGTTGCAGTCCCAGTGCATGCAAAGTATTTAAATAAAGCTCAGCTCCATAAAATCGTCTATCATTTATGGAGAAATATAAGACTGATATGCCAGATGCTCCAGGTCCTGTCTTCTGCCCGGGGATGATTATGTTCCATGGATTTATTCCTTTTTCTCTTAATTAAATTGTAGCGTGCCAACAGTGGGACACCAAATGAAGAAAGCGTGGATGGATGTACACATTCCAGCCGTGCTTATCAGACAAAATTATCTTACTGCAAGCTAGTGATACTACTAATCAAGATTGCTATCGTCATTCGATGCAGACAAAGGGATTGGTTCTCTTTGTATGGCTTATTTATTTATTTTAAAACGTATAGGGTGGTTTACAAAAGCACATTCACATTATTCATAGCACAAAACATAAAACAAAACAGACCTTAATACCATTTCAATCTGTCCGACTCTCCTGTAATTCGCATCTTTAGCAAAACAGTTAAAGCTGGCGAGACAGGATGCAAGATTGGCTTTCTAGCCCAGCCTAACAAAACCCGACTATATTATCCCGTGACAGGTAAATAAAGAAGCACTATCCTAACCTGGTACAATCTGGACCTGGCCTAGCAAATTAGGGTATTTGTCTGCCACTACGGGTGCAGAAGCCAGATATTTGAACAAGTAATTAAAAGGCGACTGGCGGCTTGAATAATTATGTCAAAGGTTAGTACTTTAGTATACAGAAAAGTGGCATCAGTCAACCCAATGCTATCAAAATCGTAGGACGGTCCTAAAGTTGCAGAAGGATGCGTGGGAGGAGACGTGAAAATGGACTATCCGTCTATTCTCATTTGAAAATACGGATAGCAAAATCAATACGTTCCGAAGCAGCGCTACATTCATGAAAGATATGCATATTTTTGAATTTTCTCCAGTCTCAAGGATCAAAAACGATACGTTTATAATACGTGGTTTATTAGAAGCTGTGCAACTTTTCTCTAGGAACATAACTGTTTCTTGGACAGCAGCAGGGCTCCATTGGCTTCTCGTGGATCTGGCCACATGCTCCCGAAGACGCCCATGTTTTATGCCCATCAAGAACGTGCATTATTACAGAGAAGACTCATCTGATATTCACATTAAAATAAAAACGCAGGTGAAAAAAAAAAAGCCCAGCAGGAATTCTTCGTCATCATTTCCTAGTCACTATAGAACAATGCAGCAATCAGGACGCTGAAAAGCAAGGGAGGAGGTGGTGCAACAGAAGTGAAGTAACAGTGTTCAAAAGGGGAAGGTGCCCCCCCCCCCCCCCCCCGAACTCGTCCTAAACTGGACGCTTTTAGAATTGCAGATGAGACGGCTGGTTATCCTTAAGACCACCTTGCAGTAGTTGGAGAAAAACGCACAGCAGATCTTAAAGACGTTTTATAGACGGGTATCTGCATTGCACGATTTAAACATCTTGCAAAAGGCTCAGGGCCGCGCTAGTGACCCGCAGCAAACCCGCACCGCCCTCTTCCAGCAAGGAAACTGAAAGGGGGCGGGGCGGTAAAAGCAAGCCAGAAGCGCCACTGCCCTGGGTCCCTCGTGCGTAAAGAGACGCTTGAGGCACCTGCTCGTGGGCTTTGCCGATCCCCTCCCAAATGTCCTCTCTCTGGGCCTCAGCACGTTTAAAACACAAGCTCTAGGGAACGATCCCACCCGCCGTTTTCCTTTGGCCGCGGCTGGGTTCAAGGTGGTGGAGGTGGCCTTGGGGCGGAGGAAGAAAAGCAGCTAAAGGTGCGCCCGCGCGAGGATCCGGGGGGCGGGGCCTGTGAGAGAGAGAGAGCGCGAGCGAGAAGTGGAGCCTGGGCGGCCGCGAGCCGATAGAGTCACGTGACGCGATTCCTGGAAAGTTCCTGGAAAGCGGCCTTTTGCATTTTAGCGAAAGGGGGAGGGGAAAGCAGGAGCGCGCTAGCTGGGGCGGAATGGGAAGCGGCAGCAGAGCCCTGAAGCAGATGCAGGCGCTTAACTGTTCCCCGGTCGCCTCCTGGCTACACGTTTCCTCCGCTGCCACCCGGGGGATGAGCCCGAGCCCTCGCTCTGCTGCCGCTGACTCTCGGTGGGTGCGCGATGCAGCTGCTGCAGTGACGGCGGCTAGTAGTGGCGGCTCCTGCACAACCTTCATGGCTTTGCCCCTCGTCTTCCTCCTGCGCTCCTGATTCCAGGTCGAGCTCACCGATGCGCTGGCAACGAGGGAGCGAAGCGCCTCCGGATCTTCCCCGCTGCTGCCCCGGGAGATTTTTCTCTTCTAAGAACCGCAGCTAATTCCTTGGGCTTTAAACCCCCGCGTTCTCCGGGACATCATGCAATCTAGATCGGGATAAACCGGAGGCATTTTTGCTCTTACCATCGATCCACCAATTGTAAACAAAGCAATAATCAATGCCAAGGTTTCTCCAAGATAATCGAGCCGCCCAAGAAGCAAAAGGTAAGCACAGATCGGCTTAAAAAGTGCCCCTTTTCGTGCTTTCCTTCGGTTGGCACTGGAGTTCTTGGAAAGGATCGTGTTAGCCTGGATCCCTCGACAGCAGGCACTTGTTCCAGAGATGAGGCTGCCGCTCTTTTCATGGATTTTCTTCCTGCCTTCAAAAAGGCATCGGTCGTCTTTGCAAGTGTCCCTTGTGCATTTGCTTGTTTTTATATGCATTGGCTTTTTAATTTGGGGAGCTTCAAACTGTGTGCTCTCCCCACCGCCCCTTAACATGCAGGTGAATCTGGGACGCTTCTAACGAGCACTGATCGCTTGGCCATTTGAAAATGTTTCATTAATGATGAGATCGGGATTGGCATTTAAAAAAAAGTCGCATTTTAACTTCTGAGCTAGTTGGAGATTAAAGTACCCTTTTTCCTTAGTCTGGTATACAAGGGTTTGGAAGTGGTATTAATTTGAGTTCATTTTGGGGCTCATTTTCAAAAGCACTTAAATTTACGAAGTTCCATAGGATCTTGTACGTCAAAGTGAGTGCTTTGAAAATACGCCTCCACATTAGTTGAAATACGTTTAAATTTCGCTTTCGTGAATTGATGTAATACGTATGTTTGGAAGCTGTAATAAACATTTAACTCTTGTTTCTTTCTTTTAATCTTTTCATTTTTAGAGAAGCTTCTTGTTGAGAAAGAAAAGTCCCTCTCCATAGGCTTTTTCGGATTAAGCTTTCCACGGGACGCTCTTATGTTATGGCTGGTCTCTACTGATTAATAATAATAATAAGATTTTCTGGACTACCTGCCCAGCCTTCTTTCCTTTACTTGGGGGGGGGAAACTGTCGTATGCGAACTGGATCTTCCAATGACTCCGCGATCGTTGGAGACCCCGGACAACACGGAGGGCGACCAGGGGCCAGCCGGCACCCTGGCCCCGGACGACCGCATCGCTGTAGCCATGGATGAGCTGAGGAGGTCAGGTATGGTAGTGGGGTTTTTTTTTTTTTTTTTTGGGGGGGGGGGGGGGGGGAAGACAGGCATATTTTCAAAGCACTTAGCCTCCCAAAGATCCATAGAAACCTATGGAACTTAGAGGCATATTTTCAAAGCACTTTGGGAGGCTAAGTTCCATAGGTTTCTATGGATCTTTGGGAGGCTAAGTGCTTTGAAAATATGCATAATAGCCTCCCAAAGTGCTTTGAAAATATGAATGTCATCACCTGATTCCTGGGTGGAGGGGAATTTGGTGGGTGTTAAGATGTTCTGTAGAATAGCCAAGGGACTTGCATAATCCTCCCAAGGTGGCTGTGTATTTCAATGTCGAATTTAAATGCTGCTAGTTCTACAACTTTCAAAATTATATACATATTAAAGTTTGTTTGTTTTTTGCTTGCTGCATGATGTGTAAAGATAAACTGGGGTTCGACAGGATTACTTAAAATTGAAATGGGATCCTCTCGCGAAAAGCTAGATGTTGCATATACATATATACCTTCTGGCATGAGTTTTTTTCCTTACTCCCGTGTTTCTAGATTTCCTATTTGGTGTAAGTACTGATTTTTCTTTTTCTTTAATCAGGCTTGCTCTGGCTTGGTGTATTACACACCGGTGTGCATCATGTAGAAATATTTAGCTCAGCTGCACCCTTTTCTCCATGGCAAGAAGGTAGTAGTGAGTGGGGTGGTGGGAGAATTGTAATACCCCAGTCTTAATAGTCTGCAAACTGGAGGGAGTTGAGATTCCTTTGCGGCCTGCTTTTCCAAATGTGGAGTGGGGATGGGTCTTTAGTGCCCCCCCCCCCCAACGCACATTTTGCAGGACCTATTAGGACTCTAAGGCGCTCATTTTCAATGCACGTAGACTTACCAAAATAACGCTGTGCTTTTGAAAATGAGTTCTCACTTTTTTTTTTTTTTTTTTAATTTCTTCAAAGCTGGTACAAGTGTGGTGAGAGGCTAGGCGAACCTTCAGCCCCACACATTTTGATAATTAAAATCAAGAATCGTACAGACCTTTTAAGGAAGCAGCTTAAAGTGTAGGTTGATGGTTCTTGGAGTTTTTGTGGTGTTTAGTCTGCAACTTTGACGCCCTAGGCAACTGTTTTGGTTTGCCTAATGGTTGGGCTGGATAGGAAACATTTTCCTATTTTGGGGAGGCGATTGCCATGGGCTAAGGTGGAATTTTAAAGTTAGGATATACCTGGCTGACGAAAGAGCTCGAGGTTGGAGAACATTTTTGGCTGTTCTGGCTGCGCTCAACAACAGCATTTGAGTAAAGGGGAAGTGTGTGCGATTAAACCTGTAGCATTTAGATTTTTTTTTTCCTTGTGGATCTGTGAGCTTGATTGCTGTTTCGTTTGGCCTGTTTCGTTCGTGCATTCTTTTTTTTTTTCTGATCCCTGTAACTTGTTTACGGGATTTTGCTCGTCAATGTAGACGCTGATTGATTGCGTGCAACGTTAATCAGAGGCACACGGATAGGCCTTTCTTAATCTTGTGATTTCTTTACTGTCCTGTTGAAGAGGTTATATCACGGATGTTGCCCTGGGTTCCAAAACTACCCGTTTTTTTATTTCACCCGCACGGGTGACTTTATAGTCTTCGAATTGACAAGCTAATTTTTGAGATATCCGTATCGGTGATTTCAGACCGATTAAAACTTTAAACCGTCCCCGTAATCCGGCCCCCCCCCCTCCCTTTTAACTCTCCGATAAAGAAAATAAACGTTTCGGCTTTTAAACTCTTGTGCAAAGAAATTTGTAGTCTGGAACTTGCTAGGGAGACGTAACAAGATCCTGCTGCAAGGTGAATGCTTTCGTCGTACGCCCTTAAACCGTCCACGCGAGACGAACAAAAATGGCTGTTAAGTTAAGCTTTCGCACTTTTCGTTCAAGGCCTAATTCGGTTAGTGCAATACTGCAAATCCACTTTAATTTTAACTTCTTCGGCATTCGTGTGCAATGGGAAACTGAACTGATATGAACGTGATAAGTGTGTATATAGCATAATACGCCTGATAGATGTGTGGCGTGTTTTTTTGTTTTTAGTAGTACCACGTAGAAAGACTTGGCTTTAGGTACGACTTAAGTGTTTCGCTGTTAAATTGATTCTAAGCAAAGATATAATCCCAGTATGGAAAAAGTAATAGTTGGAAGGAGATATGTCTCAGAAACTTTTCTCAGAATACACTTTCATGTGAAACCTTGGCTGGAAAATCTTGTTGCAGGATTTTTTTTTTCCTTCAAACTTGGGTATTCTCTTCAGTAACCATTAAAAAAACAAAATTTCTTTCCCAAGTGTTAATCAAAAATCAAACTTCTGCCACTGACCATTTTTTTTTCAATAACTCTTGCTGACGTGGTTTTTATTCTTAAATTGCCTGACAAAACTTTCTGTTGCACAAAGCCATGAATTTCCATTAAAGCAGCAGTCTGCTGCTAACCTAGAAAAGAATAGATGCAGTAAATCAAAGAATCTTTCCCAGCTCCATATCTTGTAATTTAATATTCCAGCATCTTTAAGCAGCTCTTCTAACCAAGGTCTTGGAGTCAACGTGACTTTTTTTTTTTCTTAGCTCTTCCTTTCTAATCCCTTGGTTTTCTGTTATCTCTTAAATGTGTTTTCATACATTCTACTTTGTGTATAATGTTGTCCTTAATCTTTTTTTTAATTGATGTGTTAGAGAGAATTCATTTTACAAAAATGTGGGGGATACCAGCTTTGAACTCTGGACGATGAATGTCCATTCCAGTAAAGTGGTTTATAAATTCTAAGTTAAAAAAAAAAAAGTCTCGTCCGTCTACGCCTATGAATGGGGAGAGGGGAGGGGAATACCTTGACCTTCTTAGTAATTGGAGATTGGCGTGAGAGAGGTGGACTGTTAATAGTAAGCACCCCTCCCACACAAAATTAATAATTTTGTACCGGTGGCACCTCCCTATGATTGGAAGGTGAACTTCTGTAGCCTTTAAAGTGTGGTTAACAGGGAAGCCCAAGAATGGTGGGGTCAATTTAGTCTGATAGTACATGTAACATAGTAGATGACGGCAGAAAAAGACCTGCACGGTCCATCCAGTCTGCCCAAGAACTGTGCCACTTTTTTGTGTATACCTTACCTTGACTTGTACCTGTCCCTCCCAGGGCACAGGCCGCACAAGTCTGCCCAGCACTATCCCCGCCTCCCACCTTCGGCTCTGGCACAGACCGTATAAGTCTGCCCAGCACTGACTAACAGTAACCAGGGAGCTTCTCTGTAGGCTGAAGGAATTATTATAATTCATTAACAATCCGAGTACTGCTGCTTCAATATATCTGCATTCAGGAGGATCTTAAAGGGGGGGGGGACAGGCCAAACTAAAGGAATCCATATAATTTAAACATCAAATGTTTCTATGTTAAGAAATTTAATATGTATATATATAAATATATTTTACAATTTAGCTACAATAAGTGGGTGTGGTGTGGAGGGCTTTTTTTTTTTTTCCAATTTTGTGAGATGAGTCACTGTTCACATCCCCCATCTCCCTGCCTGGTAGCCACCGCGTCTGTTCTCTTTTGTAAAGACAAGCCTTTTTCTCCTTCAACAGGGTGGTATTGGGGCAGCATGAGTGTCAACGAAGCCAAAGAACTGCTCCAAGATGCCCCGGCAGGAACTTTCTTGCTCCGAGACAGCTCCCATGCAGAATATCTCTTGACAATCTCCGTGAAGACGACTGCTGGACCGACGAATCTGCGTATAGAGTATCAAGCAGGCAAGTTCAGGTTGGACTCGATTTTCTGTGTCCGAGCAAAGCTCAAACAGTTTGAAAGCGTTGTCCGCCTGGTGGAGTACTATGTCCTCCTTTCCAAGGACCGCAAGACCGAGTCTGAATTGCTTCCGAGTAGGGCTGTCCACTTTTGGTTGACCAGGCCCCTGTATACCTCAACTCCGTCACTGCAGCATCTCTGTAGACTGACAGTCAACAAATACACCAGGAAAATATGTGAGCTGCCATTACCCACAAGGCTAAAAGATTATTTAACAGAATATCAGTCCCATATATAGGAAACCTTTTTCCTGTGAAACATGCATCTTGCATGGAAGAGTATAGCTCTGGATGCTGCTATCCTAATATTAACCAAACACCTGGGAGTCAGGTAATCCATGTGGAATTTCATGTGAAAATGAGCCAGCTCAGTAGCGTCATTTTTCATTTTTTTTCAAGAAGGTTCTCTCTTGGTTCTATATAGAATTGTCTTCACCATGCAATGTTAGCGGACAGGTCAAGCCGACTGGCAGAGAGCTCCTGCAGTAAATCTGATCTTTCGCAAAATCAGCAAGTGTTCTGGGAACAATTACTGACTTATGAATTCAGAAAAAAAAGTAAAAAAAAAAAACAACTTCTCCGATTTATCTTGTAATATAAAGCACAGTAGCAGCTCTGTTCCGTGTCTTTTATCTGTTATCCCATTTTTATTTCCAATCTGAAGGCAGAATTTTATTTACTGAATATACACAGTATTGGTCCCGTGTCAACCTGTAATTGAGAGAAGAATGGTCTCTCTTGCTGTATTCATGTGTTTACCTTTGGTCAAATTTATAGGATTTCAGACTCGAATTGCTCTGTCTGTTCACTGCTGTTTTATTAACGGCGGATAGCTGCTTTCTACAGTGTAGAACACACTTCTCAATGTATTTTTGTATGAGCATCAAGTTTTTTGCCTATTTAAATTGTATATTCATTGATGTATCAAGACCTATACAATAAAATTTATGTACGCATAAGTACTTATGGCTTTTTTTTTTGTTTGTTTAAATGAGCACTGCCTGAACAAGTTCATGCTGCTTGCTTTGTGTTTCAGGCTTATGTAGGTTGCTGGAGAGCCTTACTTAGAAGGAGTGAGGGAACAACTTCAGTCAGAACTGGTTTCCTTTAGGCATGAGTAATTCTGTGGCCCAGGTTAAGTCTCTGCCCTTTTATTAAGCTGTGGGAGCGGTCCCTCAAGCTCCATCTCTGGCCATCTTCAAATCTAAGCTAAAAGCCCACCTTTTTGATGCTGCTTTTAACTCCTCACTTTAATATTCCCTTATCTCTTGTTTGTCATAATTAGATTGTAAGCTCTGTCGAGCAGGGACTGTCTCTTCATGTTCAAGTTTACAGCGCTGCGTACGTCTAGTAGCGCTATAGAAATGATAAGTAGTAGTAGTCTTTGGGATTCTGGAATCTTGCTAATCCTTGGGATTCTGCACAGAATGTTGCTGCTCTTTGAGATTCCGAAATCTTGCTTCTCTTTGTCCTTATCCCTTAATTGTCCTGTTTGTCTGTCCTAATTAGATTGTAAGCTCTGTCGAGCAGGGACTGTCTCTTCATGTTCAAGTTTACAGCGCTGCGTACGTCTAGTAGCGCTATAGAAATGATAAGTAGTAGTAGTTTTTGCTCCACACTAAGGCCCTTTATACCGCAGTAGGTAAAAAGGCTGCAAAAATACGCGGCCATGTGGTAAGATTGCTCTTGCTATTTGTGTGTGGTGGTGGGGAAGCACTTACTAACCCATTGCCTGGTAACCTCCGCACATAAAAATTGAGCCCTATTTTCCATAGCACGGGAAATGGCACACTGGAACGACTGCCAGCGCCCGTGTTGAGCTGGCATAGCGCCAAATTGGCACATGTAAAACCGCATTGGGCTTGATGCTGCCTTTTAAAAGGGCCCCTAAGTGAATGTATAACCGGGTTTTCTAGCCTTCCCCCACCCCCATCAAAAGTGTGTTTTCGGATACTTTCTGGATGTAGGCAGCTCCGTACAAACATACAGGGCAGTTATATAAATTGGTGCCTAGAGGTACATGCTACTTGCATCAAAGATACATTAGTTGACGAGCACCTGTGTTCACTAGGCTCTATTCTATAAGGTCACGCCTACGGTCATAGCACTTAACTGCAAGGGGGGGCAGACATGAGTGGAGCATGGGCAGGCCTGGACATGTCTCCAATTTCACATGTAGTTTACAGAATGCTTTAAATTTAATGTGGTCTTAAAGGCTCATTTTCAAAGCACTTAGACTTACAAAGTTCCATAAGTTTCTTATGGGCTCATTTTTCGAAAGAGGACGACGTCCAAATCGGAATAACCGAAACCCGGTTTTGGACGTCTCCAACTGCACTCCGTTGCAAGGATGGCCAAAGTTCAAGGGGGCGTGTCGGAGGTGTAGCAAAGGCGGGACTTGGGCATGCCTAACACTTGGACGTCCTTGACCCATAATCGAAAAAAAACAAGGACGTCCCTGACGAACTGGTGGACGTTTTCACCTGGACGTGTTTTTATTACGACTAAGGCACAAAAAGGTGCCCAAAATGACCAGAGGACCACCGGAGAGAATCGGGGATGACCTCCCGTTACTCCCCCAGTGGTCACGAATCCCCTCCCGCCCTCAAACATCTTTTAAAATATGTCATGCCAGTCTCAGAAGTCTTATGCAGGCCCCAGGAGCAATTTTAGTGGGTACTGCAGTGCACTTCAGACAGGCGGACCCAGGCCCATACCACCCCCCCTACCTGTTACATTTGTGGAGGAAACAGCGAGCTCTCCAAAACCCACCACAAACTCACTGTACCAACATCTAGGTACCGCCCTTCACCCGTAAGAGCTATGGTAATGGTGTACAGTAGTGGGTTTTGGGAGGCTCTGCATACAAGGTAAGAGAGCTATGTTCCTGGGAACATTTTATGGTCCACTGCAGTGCCCGGTTGGTGTCCTTGCATGTGAAGGAGACCAGGTCACTACAAATGCTGGCTCCTCCCATGACCAAATGGCTTGCATTTGGACGTTTTTAACATGGATGTCTTTGGTTTCGAAAATCGCCGAAAGTCAGAAACGTCCATGTCTAGGGACGTCCAAATTTAAGGATTTGGACGTCCCTGATGGTATTTTCGAAACAAAAGATGGACGTCCATCTTGTTTTGAAAATACGGGTTTCCTCGCCCCTGGATTTCGCCGTTTTGCAAGGATGTCCAAATTGCGACTTGGATGTCCCTTTCGAAAATGCCCCTCTGTGTCTGCCACTGACAAGGTGTAAGAAGGCACATGGGGCACAGCAATGCTGACGTATGTTTAATATTCTCTAATGACACCAAGATGCTGTGTTAGAATTGATCCTAAGCACGTGGCATTAGGGTGCTTAAGCTGAGGTGCAAATTTTATAGAATTGCCCCTATGGTGGGCAGCCCTTGCTTTTGAGGGGTTAAGTCTAGTCGGGGTAGCCTCTTTTCTGTCTTTGAGCAAGACCATGA
Source organism: Microcaecilia unicolor (assembly GCF_901765095.1). Taxonomy (NCBI): domain Eukaryota; kingdom Metazoa; phylum Chordata; class Amphibia; order Gymnophiona; family Siphonopidae; genus Microcaecilia; species Microcaecilia unicolor. The sequence continues at coordinate 21,959,398 of NC_044039.1, forward strand.
CTGAGGAGGTTTTAAGTAGGTGATAAATAAGTACATACATAAGTACATAAGTAATGCCATACTGGGAAAAGACCAAGGGTCCATCGAGCCCAGCATCCTGTCCACGACAGCGGCCAATCCAGGCCAAGGGCACCTGGCAAGCTTCCCAAACGTACAAACATTCTATACATGTTATTCCTGGAATTTTGGATTTTTCCAAGTCCGTTTAGTAGCGGTTTATGGACTTGTCCTTTAGGAATCCGTCCAACCCCTTTTTAAACTCTGCTAAGCTAACCGCCTTCACCACTTTCTCCGGCAACGAATTCCAGAGTTTAATTACACGTTGGGTGAAGAAAAATTTTCTCCGATTTGTTTTAAATTTACTACACTGTAGTTTCATCGCATGCCCCCTAGTCCTAGTATTTTTGGAAAGCGTGAACAGACGCTTCACATCCACCTGTTCCACTCCACTCATTATTTTATATACCTCTATCATGTCTCCCCTCAGCCGTCTCTTCTCCAAGCTGTATAGCCCTAGCCTCCTTAGTCTTTCTTCATAGGGAAGTCGTCCCATCCCCGCTATCATTTTAGTCGCCCTTCGCTGCACCTTTTCCAATTCTACTATATCTTTCTTGAGATGCGGCGACCAGAATTGAACACAATACTCAAGGTGCGGTCGCACCATGGAGCGATACAACGGCATTATAACATCCTCACACCTGTTTTCCATACCTTTCCTAATAATATTCTGCTGTTCTATTTTTTCTCTAAATCCTTGTTTCCACCGATTTTCTAGACTGCTGATAAAATCTGTTTCCTGGGCAGTGTACAGTTCAATTTTATAAATAAAGCATATATCCTAGAATAGAGGACAAAATGTCACTCTTGTATACCTTTTTACAACCTAATGTTCTCTCCACCCTGCCCACTAAAATGGATATCCATTTGAGATATGTTACCTTCACTTTAATGCTCTATACCGAATACTCCTAATTGTGGGAATTAAAACACGGGACGAGCTTTATCTGTGTTTAATGACCACCCTCATTCCCCTCTGACCAGTATTAGGCTATAGGTGGCTGCTGCTCTTTTTTTTTCTTTTAATTAATTAATTTGGATATATTAACTGCCTTTATGAAGAAATTCACCCAAGGTGGTCTATAGCATGTACAGTTTAACATAAAACTTACAATTTTAACAGCACAACAATAGTAAAATAGCCAAGAATAAACATACATACAATGAGGTAAACTTGAAAACAGTAAATTGAAACCTAATAATAGAACTACCATGAAACAGTATAAAAATGTACACATTTAACAGTACTGGGATTCAATTACAAGGGATATGATACACCTAATAGGCAAGCATTAGAACATTGAATTAACATAACGGAAGAAGTAACTAACTAGTTAGTCTTGCTCACAATTTATTTTGATTTTCAAAATTTTTTATGCTAGAGAAAATTCAGCAATGGCAATTGAATACACATACATTGAAAAAGAGAGAGGAAAAAAATCCAGAGCAAGTTGCCCTGTACAATCCACCTAGCCCAGGTCTAGAAAGAAGAAAACATGATTTGTCAAGAAACGGATAAAATCAGAAAACAAGGTTATAATATAAACCTAGATTCATTCATATATAATTCTAATGACTCCAAATAACAAGCAAATCACTTCATATCCTTTTAAGAAAAAATTCTAATTGAAAAGATTGCCCCCCCCCCCCCAAAAAAAAAACCCCTTTCCCTGAAAAATAAGACATTTACGTGGATATTTAAGGAACAAAGTTGCCACAAAGCTCTTTTTAAATCATAAAACTACAAGACAACCTCTTTTAACACCTTCACCCTGGACCCTTTTTGGTCATTCATTCCAGTAACATGGGATCGTATTTGAGGTCTAATTTTTTATGATGGTCAGAAAATAAGTTGTGTTTTCTCCTGTAGGAAATTGAGTCCTATTTGGGAAGGGAAAAAGGAAGTCACCTCTATTTACTCTGGCTGTGGGCAGGCGTACATTTTTCGCCGTATTTAAGACAGAAGCTACAGGGAGAGGAAGACAGTGATGAATTGCTAGTGTGTGGCTAGGATTGGAGGCGTGGAGGGGCATAATCGAAAGGGACGCCCAAGTTTTGTTGAGGACGTCCTCGCAAAACGTCCCGATGAAGGGGCGGGAAAACCCGTATTATCAAAACAAGATGGGTGTCCATATTTCATTTCGATAATACGGTCGGGGACGGCCAAATCTTGACATTTAGGTCGTCCTTAGAGATGGTCCTCCTTAAACTTGGTAGTTTCTGATTTTTGGCGATAATGGAAACTAAGGACGTCCATCTCAGAAACGACCAAATGCAAGCCCTTTGGTCATGGGAGGAGCCAGCATTTGTAGTGCACTGGTCCCCTTCACATGCCAGGACACCAACCGGGCAGCCTAGGGGGCACTGTAGTGTACTTCATAAAATGCTCCCTTACCTTGTCTGCTGAGCCCCCCCCAACCCCCCCCCCCCCCCCACACACACAAAACCCACTACCTACAACTGTACACCACTACCATAGCCCTTACGGGTGAAGGGGGGCACCTAGATGTGGGTACAGTGGGTTTTGGAGGGCTCACTGTTTCCTCCACAAATGTAACAGGTAGGGAGGGGGATGGGCCTGGGTCCGCCTGCTTGAAGTGCACTGCAGTACCCACTAAAACTGCTCCAGGGATCTCTGCATACTGTTATGATGGACCTGAGTATGACATCTGAGGCTGGCAAAAAATATTTTTAAAGATGTTTTTTGAGGGTGGGAGGGGGTTAGTGACCACTGGGGGAGTAATGAGAGGTCATCCCTGATTCCGGTGGTCATCTGGTCATTTCAGCCACCTTTTTGTGCCTTGGTCGTAAGAAAAACACGACCAGGTAAAGTCGTCCAACTGCTCGTCAGGGACGCCCTTTTTTTTTCCATTATGGGTCGAGGACGTCCATGTGTTAGGCACGCCCAAGTCCCGCCTTCGCTACGTCTCCGATACGCCCCCTTGAACATTGGCCGTCCCTGCAACGGAAAGCAGTTGGGGATGTCCAAAATTGGCTTTTGATTATACCGATTTGGACGACCCTGTGAGAAGGATTTCCAACTTCCGATTTGTGTCGAAAGATGGGCGTCCTTCTCTTTAGAAAATGAGCCTGAAAGGGGCTCATTTTCAATGCAGTTAGGGGTCCTTTTACTAAGGTGCACTGAAAAATGGCCTTCGGTAACGTAGGCGTGTGTTTTGGGAGCACATAGATCCATTTTTCAGCCCGTCTACAAAAAATGTCTTTTTAAAATTTTTGCCGAAAATGGACGGGCGGCAAAATCAAAATTGGCGTGTATCCACTTTGGGTATGAGACCTTACCGCCAACCATTGACCATGGGGTAGCCAGGCAGTAATGACCTACACGTGTCAAATGCCACTTGGCACGTGTCTGAAAATTAAAAATTATTTTTCAGATGCGTGTATTGGACACACACCAAAAATGAAATTACCGCAAGAGCCACATGGTAGCAGGGCGGTAACTCCATTATCGCGCGTGTAGACACCTACGCAATTTAGTAAAAGGGCCCCTTAGACACACAAAGTACCATAGGTTACTATTCTGCTTATTTTCCAAGGAGAAGGCCGGCCATCTGACACAAATCGGGAGATGGCCGGCCATCTCCTAAACCCGGTCAAATCGGTATAATCGAAAGCCAAGTTTGGCCGGCTTCAACTGCTTTCCGTCGCAGGGCTGGCCAAAGTTACAGGGACCGTGTCGGCAGGGTACGGAAGGTGGGACGGGGGCGTGGTTACGAGATGGCTGGCTTCGGCCTATAATGGAAAAAAGAAGGCCGGCTCTGACGAGCAGTTGGCCGGCTTTAATTGGTCCATTTATTTTTAGGACCGAGCCTCAAAAAAGTGCCCCAACTGACCAGATGACCACCGAAGGGAATTGGGGATCACCTCCCCTTACTCCCCCAGTGGTTACCAACCTCCTCCCAACCAAAAAAAAAAAAACAGTTAAACTTTTTTTTTTTGCCAGCCTCAAATGTCATACCCAGCTCTATCACACCACTATGCAGGTCACTGGAGCAGTTTTTAGTGAGTACTTCAGGCAGTGCACTTCAGGCAGGCGAACCCAGGCCCATTCCCCCCTACCTGTTACAATTGTGTTGGTAAATGTGAGCCCTCCAAAACCCTCCCGAAACCCACTGTACCCACATGTAGGTGCCCCCCTTTACCCTTTAAGGGCTATGGTAGTGTTGTACAGTTGTGGATAGTGGGTGTTGGGGGTTTTTGGGGGACCCGGCACACAAGGTAAGGGAGCTATACACCTGGGATCAATTTGTGAAGTCCACTGCAGTGCCCCCTAGGGTGCCCGGTTGGTGTCCTGGCATGTGAGGGGGACCAGTGCACTACAAATGCTGGCTCCTCCCACGACCAAATGGCTTGGATTTGGCCGGGTTTGAGATGGCCACCATTAGTTTCCATTATCGGCAAAAAACAATGGCCGGCCCCAACCGTATTGTCAAAACAAAAGATGGCTGGCCATCTTGTTTCGATAATGCAGTCAGGTATGCTGCTTTACGGGTCCGGCCTTAGAGATGGCCGGCCATATAGATGGTTGGCCCCATTCGATTATGCCCCTCTATGGTACTTTGCAGGTCTAAGTGCTTTGAAAATGATCTCAAGCCCAATTAATGGGATGTATATATTGCTCTGCAATGGTAGAGGGAAGTATATACCCATACAGGTAGGCACTTCGACTTACTTCCTAGATTGGACATATTTTTGTGCAATCAAAGTATAATAGACTTCTGCATAGCCCCTTCAGGACCCCCAATATTTCTGAGGCAAAAGGCAATAAGTCATTGCTTCAAACCCATGCATAATTTCCCACTTTGCCCACAAATCAGGATATAACTTCTTTAGCCATGGCAGGATAGTATATGGTGCCTCTGTGGTGGGATGCTTCCTTTTTCCACCCCTCTCCCCCAGGCCATTGAGTAAGTCTCCAGGAAACTCAAATTATGATGCAATGGCTATGTATTTAATTATTACAACAGTCTTTGGCTGGGGGTGGGGTGGAGCCTGTAACTGGTCGAGCTGGATGCATGAGAGAGGAGCTCGAGGACTACTCAATTATTTTTTGAACATTCTAGTGCCCTACAATTTAATGAGTGCTGGATTTGGAGATATCAGCAATGCCACAGTCCAAAGTTAATAAAATTGAGGCAGCCTATACCATAGAATTGAGTATTAAAGCCTGATCCATTGTTGCCCAACAAAGATGTAGATTGCGTTGAGCAAGGTGGCTTAGCTGACATTATGGAACAACTCCGCCAAATCATGACAGAAACTCATTCAGATGTGAGAGGTTTAAAAAGCAGACTTGGTTCAACTGCAAATAAACTGTCCTCAATGGAGCACTGTATAGAGGACTGTGAGACTCTCCTTAGCCAGGTGGAAGATTCCACGATCCAACATTTACAAAAATGGATAAAGACCTGCAACGATTGGAGGATATTAGCAACAGGAACTGGAGGAACAACTTATGGATCATTGATATTCCTGAAGGAGCAGAGGGTTCCGATGCCGTCTCCTTTATTGAATCAGGAATACCCTCCAACTTGAATATCTCTTTCAAGCGAGAGTTGGAAGTGGAGTGTGCACGTAGAGTCCTGATGAGGAAACCGAAAGATCTTAAAGGCCCAAGACCATTCATAGTAAAATTGCGGAGACATCAACAGAAATCATCACCAAAGCCAAGACGTAACACCTGCTATGGCAGGGTCACAGAATAATTTTCACAAGAAGATTTTGCTAAGTCTACAGTGAAAAGTCCTAGAGGCAAGAAATGGTCTCCTTGCACCAGCACGAAAGAAGGTGACATCACAATTGCACCAGAACCTTGGTTGACCCTGCAAATCTGGAGAAACTTACAACGTAACAAGAAAATGAGCACAGTATGACCCCATGAACTAATGTATTGGCACTTCTGGCTCGAGCATGTTCTGGGTTATGTAATGAGTACTTGAGGCTCTTTATCTGGACTGTTCTCCGTGTGAAACAGCAATGGCTTGTAGACTCCTACTTTGCACTCTTCTCTCTGAGAGTTGTTCTTACAGGGCTGCTGGTTCTGTTTTGTATTTCTAGTTCATTTGTTTTTTCATTTTACTGCTTTGGATCAATGGAGCTTGAGGTTCTTTCTGTGGTATGGTGGACTATGGCTTTATGTTAACTTCTATACCCACATTCTTAGCATGGGAAAGCTATTGTGTATCTGTGTATTATCGATAGTTGTGACTAATCTCACGTTACTGCCCTTGAATGTTGAAGGCGTAAATCATCCATCCGATGAAATGTCAAAAAAAAAACTTCTTGTATTTAAAACCTCTGCATGCCACTATTGTATTACTACTGCAGGAGCCTCATCTCTCTTCCAAGTGAGAAAAGGCGGCTGAGGGGAGACATGGTAGAGGTCGATAAGATAATGAGTGGAATGGAACGGGTCGACGTGGAGCGTCTGTTTACGCTTTCCAAAAATACTAGGACGAGGGGGCGTGCGATGAAGCTGCAGTGTGGTAAATTTGAAACGAATCGGAGGAAAGTTTTCTTCACTCAACGCGTAGTTGAACTCTGGAATTCGCTGCCGGAAAAGGTGGTTAAGGCGGTTAACTTAGCGGACTTCAAAAAAGGGTTGGACGGCTTCCTGGAGGAAAAAGCCATAGAATGTTATTGAATGAACGAGGAAATAATACAGTATTTCTAGGATGGGCGGGACAAATTGCTTGTTCTTTTGGCCGCTGTCGGTGGCAGGGTGCTGGGCTCGATGTGTTACAAGAAATTCTATTCACTTCTCCAGCAATTAATATGTTAGACTTTCTGCCCACATTCGCCACGAATTAATATGTTGGAAGAAATGAGTTATTTTGGGGAAAATTAGCTCGAGAGCAACTCGCTACTGTTTATAATTTAAGAGCAAGCGCTGTATTTATAAGTTTTTTCTCCACCAATCACCAAAGGTGATAATTGCAATAAATTAAATAAATTAAATATATATATATTCAGAACACAAAGAGACCGTATTTTTAGATTAAAAAAAGATTGATTTAATATACACTTGCACACGAGAGGTAGGTTTCAAGATCTTTTACAGGTAATCTGTGCTTAAAATAGAACAAAATAGCAGGTAGATCAAAAGTTGTTACTCACAAGTCCTTGTTACACAGTATGAACAGCATTAGGTAAGCACATGTTTTAGGAACAAGGCTTCAGCGGAGCGGACCCCAAAGAGAGCAGCAGTTTCCAAGAGAGGCAGGTTTCCAGAGGAGGCAGGTCCCAAGAGAGGCAGGTTCCAAGAGCGGCAGGTCCCAAGAGAGCGAGCTGGGCTGTTTCCAGGCCTTTTATAATGTTAGCAGAGAAGCATGGTGTGTGCATGTCTTGGATATTTTGCAAGGCATTATGGTTAATGTAGTCTCATGTCTGCACACGACCCCTGAGTTGGTCTCATGTCTTATGACATCACGAGACTTAGTCTGGATTTTGCTGGCAAATGTCTTTTGATGTCCTGTTCAGTCTCTGTGGCAGATACACATTACAAGTCCTTCCTTTCTGCACATGTCTGGAAGCTGATGGGAGGGGCAGGTATACCTTTGACAAGCAAATGTCCTGTTTATGGTCCACCCTTTGAAGTCTTTTGTCTTCAATGGATTCTCCAGACTCTCTGCCTCCTTGCATCCTCTGGTTAGGTCCAATCTTTGTTGTGTTGATAAAGCAGTCTTAAGTCTTTTGTTTTGAGGAATGAGAAAAGGCAAGGTGAGGCCCCAAAGGGAGAGGGAAGGGGGCTTTTGGAATGAGACTATTTTCTCTGCTGCAGTGTTTTTAAAAGATACACAAATATATTGCTGTAGATATATCCAGCAAATATGCTACATATTTCAGTAATAGACTGATACCGTTACAGATGGACCCTTGGTCTTTCCCAGCATGGCGATGCTTATGTATTTATGAGTCTCTTAAAATCAAATGAGATTGGATTACAGAATGCTTATGCTTTCCAGTGCTGGGGAAAAAAAAACAAGGAGTAGCTACAATATTTGCAAAATTGTTAGATAATACAATTCTCTCCTAATCATGACACAGGGTACTTACTAAATGAGACCTGTACATTTATTTGATACTAGTATAAAAGGCCCGTTTCGGTAGGCAATGAAACGGGCGCTAGCAAGGTAATCCCCCCCCCCCCCCGCAGCATCCTTCCTGTCTCCCCTGCCCCCCCCCCCCTGCAGCCACCCATCTGGTCTCAGGACCCCCTTCCCCACCTCCCTCTTCCCTGCCCCCCCCCCCGCAGCCATCCATGTCCAGCGACCCTCCCCCCTCGGCGCATCAACCAAACCCCCAGCCCCCTTGCCACCCACAGCCGCCAATACTAACGCTGTCCTGCCGCTGCTGCGTCTCCTGTTGAGCAGCTGCAGCCGGCACTGAGAGCTGATTGGTAGGCAGGGGGAGGAGTAGGGAAACACGCTCTGCGTGTTTCCTTACTCCTCCCCCTGCCTGGTTCGCGGTTTTGCAGGGCAAGGGCTTGGGTGTTGCGCCGAGGGGGGGGGCACTGGCAGCTGTTTCCCAGGCAGGGGGAGGAGTAGGGAAACATGCTCCTACTCCTCCCCTTGCCTTGGAATCAGCTGTCTGACATCACTGACGTCAGTGCATTCTAAACTGCCTAGCAGACCACCTCCGAGGGAGCCACGGTACCAGGCACATTAGAACGTTGGAGGTGAGAATTATTAAAAAGGATGTATTGTCCACTGCGGATAAGCTGAGTTTGTTTTTGCTTTTTAGAAGATTGCTTACCAGCTTTCTCTAGTACATATAAATCATATTATATTGGGGGGGGAGAGAGATTAATTTCCCGCATGACCCAATCTTAGATTTAAAAAAAATACCAATGGCAAAACAGCCATAATAAAAAGTAGGTTGGTTGTTTAAAAACTAATGGAAGACTGGGCGCTGCTGGTAGGGCCGCCGAGAGACTGAACAGGGCCTGGGACAGGGCCGCTGCCGCTCCCCCACCATGATCGTCACTGCTGCGCTCCCCCCCCCCCCCCCCCCCAGATCGCTGCTGCAATTCAAATACCTTTGCTAGTGGGGATCCTGAGGCCCCGCCAGCAGAAGACATCTTCCTCCACCGCCGATTGCCTGCCCCTGCGGCTGCCTTTTCTCTCGAAACCGAGCGTGTGCGCCTGAGAGGAAAAGCAGCCGCTCAGCAAGCAATGGGCAGACGAGCAGTGCTGGATGAAGACCTGCGGTGTCTGCTCCTCCGGGTCCTCCCCAGCCTCCAAGGGGGCCCGGTGCCGGAGTTTTCTCTCGCCGACTCCTGTCGAGATGTGATCACTCAGGTCCTGCCAAGAGTAGGAGAGAGAAAGAGACCCCGGCGCCACCTGGGGAATTTTGCCCCCCCCCCCCCTTCAATGCCCCTGGCTGCTGGATGGTTGGCATTTAGCCCATCCACAGAATGTCGAGTATACTTTTCACTCGAAGCCCCACAGTTCCTTAATCAGACTGGATTACCTTTTTTTGTCTTGAAAGCTCTGCTGAAAATTCTCCAGAAGTCATCTGTTGAAACAATATTTTTATCAGATCATGCAGCGGTTGTTTTAAAATTTGCGAGTTCAGGTATACAAGGGGGGAAACAGGATTTGGAGATTGAATTCCACTTTCCTCCATGAAAAAAGGTTTCATAGACCAGATTAAAAAAAAATTAATAGAAGATTTTTTTTTGTCTTTTTCCCCCCTTAGAGATGATACTGGTGACATTGCATGGCATACAGTCAGCATACTTATAAAAAAGGTGAAATTATTACATTTAGCCTGCAAATAGGTGGGAAAATGTGGGATACAAATGTAATAAATAAAATGAAAAGTGGCACGCGTCCATGTTAGGTCTGAGACCTTACCGCCAGCCATTGACTTAAGGTCTTACGTGTTAACCAGGCGGTAATAGTCAATGTGCATCAGTAGCATAGCGTAGCGTAGCGAGGGCGGTTGCCACCCGGGGCGGTTCACCACTGCACACCCCCTCCCCGGGTGCAGCATGACACCCCCCTCGGCGCATCACCCAAGCCCCCCCCCCCCCCCCCCCCGAGTGCATTCTTGCCTGCCGTGTGCACGCCGCTGGGGGGGGGTCTCGGTTCCGCTGGTTCCCTGCTCCCTCTGTCCCAGAACAGGAAGTAACCTGTTCCGGGGCAGAGGGAGCAGGAAACCAGCGGAGCCGACACTCCCCCCCAGCGGCGTGCACCTGGGGCGGACCGCCCCCACTGCCCCGCCCTTGCTGCGCCACTGATGCGCATCCAAGTGCCAATTGCCGCTCATGCGCCAGAAAATAAAAATATTTTCTGACACATGTCAAAAATGAAATTACCGCCCGGGCAACATGTCAGTAACTCAAAATTGCCGCGTGTTGGGCGTGCATAGGCGCTTACATAGCTTCGTAAAAGGGCCCCTCTGTTCTCCTTTCTCTCTCTCTCTCCCTCCCTCCCCCCAATCAGGATCTTCGGACATTTTTCTTTATTGAAAAGCCAGTCATTACTTCAACACCTCCATTCTAATGATTGTTTTTCAGTTGCTCTTAATATCAAGGGTAAGCTTCCAATGTTTATACTAATAATATAACTTTATATTTACTATAACAATATAAAACAGGTTTGCCATACTTTTATCACACTTCAAGCCATAACATCTCTTACTAAAATGCGAATAGCTTCAATCTGTTTTTCTGCCCATTTAGAAATGTCCAGACTTATGGAGGGGAGAGTTGGAGTGACCACTTGTTTCCACAGGACAAGGATAGCATTTAACACGTGTTCTTCTTCCCCCCCCCCCCCCCCCGGCAATAAATTCTATTGATATTTTCAATAAACAAACTTGAAGTGAGTGAAAATAACAGGAAAAATTAACAACAAGCATTGTTGATATACAATCCTATATAATAAAACGCACCTCCAACATTCTGAAGCTGACTGCATGGCTGAGGCATTCCTGCTCTCTGTATCCATCTCCTGAATTGACATCACGTACTTCCGGGTTTGTCACAAGCAGAAGTGACCAACCACACGAGGTTTCTCGGCTTCAGAATGTTGGCGGTGCATTCTATTAAATAGGATTGGTCAGTTCCTTGAAGCACAGCCAGAGCTCAGACACCAGAGAGGGGGGGGGGGGGGGGGGAGAGGTATCTCTGTCACACACTCTCTCTCTCTCACAGTCAATGTCTTTCTCTCTCTCACTCTCACACACTGTCTCTCACACACTCTTATATCTCACACTGTATCACATTCACTCTCTGTGTCACACAGTTACTCACACACTCTCTTGGTCTCATACACTCAGTCTCACAGAGAGTCTGTGTCTCACACACACACTCTCTCTCACACTGTGTCTCACATACGCACTTGCACACACACACACACACACTCTCTCTCTCTCACAGACACCAGAAATCTCAGCAGGAATCCAGGCCAAAGTATCAGCCTGCCTGTCTGACATTGCTGCCTGGATGTCTCAGCGCCATCTGAAACTAAACATGACTGAACTTCTTATCTTTCCCCCTAAACCAACCTCTCCTCTTCCCCCATTCTCTATTTCTGTGGATAACACTCTCATCCTTCCCGTCTCATCAGCTCGTAACCTTGGGGTCATCTTCGACTCCTCCCTCTTCTTCTTTGCACATATTCAGCTGACTGCTAAAACCTGTCATTTCTTTCTCTATAATATCACCAAAATTTGCCCTTTCCTTTCTGAGCACACTACCAGAACCCTCATCCACACTCTCATCACCTCTCGCTTAGACTATTGCAACTTGCTTCTCACAGGTCTCCCACTTAGCCATCTCTCTCCTCTTCAATCTGTTCAAAATTCTGCTGCACAACTAATATTCTGCCAGTGTCGTTATGCTCATATTAGCCCTCTCCTCAAGTAACTTCGCTGGATTCCTATTCGTTTCCGTATACAGTTCAAACTCCTCTTATTGACCTATAAGTGCATTCACTCTGCAGCTCCTCAGTACCTCTCCACTCTCATCTCTCCCTACATTCCTCCCCGGGAACTCCGTTCACTGGGTAAATCTCTCTTATCTGCACCCTTCTCCTCCACTGCTAACTCCAGACTCCGTTCTTTTTATCTTGCTGCACCATATGCCTGGAATAGACTTCCTGAGCTGGTATGTCAAGCTCCATCTCTGGCTGTCTTCAAATCTAAGCTAAAAGCCCACCTTTTTGATGCAGCTTTTAACTCCTAAGCCTTATTCACTTGTTCAGAACCCTTATTTTATCATCCTCACTTTAATATTCCCTTATCTCTTGTTTGTCCTGCTTGTCCGTTCTAATTAGATTGTAAGCTCTGTCGAGCAGAGACTGTCTCTTCATGTTCAAGTGTACAGCGCTGCGTACGTCTAGTAGCACTATAGAAATAAGTAGTAGTAGTTTTTCTTTTTTAAATTATATTTATGGTCATCTTATTCTTGACTTTATGGCCTTGATCTTGCTGTTATTGTGGACTTTGTATATTTTTTAACCTAGATACCTGGCCGACATCACAAAATTCAAAACACCTGATAGTAATCAGCTGCCCCCCCCCCCCCCCCCAAAGTTTCCACCCTTCGATGATGCTTTCATCTACAGGGACTGGGCCCATTTACTTCATTCTTTTGGTTTGTTCTCTCCCCCCACCCCGCCTCCATCCTTTGGATTTCTTTGCTATGTCTTGAATTGCATTTGGAAATGCAACTAGTATAAAAACCATAACACAAAATTTTACATACATTTGGGGGTCCTTTTACTAAGATGTACTGAAAAAATGGCCTGCAGTAGTGTGGATGCATGTTTTGGGCGCGTGCAGAATCATTTTTCAGCGCACCTGTAAAAAAAAAAAAAAGGCCTTTTTAAGATTTTTGCGGCAAAATGAAAAGTGTCGCGCGTCCATTTTGGGTCTCAGACCTTACCGCCAGCTACTGAACTAGCGGTGAAGTCTCGCGCGGTAACCGGGCGGTAATGACCTAACCGGGCGGTGGAAAATAAAATTTGTTTTTTGGCCGTGTGTATCAGACGCGCGCCAAAAGTGAAATTACCGCAAGACCCACGTGGTAGCCGTGCGGTAACTCCATTTTGGCGTGCGTTGGGCACGCTTAGATGCTTACACGGCTTAGTAAAAGGGTCCCTAGGTTATTTATTTAAATGTTTGCATGGTATATATAAAAGATTCAGGCTACATCATCTCTTCCCATCTCTTAACTACAGCAAGCTCACACACAGGAAATAATAAAGCAATGAATAAGCCTTAAGCAAAAAGTTAACAATGTTTAGATCCATTTAGTTTCTGTCTATCAAGGTGACTGAAACTTTGTTATGTGTTTTTTTTTGTTTAAATTAGGACCCATCTTGGCACAAATAAAAGGAAAATCTGACTTGCCAACTGTCAGGCGTATAACAGAGTAGCTCAGTTCCTGGAAAGTTCTGAATTTGGGTTGAAGAACAGATTGTAACTATTAAAGCATGTCCACATCAAATACTGTCAAATACACTCCGATGGTATGTTTGGTTGGAGACAAACTCTAGGCACACATGCAAATCTCAGAGAACATTACTACACCCGAGGCTCAGGTCCAACAATAATTTTTCTCAAGGCAGAAACTAGCAGTCTTTTAAAATTTCATATGCCATTATTTAAAATGGCATTTGTCAAAATATTTCAACTCCTCCCCCCCCCCCCTTCTCATTTGATATTTTTGGCTCTTCTGTGGTTTTATCTAATGCTACCAAAACACTGAACACCACTATTAAGGCATTTTAAAATGACCTCCCCCCCCCCTTAACCCAGATCCACTTAAGGCCTCTTTTATTAAACCGCGTTAGCGACTCCTGTGTGGCAATGCCGATGAAGCCCATTCAAAGTGAGTTGGCTTTGGGGTCCTTTTTTACTAAGGTGCACTGAAAAAATGGCTTGCGGTATAGTATAGGCGTGGGTTTTGGGCACGCACCAATCCATTTTTCTGCGTGCCTGTAAAAAGAGCTCTTTTAAAAATTTTTGCAGAAACTGGGCATGCGGCAAAATGAAAATTGCCGCGCGTCCATTTTTGGGTCTGAGACCTTACCGCCAGCCATTGACCTAGCGGTAAAGTCGCACGTGGTAACCAGGCGGTAATGACCTAGGCAGTGCCAAAAATGAAATTACTGCAAGGGCCACGCAGTAGCCGCGTGGAAACTCCATTTTGGCGCACATTGCGCTCGCGGAGACGCTTATACGGCTTAGTAAAAGGGCCCCGTTTTGTCAGCATTGCCGGCCCGGGAATTGCTAGCACAGTTCAGTAAAAGAGGCCTGTAATGTACACACGTGATTCCTGGTATTGGGTTATCAAAAGGGACTATCGTTTTATTTCCCTGAGATCTACATCCTACCACTACGAGCGATGTTTATTTTATTTTATTATTACACTAGCCGTTGAGCCCGTAAAAACGGGCTCGTATAGGAAAGGGGGGGTTGAAAGCCCCTTCCCGTCGCCGCTGCAAGACCCCCCCGCCGCCGAGCTCGCCCCCCCCCCCCCCCCGAGTCGCCGCCACCCCTCTACCCGGCCGGGCCCTTGCTCTGCTATTGAAACAGCGAGGGAACGCAGCACACAGCTCTGCTCTGCTGCCGTCGGCCTTCCTTCTTCTTCTCTGCCTGTGTCCCGCCCTCGTGTGATGTAACGTCGTCGAGGGCGGGACACAGGCAGAGAAGAAGAAGGAAGGACGGCAGCTCAGCAGAGCTGTGTGCTGCGTTCCCTCGCTGTTTCAATAGCGGAGCGAGGACCCGGCCGGGTGGAGGGTGGGTGGCGGCGGTGACTCCGGGTGGGGGGAGCGTTAGCGACAGCGATTTCGTCCCTCGCAAATGCGCAGTAGAGACCCTCTCTGTTCCGCCCCCGTCATCACGTATTGACGCGGGGGCGGGGCAGAGAGGGTCTCTACTGCGCATTTGCGAGTGAGTACGACACTCGCCATTTATATGTTTGATTTGTACCCCGCGCTTTCCCACATACAGCAGGTTCAGTGCGGCTTACACAGTAAAAAGGACACGTAAAAAGAATATTATAAACTGTGAGAAACATAATGGCAACAGTGCCCAAGAGTATATGAATTGGAATAGGGGAGGTAGACAAGGAAAGGATAGGTAAAGGGGAAGGAGATTGGGAGGGATGTGGTATAAAAGGATGGAGAAGAGAAGATTGGAGATTTGAGTATAAGGGGATTTGAAAATAAGGTCAGAGGTGCAATTGGTGTCAAAGTCAGTGTCGTCTTCAGAGCAGGAGTAGTGTAGGTGGGCTGGTAGAATTAAGTTGGTCCATTAGGGTAAGCGTGCTTGAAAAGAAAAATGGGACTTTAACATTTTCCTGAATGGTAAATAGTTGTTAATTGCTCGGATGGGTCTTGGTAGAGCATTCCAAAGTTGACTACCCAAAAAGGAGAAACTGGATGCATAGTAGGTTTTGTATTTGATACCTTTGCAGTTGGGAAGGTGTAAATTGAGATACGCTCGTGATGACATGTTGTTGATGTAACTGACATTCCCAGGTCATGTTCTGATGAAGGAAAAAAAAAGTCTATCCTAAAGTAGAGTGATAGTATTTAAGGGAAAACTTCTTGAAGGCATGAGGCAGAAGTACTGCCGCCATTATGGAATATAGTAACATAGTAGATGACGGCAGAAAAAGACCTGCATGGTCCATCCAGTCTGCCCATCAAGATAACTCATATGTGCTACTTTTTGTGTATACCCTACTTTGATTTGTACCTGTGCTCTTCAGGGCACAGACCGTATAAGTCTGCCCAGCACTATCCCCCCCTCCCAACCACCAGCCCTGCCTCCCAACCACCAGCTCTGGCACAGACCGTATAAGTCTGCCCAGCACTATCCCCACCTCCCAACCACTATCCCCGCCTCCCGATCTTGACTAAGCTCCTGAGAATCCATTCCTTCAGAACAGGATTCCTTTATGCTTATCCCACGCATGTTTGAATTCACTTGATAGGTTCGTTCATACAACATAAAGAGGGTCTTTTATTAAAGCTTAGCTCAAGTTATCTGTATTGGGGCCCATTTTATTCCTGTGGGGCCTGTTGCAGATAACTTGAGCTAAGCTTTAGTAAAAGACCCCAAAAAGTTACCTTAACACAAAAAGAACAGCGCACACTTTCCTGAATCTCCACTACCCCAGTTGTAAAGGACTTAAATATAAATCCACATACGCATCCAGCTTCTCCTACATATGCCCGTAACTATGGAACGCACTACCGAAGGCCATAAAAACAATGCACGACCTAACAATCTTCCGAAAACTACTGAAAACTGACCTATTCGAGAAAGCATACCACAACAATTCATCTTAAATACTAGACAACTAGACTTTACATGAACTAGACAAAACCGAATTCCCTACACTTGACTGACAACCTTGCTGCTACTAATGAAAGTTACGCAATACGCACTACCACTTGATTTCTCAATTCTGAATTGAACTTTTTAGAGTTGACTAGCTAACTTATGTTATAAGTTCTTCTATCACTCAGGAACCTCTACGCAATACCATATTGTATTATACTTTACCACGTATGCGCCTTAATGTAATACTGTTTGTAATTCTCTACCCGGAAATGGCGATCGCCATTACGGCATAATGTAAGCCACATTGAGCCTGCAAATTGGTGGGAAAATGTGGGATACAAATGCAACAAATAAAATAAATAAACTATGGGGGTCCTTTTACTAACCCACGTAAAGCGCCTATGCATGCCCAGCGCACGCCATTTCTGAGTTACTGCTCAGCTACTGCGTGGCCCGAGCGTTAATTTAATTTTTGACGCCAAGTCCACTGTGCGCGCCAGAAAATAATATTTATTTTCCGGTGTGTGGCACTACCAGGCGGTAAAAGGCATTTGATGTGAATACACCATTACCGCCCGATTAACCCATGAGACCTTATCGCTAAGTCAATGGCTGGCGGTAAGGTCTCAGACCCAAAATTGGCGCGTGCCAATTTTTCATTTTGCCACACGTCCATCTTTGGTCAAAATTTTTTTTTTAAAAGTCATTTTTACAGGTGCGCCGAAAAATGGATCTGCCCGCGTCCAAAACATGCGCCTACACTACCGCAGGTCATTTTTCAGCGCACCTTAGCAAAAGGACCCCTATAGTAACAAAAGCAAATACCAACTTGAAAAAGCCTGTGGTCTAGACAAAGCTTTGTACGTTGAACATAAACTGAGCAACAAACTATTTTTAAAATGTCGTCAATAATGTAGGGAGGTGGTGTGGCATGTTGATGCACAAATATTTATTTCAATTTAAACTTTCTAGTAAATGCCAGTGACACTTGAAGCTGTGACTCGTCACCATCTGCCCAGCATCCCTCTCCCCTCACCCCTTCACCTTCCCCTCCCCCTCTCCTCCCTTTTGCTTCCCCCCACTCAAATCTCAATGGCAATAAACAGCACAATATGCAAGAAATTTATGGTAGTAACGTTAGGCGTTGTTTAGTAAGATAACAATATTTAACACAGCAATTCTTAAGCGACATTTGCACTCAAGCTACAACTGAATTATTCAAACATCTGCTAATCTTTTGCCCTTTCCACTCCACCGTGACAGCTAGGATAAGGGTATGGCATGGCCCTCCATGCCTACCTAGGTGCTCATCTGATGAGCTGGAGCTCCTTAGCTCGGGTGTCTCCTGCTGTGACACTCCAGTCCCTGATTTTGGCCTCTCCCAGGCCCTATCCCAATTGGGGAGGGTGTGGGTGGGGAAAGCCACCTTTGAGAAGCAGGGTCATCAAGACCCTGCAACCTGGAGGTGGATCCTTTAAATATCCCCTTTCTATCTCACTCGATCTCAAACCAAATGGAAGAGTTCTGTAAAGGCCGTTCTCTCTACTACTACTACTTAACATTTCTAGAGCGCTACTAGGGTTACGCAGTGCTGTACAAAATAAACAAAAAGGTCCCTGCTCAAAGGAGCTTACAATCTAAAGAACGAAATGTCAAGTTGGGGCAGTCTAGATTTCTTGGGTAGAGGTTAGGGGCCCAAGTGATCTGGCAGTCTCTGTTTCCCTTCCCATTCAAAACAAAGCAAGCAAACCTATGAGCTGCTGCATCCAAGTTGCCGTTCTTTATTGTGGGTAACATTTTATTATTTAATCTCACTTATATTTTTAAACATGCTGGCTTGTGCAGCATACAGATGTACAAACGGGAAATACAATAACGGAATAACTTTTCATAGGTAGAGTAGTAATTTGTTATAAATCGTAATCAGTGTGTCATTTGGAGGGGCTGGTTATAGGGACGCCCTAGCACTGTTATATTTGTGCAGAGAAAAAGATGAAGACCTGTGTGGCTGGGGAGGGGGGTGCAGAGGGTTTGCTTGCTTTGTTTCGAATGGGAAGGGAAACAGAGACTGACCTATTGGCGTCAACGTTTTGACTTCATCCCGTCTCCTGTTTTTTCATCCACCCTCCTTGGCAGTCACCTCTGCGAGTCCCAAAGGCCATCTGCTCCCTGTCCCCAGTAGCCGTGACAAAAAAAAAAAAAAAAAAAACAAGCGCGGGGCCGCAGCAGCCTTCAGTCATGCGCTGTCGGCTCTGCTGGTCCTCTGCCCCCCGCAGAACCCTTCTCCTCCACCGCTAACTCCAGACTCCGTTCCTTTTATCTTGCTGTACCATATGCCTGGAATAGACTTCCTGAACCTGTACGTCAAACTCCATCTCTGGCCGTCTTCAAATCTAAGCTAAAAGCCCACCTTTTTGATGCTGCTTTTAACTCCTAACCCTTGTTCACTTGATCAGAACCCTTATTTTATCATCCTCACCTTAATATTCCCTTATCTCTTGTTTGTCCTGATTAGATTGTAAGCTCTGTCGAGCAGGGACTGTCTCTTCATGTTCAAGTGTACAGTGCTGCGTACGTCTAGAAATAAGTAGTAGTAGTCTTTGGGATTCCGGAATCTTGCTACTCTTTGGGATTCCGAAATCTTGCTTCTCTTTGTCCTTACCCCTTAATTGTCCTGTTTGTCTGTCCTGATTAGATTGTAAGCGCTGTTGAGCATGTTCAAGTGTACAGCGCTGTGTACGTCTAGTAGCACTATAGAAATGATAAGTAGTAGTAGTCTTTGGGATTCCGGAACCTTGCTACTCTTTGGGATTCTGGACGGAATGTTGCTACTCTTTGGGATTCTGGAATCTTGCTTCTCTTTGTCCTTATCCCTTAATTGTCCTGTTTGTATGTCCTAATTAGATTGTAAGCTCTGTCGAGCAGGGACTGTCTCTTCATGTTCAAGTGTACAGCGCTGCGTACGTCTAGTAGCGCTATAGAAATGATAAGTAGTAGTAGTAGTAACTTCCAGTTTCGGGGGCAGAGGACCGGCAGAACTGACAGGACATGATTGAAGGGGGAATGCCACAAAAACTTGCTCAGAGGCGAAGGGTGCCTTGAACTGAAAACGTTTGGGAGCCATCGGCTTAGCGTATGTTCTGTGTCTGATGACGTAGCCGAGATCACAAGAAGCTGCAGTGGGATCTGAAACAGGCTTCCCTGCCTCTCATCTGCTGCTGTAACCGTTAGACTACTTTTCAACTCGTATTGCATATTTATTTGTATTATTTTGGGGGTTTTCCTCGTGGTTTACTTTGTAATTGTTGCGAGGGAAAGTGGATTATGGACATCATGGCTCTCAACCAGCACAGCAAAAAAATGTTAAATCTAAGAAATGCGGATTCCGTAGTGCAGAACTGGAAATCGTTATAGATCCGGTTGCAGTAAGAGGTTTCTGAAATTGTATCAGTTACAGAAAGGCTTTTTGGCTGATGTGTTTTAGAAGGATTGCTCCCGTGCTGAACTGGATGTTGTATAAGGCCAAAAGCATTGGGGAGCTAATTGAACTCACGAAAGAGCAGCACTTTAATCTCTGGTTATGAAAGATTAGCAATGCAAAGAGAATTACTGAAGACAGGATGTAAGGCGATATCTGAAATCACTGATTACATGTCACCAACTGTCCACCATGACCAAATGGGTCCAGAGGAAGGGGACTGGAACATATTGATCAGTTGACAACGTAAAAGAGTGATGATTTTCATATCTTTTCCCCAATTGAAAGTTCCAAAAGAGGTTCTGTATCCTTGGAAGCTGGAAAAGCCTGTGCCTAAGTTGACTGGATATACCTTGTTGCTGTCATTGAACAACAAATGAATAACTCCGAGGGAGGTTAATTTGTCTAATTGTGGACAACTAGAAGGAAGCTATTCCTCTCTTTGCACATCCATGAGAAGCGATCTGAAGTGAAGTTCCCTGTGGCAAAGTGTTAAGTGGCCTGTGTAAATGTCTTTTGCCTGTCTTAAATGTTTGGTCAGTCTTAGTCTAAGGTTGAAAACTGCACGTTTATAATGTGGCATAATGGCATGTTTTCATCGACAGCCACAAGCCATACTGGGAAAGACCAAAGGTCCATCAAGCCCAGCATCCCACTGTTGGAAACAGGATGCTGGGCTTGATTAGGGTTACCATATTTTGTCCCCAAAAAGGAGAACACATGCCCCGCCCCTTTCACGCTCTCGCTCCACCCCCTGTCCATTTTCTCCTCCCCCCTGTCACATACCCCATCACCCCCCCTCCCTGTCACCCCCCTCCCCTTACCTTACTACTGCCCTGGTGGTCTAGTGACCTCTTCTGGGCAGGAAAGAGTCCCCTCTTTCCTGCCCGGAGCGCTGCCCTGCATGCATCCTTCCCGTTGTTGATCTCGGCGCCGATTCAAAATGGCCACCGAGAGTTGAAGTCTCGCGAGGTCACTTCAACTCTTGGCGGCCATTTTGAATCGGCGCCCGAGATCAGCAACAGGAAAGATGCATGCAGGGCAGCGCTCCGGGCAGGAAAGAGGGGGCTCTTTCCTGCCCCGAAGGCGGAAGAGGTCACTAGACCACTAGGGCAGTAGTAGGTAAGGGGAGGGGAGGCTAGCAATCTGCCTGTTTGTCTGCCCACCAGCCTGTCCGTTTGGGCAGATTGGCAAAACCCGCCCGGTTGCCCGGACATGTCCTCAAAAAGAGGACATGTCTGGGTAAATCCGGACATATGGTAACCCTAGGCTTGAAAGACCTTTGGTCTTTCCCAGTATGGCAGTACTTATGTAAGCATCTCTAGATGGATGTCTCAGGGAAGAGAGACATGTTAAAGTGCTTCTCAGTAGGGTATATCTCTCATGGTGCCGAGGTGGGCAATCCCAGTCCTTGTAGGGTTTTCAAGCTTTCTACAATGAATATGCATGAAAGTACATGCAAATCGATCTCACTTCATTGTGGAAATTGCGTATGTCGGGTCTCTCACCACACTCGCAACTTCCGGAGAACATAACAACAAGAAACTTTGTTCAGATGTATGAAAAACCAAAGCATGGCTCTATTAACAAGCATCAACAATTCCAGGGAGCACCGAGCCCTAGTCCTATGTTATTTATTATTATTAGGATTTATTTACCACCTTTTTGAAGGAATTAACTCAAGGCAGTGGCCAGCAAGAATAAGCCAAACATAAGCAGTAAAAATATTCAAATAACAAAGTACAGCATAGTATACTACTTACAATGTCAACACAATATGTAATAGAACATTTTAATTGGTAGCATGGGTGTATGTTCTGCGCTTTGCCCCATCACCAGCCATCTATGGATGCACAATGACATGCCATCACGATGTCCAGCTAAGTCATGCGTTGGTGATGTCTTCTTCAGCTGTGTGGCTCAGTTCATGCCTGCCTAACTCTCCAGCTGGGTGTTGCAAGTCAGCAATGCGTCCATTATTGATTTAATTTGTTCCACGAATACTGCACTCGACCAAACTGGTCTCTTGATGGCACTTGATTGGCTCGGGTACTCCCTTTCCCACCACAGCCCTGGGCAGCAACGCCTGTCACGCAGAATAGGCCTTGGCGTCATCTAGTCTGAGAACTAAATTTGAAGGGCCTCTTGAAGGTCTTTGAGGAGCAATTCCTGGGCCACATCCTAAAGATGGATGGTGGCCCCTGTGGAAATTTCCTGGGATGCAAGGAGTAGCCCAATGTGCTATATTTTACAGCCACCTAGGGAGCAATTCCACAGATCAATCTACCTGTTCACCTTCTTGAGGCTGCAGCTGTAGAAGCTGCACCCCTAGGCAACCATCTCGTGTTGCCTAAGGGTTGGGCCAGCCCTGCTCTTTTGTAAGCACTGGTGCATGTGTGGGTGATGCATCCTTGATATTTCACTCCAGTGCAAAACACAGATGCCTTGGTCCCATAACATTCACCGTAGGTGATTGTTGAAACTAATTGTGTGCTAATTAGAAACAGCGGTGCTCAGACACAGGACCTGGTTTAACATCCTACCGTAAGGAATATCAAGCAGGGAGCTAGTGGAAAAAATAATGACATAGGTCAAGGGAGCCCATCTGTCCAGAAAAGCTGACAACTTGTTGGCTGGTTTATATAGTACAGCTGTCCCCGGATTTTAAATACAGCGCCCAAAATTGATAGAGACAAATGATAAATGAGAGATATTTTAAATTGGAACACAGTACTGTATTAGTTTTGGTCAAGAATTACATCATGGGGATTTATTCACAGAGATCTGTTTTTTTGGACTTTTCTATATTTACAGTCTCAACAGTTTGGGCTTTTCAGGGAACTACATCACCTACACGCTATCAAACATATAAATGACAAGTGACCGACTCACCCGCAAATGCGCAGTAGAGACCGAACGTTGAGAGTGCAGAAGTCCAAGCCCCGCCTCCACCAGCAGCACAGCCCAATAGGGAGGCGGGGCTTGGACATGGGCGTGGAAATCGGAGGAGGAGGGAGCAGGGAGGGAAGGAGGGGCGGAACTGAGGGAAACGGACGCAGCGATGGAGGAGAACTGACGACACGACAGGAGGAATCACGGGAGGTAATGAAAGCAGCTGAAGGAGGACATGATGCCGGAAAGAGGGGGGTGACGCGGGGGGGGGGGTCAAAGGTGGCGGCGGGGGGGGGGGGGGGGTGAAATGGCGGCGGAGGGGACCGCAGGGCAGAGGAGGTCACAACCGCAGTACACTTAGGAGATGGGTGGACATGGATGGGAGCCCGAGGATGGAGGGTAGGGGAGAGAACAGTTGATGGACACGGGTGGATGGAGCGGATGGGAGGGGGGAGAGGAGGGTTGCTGGACATGGGGGGAGGGCAGGGGAGAGAGCAGGGTTGGTGGACGGGGGGAGGCCATAGGAAAACAAAAAACTCGCCTGTTGTTACGGGCTTAATGGCTAGTCTTATAGAACTCGTAATGCACGTGTACATGTAGGTGGCAATTGAGGCTCACTAATGTGTGTGAGACACATGTAACTGTACATGCCTATTTCTAGACTTGTCCTGCCTGTGCACATACATATATCTGGTTACACTAGCATTCTAGAAAAATCAGCTTAGAATCTTTTTTTGAACTTAGCGGAATATCACGTAGCATAGCATAAAGGAAAGTAGCCACCTTCTATAGAGCATAGGCTCCTCTTACTTCCCCCAACCAGCCCCCACCCACTTTGTGACGTATGAGGAGAGACCTGCTGACCTGAACATGTATACCCTGGAGGAAAGGAGAAACAGGGGTGATATGATACAGACGCTCAAATATTTGAAAGGTATGAATCCGCAAACGAACCTTTTCCGCAGATGGGAAGGCGATAGAACGAGAGGACATGAAATGAGATTGAAGGGGGGCAGACTCAAGAAAAATGTCAGGAAGTATTTTTTCACGGAGAGAGTGGTGGATGCTTGTAATGCCCTCCCGCGGGAGGTGGTGGAGAGGAAAACGGTAACAGAATTCAAAAATGCGTGAGATAAACATAAAGGAATCCTGTTCAGAAGGAAGAGATCCTCAGAAGCTTAGCAGAGATTGGGTGACAGAGCCAGTGGGGGGTGGGGCTGGTAGTTGGGAGGCGGGGCTAGTGCTGGGCAGACTTCTATGGTCTGTGCCCTGAAAATGACAGATACAAATCAAGGTCAGGTATACACATAAAGTAGCACCTATGAGTTTATCTTGTTGGGCAGATGGGATGGACCGTACAGGTCTTTCTCTGCCGTCATCTACTAAGTTACTATTAAGGGGCCCTTTTACTAAGCCACGTAAGCGTCTACGTGCGCCAATATGGAGTTACCGCGTGGCTCTTGAAGTAATTTCATTTTTGGCACGTGTCTGAAAAACAATTTGTATTTTCTGATGCGCGAATTGGGCATGCGCCAAGTGGCATTTGACGCATGCAGGTCATTACCACCTGGTTACCGCGTGAGTCTTTACGGCTAGGTCAATGGCTGGCGGTAAGTTCTCGGACCCAAAATGGACGAACGGCAATTTTCATTTTGCCGCACGTTGATTTTCGGCAGAAAGTTTTTTAAAGAGTCCCTTTTTACAGGTGCGCTGAAAAATGATTCTGCACGCGCCCAAAACATGCATCCACACTACCGCAGGCCATTTTTTTCAGCACGCCTTAGTAAATAGACCCTTAAATTTTAGAACCTTTCCTGTGCTCAGCTGGGGAAAATTCTCATTTATGTAGATATAGGCGATTAACTCCTTAAGTTAGTTCAAAAAGTCTAGGCATCCATCTCCTATGTAATGTATTCATCTGGTTGTTGGAACAGTTTATCCTTTCAATAGGAGCAGGTATTTTGATTAAATGATTCGTTCAAGGTCATTCAATAAGCACTGAAAACAGAAATGAAACCAGTGTCCTGAAGTTTCATGTTTCTTTGCTTTAACCACTAGGCTTCACTGTCATCCTTTTGCTTGTAACACTGAGCATAAAGAGCCTCACTCCAATGATATTTCCAGGGAATGCAGTACTGTTTAACAGCGCTGCAGTCCAAAACACTTTCCCAATGAGCTGGTGGTTAATATAGACAAGTTGCAGATTTACAGCATAAGGTGATCCCTAATACTTCTGCAGCATGAAAGCTGTAAATATCTATCTGAGGCGTCAGAGCAGGAGATACAAGTTAATTAGATCTGATGTAAAATTGGAGAATTGTATATTTATGACTGATTCTTGTCACTTGTAACTTTATTCGGTATATTGTTAATGTAATTGAGTTCTGTGAAAAGTAAGCCACAGTGAACTGAAATTAATTTTCAATTAATGTGGGATATAAGAATAAATAAATGTAAGACTCATCTGTATTGGTCCTGGAGAAAACAGTTCCTTTATTCTGGTCTCAGCACTCATGTGGTACAATATCTTGTTGTTGAATTAATGTACGGAGAATGATTGAATTGCCCCTGGAACGTTTGAGGTCAAAGACATCGACAGGAGCGAGGTTGCATTTGAAAGGAGTTCATTTGACTTATGATGAAGGACGTCTGGTTGGACTGGAAATGCGGAGGACCCTCTGTGGATAAGCACATCTGGTCCTGAGTCTGCATCATTCACGTTCGAATAATCTGTTTCTCAGTATGTTGATGACATTAGAATTACAAAAGAGGTTCCTGAAATAGACCTTTGATTGGCTGCTGGGTGGTGGAGGTGGCCAAGGCCAAATTTTCTTTTGAGTTTCAATTAATTTTGTGTGGCTTCTTTGGGGGGGGGGGGGGGGGGGGGGGTGGAGGAGTGAGATTTGGAAGAATTTTGCTTTGGTGCACGATATTTCATTTTAGCGTGTGCTAACATGAAAATATGAGTGTGAAAACAAAAGTGTGCACTAAAACAAGAAAAGACACACTTTCATTTTAATGCATTATTTTAATGCACACTAAAATGAAATAAATTCACTCAAATGAAATGCACATCTCTACCAGGGCCGTTGAGAGACAGAGCTGCCGCCCCTCACTCCCTCAGGCTCCCATCGCCCCCACCCCCTACCTTCCTGCGTCAGTGCGTCTGCTCCTTCCCGGCCTTCAAGGGGGACTCAGTGCCAGGGTTCGTCTTTCTCCTGCTCCTGTGTGCCAGGACTGGGTAATCATGTTAACGCAATCACCCGGGCCCCGACAGCATAGGAGCCAACTTTTCAAAATTATTGGGGGTGCTAAGCCCAATGGAAATGACCCCTCCCTGGACACATACAAGGAATTTTCTCAATATTGGGGGTGCTCAAGCACCCACAGAGTCGGCTCCAATGCCCGACAGCAGCAGGAGAGAGACAGACCCTGGTGCCGGGCCTGGGGAATTTTGCCCCCTGCCCTCCTCTCGGTGGCTCTGATCTCTACTGGGTAGCCCTGAACTCCTTTTCATCTATGAAATGTTAATTTAGGGGGTGACAGGTCTATATATGGAGTGGAGGAGTGGCCTAGTGGTTAGGGTGGTGGACCTTGGTCCTGAGGAACTGAGTTCAATTCCCACCAGACACAGGCAGCTCCTTGTGACTCTGGGCAAGTCACTTAACCCTCCATTGCCCCATGTAAGCCGCATTGAGCCTGCCATGAGTGGGAAAGCGCAGGGTACAAATGTAACAAAAATATATATGACACTCCACATGTAGCGAAGGTGACAAAGAAAATGGAGACTAAATGATGCTCTCAAAAGTCAAATGTTTTATTGAAGGACATCCAAGACCCGACACGAGTCGTGTTTCAGCCTATGTGGTCTGCGTCAGGAGTCTAAAAAATCCAAAGCATATAAAACACACATATCACAAATATATGCAATGACACAATTAAAATACAAAATGAGAGCTCAAAAATGAAAGTGAATAGTTATGCACCACAATCATTATAAAAATATATTAAAAATACACAAATAAAAACATATAGACTGGCAAATATATCGTGCTGTGTACTATTCAGCCTGGTGAATATTGGCCAGTAACTCACAAATATTTATTCAAAAGGATAAAAATGAACTAAAGTGTAAAAAATGGAGACATATAAATACATGAATATTTATAAAATTAATAAATACTCCAAATGTTTAACCATACAGTTTTATCCTTTGTGTATCTCAGGTTACTTCCTGTTCCGGGGCAGAGGGAGCAGGGAATGAGCTAAGCCGACTGGTGCACGGCACCCCCCCCCCCCAGCAGGTAAAAATGCACCCGGGGGGTGTCCTTTCGCTGGGGGGAGGTGTCCTTCCTTTTGCGGGGGGGAGGTGTCCTTTCGCTGGGGGTGGGGGGGTTGCGCTGCACCCGGAGGGGGTGTCCTTTCGCCAAGGGGAGGTGTCGCGCTGCACCTGGGGGGGGTGCATCAGCGATCCGCCCCGGGTGTCAGCCACCCTAGGAACTCCACTGGTCATGAGATCATTTACCTTTGTTCAGCTGTTTCAAGAGATATGGAACATCATTATTGAAGTCCTCTGAAAGCATGAATGTTTAGATTTGATGTATAATAAATATAGTTAACATTACTAAAGTTGACATTGTTATGTGTATAATATAAAAAGAGAGTTACAGATTTAATTCATTTATAGTCCTAATTGATGCTGGTTTCATAGAAATGTATAGGGGCATTAGCGTTTAATGCGCCTTAAATTTAAAGGTACGTTAGAAACATTAACGCACCTTAATAAACATACCCCTAAGTCTGTGTCTGCCCAGTTACCACCAGATTAGCACAGGAGCCCTTAACACCACCTCAATGGGTAGCGGTAAGTGCCCCCCCCCCCCACTCTAAAAAAAAAATGGCCGCACAGCAAGTGGTTCATTTACTGCACGGTCATTTCTTATGAGAAAAAAAGACAGCCTTTTACTGGCTGCAGTAAAAGGAGGTCTCAGCGTGCATTAAAAACACGCGCTGACGCTAGCGCAGGCCCCCTTTTACCGCAGCTTAACAAAAGGACCCCTGAATGTTACACAGTATTTAAGAGAGAGAAGTTACAGTTTTGGAAAACTCAACAAAAATGATTGAAATAAAAAAAATAAACGTGTGAAACCAATTTAAAAAGAAGCCGCACCAAAAATTTTGATATATTCGCATCTCTACGCCATGTTGTTACCACCTCAGTGATACTGGACTCAAAGAGAACGTAGGAGAGGACAAATTTAAGGAGTCCTTTCACAAAGTTGCGCTGAAAAATGGCTTGCGGTAGCGTAGGCGTGGGTTTTGGGCACGCCCCAATCCATTTTCAGCATGCCTGTAAAAAAGGCCTCTCCTTTTTTGCCAAAAATGGACGTGCGGCAAAATCAAAATTGCCGTGCGTCCATTTTGGGTCTGAGACCTTACAGTCAGCCATAAAGAATTTGGGCGGTAATGACCTATGCACGTCAGATGCCACTTGGCGTGCGTCTGCTATGCGTGCCAGAAAATAAAAAATATTTTTCAGATGCGCGTAGCAGACATGCGCCAACACCTTGCTCTTTATGTCAGCTTTCCCTGATTTTTGATCTCATACTAGCTGCAGTGATCATTAGAAGATAAGAATAGCCATACCGGGTCAGACCAATGGTCCATCTATCCCAGTATCCTGTTTTCAACAGTAGCCAACCCAGGTTACAAATATGTGGTGGAATCCCAAAGAGTAGCAACATACCATGCTAACAATCCCAGGGCATGCAGTGGATTCCCCATGTCTATCTCAATAGCAGACTATGGACTTTTCCTCCAGGAACCTGTCCAAACCTTTTTTTAAACCCAGATATGCTAACTGCTGTTACCACATCCTCTGGCAGTGAATTCCAGAGTGTAACTATTTGGTGAGTGAAAAATATTTCCTCCTATTTGTTTTAAAATAATAGTCTGTACTTTTTGAAAGAGTAAAAAAATCGATTCACTTCTTGTTTTACACCACTCAGCATTTTGTAGACCTCAATCATGTCTCCCCTCAGCCATCTCTTTTCCAAACTGACGAGCCCTAACCTCTTGAGCCTTTCCTCATATGAGAGGAGTTCCAACCCCTTTATCATTTTTGTCGCTGTGCTTTGAACTTTTTCTAATTCCACCATAACTTTCTTGAGATACATCGACCAGAATTGAATGCAGTATTCAAGGTGCAGTCGCACCCTGGAGTGATACAGAGGCATTATAATATTCTTAGTCTTATTTACCATCCTTTTTCTAATAATTCCTAGCATCCTGCTTCCTTTTTTGGCTGCTGCTGCTAACTGGGCAGAAGATTTCAGGGTACTGTCTACAATGGAGTGGAGGAGTGGCCTAGTGGTTAGAGCACCGGTCTTGCAATCCAGAGATGGCCGGTTCAAATCCCACTGCTGCTCCTTGTGATCTTCGGCAAGTCACTTAACCCTCCATTGCCTCAGGTAGAAACTTAGATTGTGAGCCCTCCTGGGACAGAGAAATATCCAGTGTACCTGAATGTAGCTCACCTTGAGCTACTACTGAAAAAGGTGTGAGCAAAATATAAATAAATAAGATTCTGGAATCTTAAAGAGTGACAAGATTCCATGCAGAATCTCAAGGAGTAGCAACATTCCATGTAGAACCCCAAAGACTAGCAAGATTCTGGAGTGAAGGCGTGGCCTAGTGGTTAGAGCACCAGTCTTGCATTCCAGAGGTGGCCAGTTCAAATCCTACTGCTGCTCCTTGTGATCTTGGGCAAGTCACTTGAGCCCTCCTGGGATAGAGAAACATCCAGAGTACCTGAATGTAACTCACCTTGAGCTACTACTGAAAAAGGTGTGAGCAAAATATAAATAAATAAATATCTGGTCTGCCCTCTCATCCTTGTGTTTTCAGCTTTAGCTAATTTATACTGGAACGATTGTATTATTCATTATTGGTACCAATTGTATTGCTCATGCCTGAGTTTTCCTTTGTCCTTTATTCTTGTTTGTTGGTTACAGTTATTCAAATGGGATATTTGGCAAATGGTCTAACAAATGATGATAAACATGCTTGTTTGCCTAGCACCCACCAAAGGGTTAATTCTGTCCTGTGCAGGGGCTATGTTCTCTGTAAGCACAAGGCTTACAGTTGGGCTGTACCTTTCAATTGATGAGATTTATGCTACTCTGAGTAGTATAAAATGCCCAGAGAGACCTTTGTAGTGAGCTGCCATGTGTAAATATAATTTGTGCTCTTGAAAGAGCTGTATTTTGAATCAGTTCAATGCATTACTGGATGATTAAAATTCATTTTAAAAAATCTACAATGCTAAATGCCAATATTGCTTTGTTTCATGCCCTCTCCTTAGTCTAGGAGCTGCAGTGCATGTGTTACAGAATCTATAAGTTTTATTACACTGGATACAATGTAGTTACATGGCTGTATTTATAGCAAATTTGTTTCAGTAATAAGATTTGAGTGTGGAGCCTCACTTGCTACAAAACGTAAAACAGAAACAAATATTTTAGATAATTCCAGGAGCCCTTTAACTAAGCCGCGTAGGCGCCTGTGCGCACCCAGCACGCACCAATTCGGAACTACCGCGTGGCCTGGATGGTAATTTCATTTTTTACGTCTGCCCACTATGCACGCCGGAAAATTTCCAGCACATGGTGCTAACCGGCAATTTACGCACGCTGACAATTACCACCCATGTTAACGCGTGAGACCTTACTGCTAAGTCAGTGGGTGGTGGTAAGGTCTCAAGCCCAAAATGGATGCCTGACAATTTTTCATTTTGCTGAACATCCATTTTCGGCTGAAAAAGAGGCCTTTTCTGCAGGTGCGCTGAAAAATGAACCTGTGCGCATCCGATGCGTGCATCTACACCATCGCAGGCCACTTTTCTTCATTTTCATGTAGAAAGGCTTTGGGGTTCTTTCACTAAGGACTTCGCACGGAATTGTAGCTCCCAGGGCACAGGTCAGATGGTGTGAGGACCCTTGAGAAAGCGGTAGCGAAACGGGTCCGTCGGGACCTCACTCTTGGAACGTATCTGCAGAGCAGCGAAGCACAGTTACATTAAGATAAGTGGTTTCTTGATTATTTTGAATTACCACACAACATTAACTGAAGAGGTTAATGAGAGTTTTTTTTTACCCATGATTACTTTTTCACTGTGTGCCTACTATACAATTTTTTGGGTTAGAGTTGACCTACTGTGGCCGCAGTAGTATGGGGTTTTTCCTCTCATATAAAGCATATGTAGACATAAAATGATTTATTGATTGTGAGTGTACACGCACTGATTCACTGAGTGTGTAGTTGTAGAACCAAGGTGCGTGAATCAGGATCTAATTTTGAAGCACATAGCTGTCCTTCCATGTAAAAAGTGGCCTGCGGTAGTGTAGGCGCGTGTATTGGGTGCACGCCGGGCCAGTTTTTACCGCATCTACAAAAAGTTTTTTTTTTTTAAATGGGACAGGAAAAGAGCCTGCGGTAAAAATGAAACCTTTTAAAATTTTTGCAGCAATTTTCATTTTTGCCGCACGTCCATTTTGGCTCTGAGACCTTACCGCCCGCCATTGACCTAGAGGTAAGGTCTCACACGGTAACTGGGCAGTAATGGTGTACGCGCGTAAAATGCCGATTACCGCCCGTGCGCCAGAAAATAAAAATATTTTCCGGCACGTGTAGTGGATGCGCGTCAAAAATAAAATTACCGCAAGGGCTACGCGGTAGCTCAAAACTGACGTGCCTTGGGCACACCTAGGCGCCTATGTTGCCCAGAGTTACTGGGTCCCTTCTACCGTGTAATCCAAGTGATGTTAGTACAAAGAGTTTAAAACATCTCAAATGCCAGTGTCTCCTAATAATTCTTTGGTCCAGCTAAGGAACAAGAAGCGGCCCAAGTATACAGAGAACCGAAGGAGACTTCAGTCTGAACAGACCGAGCTGTCAGCTGGAAGCGGGACACACCGGGCGACCAAGAAACCAGAGTAACAGAACAAACAGGAGAGACCCTGCACGCACACTTACACAGTGTTCAGATAAACCTTCTTACACTTGCAGGAATAACATCTATAACAAAAGAAGAACAGAATAAATCTGGTAACAAAGGCCAGAGGCAGGAAGCTTCTCAGCATGTACCGTCAACGTCAGTACGTTCATTCTTTCTTTCCCTCTGTTGTGAGATGGCCCTTGCTCCTGAAAGTTAAGGGAATATGTATTAAGGAGTTAAGTGAGAGCAAACATGATCTGTTTTAAACATGCATGGGATAAACATAAAGGAATCCTGTTCAGAAGGAATGTATCCTTGGGAGCTTAGCCAAGTTTAGGTGGCAGAGCCGGTGGTGGGAGGCGGGGCTAGTGGTTGGGAGGCAGGGATAGTGCTGGGCAGACTTATACGGTCTGTGCCAGAGCCGGTGGTGGGAGGCGGGACTGGTGGTTGGGAGGCGGGGATAGTGCTGGGCAGACTTATACGGTCTGTGCCAGAGCTGGTGGTGGGAGGCGGGACTGGTAGTTGGAAGGTGGGGATAGTGCTGGGCAGACTTATACGGTCTGTGCCAGAGCCGGTGGTGGGAGGCGGGGCTGGTTGGGAGGTGGGGATAGTGCTGGGCAGACTTATACGGTCTGTTCCAGAGCTGGTGGTGGGAGGCGGGACTGGTAGTTGGGAGGCGGGGATAGTGCTGGGCAGACTTATACGGACTGTGCCAGAGCTGGTGGTGGGAGGTGGGGCTGGTGGTTGGGAGGCGGGGATAGTGCTGGCCAGAATTATATGGTCTGTGCCCTGAAGAGGACAGGTATAAAAAGTAGCACATATGAATTTATCTTGTTGGGCAGACTGGATGGACCGTGCAGGTCTTTTTCTGCCGTCATCTACTATGTTACTATGTTTAGCCTTCACAGTCCTGATAGACTTTCCTCAATTATTAAAAGGGGAACAAGAACTGGTCTTCCTTATACCTGACTGGGGTCCTAGAGGGTTAAAGCTACTGAGGAGATGTATCCTCATAATTAAGAACCAGTGACAAGGGAAGTTCAGAGACACAGTTTGCCTTGCTCCTTTGTGTATTATTCCCAGCCTGAGTTAGGGGCTCCCCTAGGGGTAATATCATATTGACAGGTCCATAGTGGGAAGGTGTTGTTTTTTGACCCATTAGGTGTATCGGTTACTGGGATTAAGATGGTAGTGTTTTATTATGGGTAAGCTTATTTTTACAACAGGCAACTCAGTTTTGTTAACTGTAAGGAATAACAGTCTTCTGATGTGCAGGAACTAAAGATCTCCTTGACTTAAAAATGGAGTGGAGGTGTGGCCTAATGGTTAGTGCAGCGGACTTTGATCCCAGCATCCTGGGTTATATCCTGGGTGACTTAACCCTCCACTGCCTCAGGTACAAAAACCAAGATTGTGCGCCCTCTAGGGACAGAGATGGAACCTGCTCATAATTGGATTGTAAACCACATTGACTCTGTCTGGGATAATGTAGGATCCAAACAGGGCTTTTTTTTGAGGGGGTACTTGGGGGTACTGAGTACCGGCACCTTTTCTATCATCTGCTAAAATTGACCGATGGTCCCCAAGTTTTAATGAAAGACCTCAGGCTGTACACACCAATTCTGCCTTGTCATAGATTCTGTGACTGGTTGCAGGGGGGCTGGCTATTGCGGGGTGGATCTCTCAATGATCACCCCACCCCTAAAGGGTGGCCTGGCATTTGGGTACCAGCACCTTTTTTGCTAGAAAAAGCGCACTGTACAAATGTCATAATAAATAAATATAAGCCTTAGTTACATCCTATCTAGGTTTAAATGTAACACCAATATGCAGTGGCGTTCCTATGGGGGTGGGGGTGGGTGCGGTCTGCCCCGAGTGCACGCCGCTGGGGGGGGGGGTGCTGTGCGCACCTATCCTTTGTTTGTTCCATGCTCCCTCTGCCCCGGAACAGGTTACTTCTTGTTCTGGGGCAGATGGAGCATGGAACAAAGGAAGGACAGGCGTGCGCGGCACCCCCCCCCCAGCGGTGTGCACCCGGGGGGGGGGGGTTCTTTCGCGGGGAGGTGTCCTTTCACCGGGGGGGGGGGGGTCGCACTGCATCTGGGGGGGGCGCTGCACCCAGGGGCGGGGCACGTCAGCCCCCCTAGGAACGCCACTGCCAATATGCCATGTATCATCACCTCAATACCAGTCTCTAAGTTATCTAGAATACAAGTAAATTGCAGTCAGTTTTATCTAATTTCAGAGTACAGTTAAATGTGTATTATATGCTGTGATGTGTGCTCTGATAGAATGAGCAAGGAGCGAACTTTGGCAAGTAAGTTAATCTAGAGCATTTCTTATTGGATTTAAAATGTTGTCTTCAGGGCTCCTGTGGACTTCTCAGCTGACTTCCCTCCCAAGCAGCAGGAAAGATTCATCTTCTTTGGTGCTGAGGGATAAGTGCAAAGGAGGTGAGACTCTTTCAATTGAAATGAAGGCCCTGGAATGAGGGGACATAGGATGAAGGTGAGAGGGAACAGACTCAGAAGTATCCTGAGGAAATACTTCTTCACAGAAAGGGTGGTGAACAGTGGCGTAGCAAGGGGGGCTGCCAGCCGGGGCGAGGCAGTTCATCGTTGCACCCCCCCCCCCGGGTGCAGCACGATGACACCCCCCTGAGCGCATCGACACCCTCCCTCCCGACCCAGTGCCTACCCTCTTCCGTGCAACCAGCTCCCTACCTTTAAAAAAATATCAGAATCCGAGGCGAGGCGCAGCACCTCGCGCCTGCACGTAAAAGAAATGTGGACCGTCTCATCGGACCTTCTCTCGCTCTGTCTGTCCCGCCCTTGCGGAAATAGGAAGTTGTGTCAGCGGAGAGCAGGACAGATAGAGCGAGGGAAGGCCCGATGAGATGGTCCACATTTCTTTTACGTGCAGGCGCGAGGCACTGCGCCTCGCCTCGGATTCCGATATTTTTTTAAAGGTAGGGAGCTGGTTGGACGGGTCATGGGGGGGGTGTCATCGTGCTGCACCCAGGGGAGGGGAGCTGGCAGGGAGCACCCCCCCCTGAACTGACACCCGGGGCGGACCGCCCCTCCCGCCCCCCCTTGCTACGCCACTGGTGGTGAATTTCTGGAATGACCTTCTGATGGGAAGTGGTGGAGACGAAAACGGTGTCTGAATTCAAGAGCGCTTGGGACAAGTGCGCAGGATCTCTAAGGGAGTGATAGGGAGAGTAGATGGCATGGACGGGCAGACTGGATAGGCCATATGGTCTTATTCAAACACTGATGTATAAAGTACCACTTTATTCACAGACTCGACACTGTGTCGAGTCTGTGAATAAAGTGGTACTTTATACATCAGTGTCCCGTCTCCCTGGAGTCATTGGTTCACTTCCCACTTCCTTTTAACTGTTGTTTTCTCGTGGGAGTTAGTGTTCATCCACCTCGGTGGATCACCTCCTCCTTATTCGAACACAACATAACCTTGTATTTGCTCTCTACCGGACTTGGCAAACGCCTTTACGGTACTGTGTAAGCCACATTGAGCCTGCAAATGGGAAAATGTGGGGTACAAATGTAACAAATAAATAAATAAATTTATCTGCCTACATTTTTCTATGTTTCTAAGACCGAAGGGCTGGACACCCTTTCTACCTTTAGAAACTTATGAGCTTGAGGCCTTGCATGGCTGAAGGTTCATGACTCTCTGAATGAACTAGAATTTCATGACGAAGGCTAGTGTGGGTTGGGCAACTTTTTGAAGCAGAAGACCTTTTCATAGATTTATAACTATCTAATTGGTTTTCCCGATAAAAATGACATTCCATTGGCTTTATAAAGATTAAACAAATCCTTTTAGGGCTGAGTTCCATAGTCCGTGCTGTTCTTTCACACTGAAGACAGCAACTGTAAAGGCACAGATGCTAAACACTTTTTCTTAAAAGAAAAAAAAAATACAAGTGGATGAAGAATGATTTAATTTCTTGATCGGACAAGTCGGATTCGTCACATGCTTGCTTTTTTTAGTAGGATGGCAGAGCTAAGTTTTAGACCAACAGTCCCGGACTCCTGAATCATTGCTCAATGTGTTGAACAGTAGAGCACTGGTTCGCCTCCACGTTAAATAAAATAATGATCACAGCCACAGGTATATCTGTTGCTCAGGTGGGATCTGATTGGAGGAGCAGCAGCTAAAACTTCATGCGACTTAGCAAGGGAGCTTAAGAGTCGCAATGGACGGGTGAAGGAGCGAGTGACTCATGCCACCTTCCATTTTCTGAACGTCATATGCAGTGGCATGCCATCCGTGTGCATGTTATAGCAAGTTCTCAGCCCGGCAGATAATGCTAGTTTAATTATAAACCCTGGCTTTTCCATTAGAAGAGGGATGAGTCATCCTCATAAGGCTCTACAGACTTTTTTTGTGACTTTGATTTCAAGTTTTATTCACAACAAATGAATGCCGGGTATTGTTATCACAAACAGGCCAAGGCTTTTGTATCTTTCTTATGGGGGGGGGGGGGGGGGGGTTGATAGTAGTTCTTCCTGACACCACAAGTTTTCATTTGCAACTATCCAGACATTTTTTTCCCCTGTTCTAATTGATCCACCCTTCTGCTGTTCCTAGTTTGGTCAGCGCAGCAGTGATTCTGAGGTCCGACAGGATACTGCTTTCAGGCTTTGTGCTTCAGAGAAAGCGCTACCAGGACAGTCACTCAAAGTCACACTTACATACACACACACGCACACTTTCACTTACTTCTTTCACCAACAGTATACAAAGGCAGTGGAGGAACGGTGGCCCCTCTGAAATTGCCACAATCAGCGGGAAAAGTAGGATTGAAGGATGGGTCTTCCAACGCTGGACGCTAGTACGTTCTCAAAAACAGCGTTCATTGAACAAGTGCTTGTGCCAGGAAGAGGAACTATCAGTACCTTTGTCTTCTTTTAAACTGTAACGCAAATCCCATACCATTCTCGTAGCTTTTCTTTGCATCGCTTCAATTCTTTTTACATCCTTAGCAAGATACAGCTTCCAAAACTGAA
Source organism: Microcaecilia unicolor (assembly GCF_901765095.1). Lineage (NCBI taxonomy): Eukaryota > Metazoa > Chordata > Amphibia > Gymnophiona > Siphonopidae > Microcaecilia > Microcaecilia unicolor. The sequence continues at coordinate 21,996,185 of NC_044039.1, forward strand.
CACAATACTCCAGGTGGGGCCTCACCAATGACAATACTCCAGGTGGGGCCTCACCAACGACTTATACAGGGGCATCAACACCTCATTTCTTCTGCTGGTCACACCTCTCGCTATACAGCCTAACAACCTTCTAGCTACGGCCACCACCTTGTCACATTGTTTCGTCGCCTTCAGATCCTCAGATACTATCACCCCAAGATCCCTCTCCCCGTCTGTACATATCAGACTCCTAACACATACGTCTCCCGTGGATTTCTACTTCCTAAGTGCATCACTTTGCACTGAATTTTAATTGCCAAAACTTAGACCATTCTTCTCAATACTGCCTAGACCTAAACAATTTACAGTTGCTAACAATTACTGGCACCGTCCCAAATGGTCTCCCAATCTAAGTAGTATATTGTACCTGGGGCAATGGAGGGCTAGGTGACTTGCCTGGGGTCACACAGAGCTGGAGATGGAATTGAACCCAGTTCCCCAGGATCTCAACTCACTGCTGACCATTAGGCAGTGGCGGGAATCAAACCCAGTTTCCCAGGTCCTCAACCTGCTGCACTAACCATTAGACCAGTCCTCCACTCCTTATTTGAAAAGATATTTGAGCATTAGACAATTACCTACAGTGGAGGGCACAGATACTGACCGACCTTGGATCTGGCAACATAATTGATGCAAATTCTACCCTTTTATTTCCTATACTAGAATAGGTAATTTTTATTTCTGTTTTGTTTTAATTCTAATGTTATCATATATATTATATTATATAATGTAATTAAACTCTGGAATACGTTGCCAGAGAATGTGGTAAAGGCGGTTAGCTTAGCGGAGTTTAAAAAAGGTTTGGACAGCTTCCTAAAGGAAAAGTCCATAGACCGTTATTAAATGGACTTGGGGAAAATCCACTATTTCTAGGATAAGCAGTATAAAATGTTTTGTACATTTTTGGGATCTTGCCAGGTATTTGTGACCTGGATTGGCCACTGTTGGAAACAGGATGCTGGGCTCGATGGACCTTTGGTCTTTCCCAGTATGGCAACACTTATGTACTTGGTATTCTAAATGGAATCTTGCTACTCTTTGGGGTTCTTCATGGAATGTTGCTACACTTTGAAATTCTGCATGGAATCTCGTTATTCTTTAGAATTCTAGAATCTTGCTACTCTTTGGGGTTCTACATGGAATGTTGCTACTATTTGGGTTTCTGCCAGGTATTTGTGACCTGGATTGGCCACTGTTGGAAACAGGATGCTGGGCTCGATGGACCTTTGGTCTTCCCCAGTATGGCAATACTTGTGTACTTATATTATTGGCTTGTAAACTGCTTAGATATGGATTCTTTGATAAGTAGCATATCAAGAAATAAAGAACTTCTCAAGCTCTCTTCTGCCGCATGTTTCCATTGTTCTGTAAGTGGAGGCAGTGGCGTTCCTAGGCTGGCTGACACCCGGGGCGGATCGCCGATGCGCCCCCCCCCCCCCCCGGTGAAATTACACCCCCCCCCAGGGTGCATTTTTACCTGCTCGAGGGGGGTGCCGTGCGCCTGTTTGCTCCGAGTCCGCTTGTTCCCTGGCTGCTGCTCCCTCTGCCCCGGAACAGGAAGTAACCTGTTCCGCACAGAGGGAGCAGCAGGGAGGGAACGAGCGGACTCGGAGCCAACAGGCGTGTGGCACCCCCCCAGTGGCGTGCACCCGGGGCGGACCGCCCCCCTTGGTACGCCACTGAGTGGAGGGGCAGGCAGTACCCTATTTTCAGGTGGTTCTTTTCTTTGGCAGTGGTGGGTACTCTCCTCTCTCTATTAATAGCAGTGATAGAGCAAGTGGTTCCTTTCCTCCCCGACTCCTTTTTTTTCCTTTGAGGTGGGTGGTGAAAAACATGTGTCTCCTCTCAGTCTTGTCTCCTCTGCCTTCTTTAGGTGGCTATGGCAGGAGAAAGGAGCAAAGAAGCATATATGATTACTCATACCTAACTGGTCACTGCTTGGTTTGGGGATGGTCAGAGACGATGCAGAAAGTTCTCATCATCCTTAGCTTCTTTCCTCCACCATTCTGCTTCGATGCCTGGGCAGACGGAAGAGGCAGCAGCACATGGGTTACTTTCTGCAGTGAAGGTGCCGGGGTAGTACATTTACACACCAGAGACCTCTAAGATGCTTTCAAGGAGCATCGCTCTCTGTCCCCTCATCAAAAGAAATTGTATGATGTGATACCCAACAGCAAGCCTACTCTGGAATTTACTCCCAGAGGGGTTACATACCAGGGCTGCCGAGAGACTAGGTCGGGCCTGGGGCAAGGCTGGCCCGCCGCTGTCGCCCCCTGTCGCTCCACCTGCCGCTGCCGCCCCCCATCGCTCCCCCTGCCGCTGCAGTCCGTGGTCTCACCTGCCTGCCTCCACGGCTCTGGGCCCCCTGCATTCAAGGCGGCAGTCGCAGATCGCCTCTCTTCGGGCCTTCCCTCCTTGTGTCCCGCCCTCGTCTGATGTAACTTCTGCTTTCCGTGAGGGCGTGACACAGGGAGGGAAGGCCCGAAGGGAGGCGATCTGTGACTGCCGCTTCGAATATAGGGGGCCCGGAGCTGAGGAGGCAGGCAGGTGAGACCGGGAACTGCAGCGTCGGCGGCCTGACCCCGGCGCCGGGCCCCTCTTGGAATCTTCTCTCCCCTGCCCCCCCCCCTCTCGGCGGCCCTGCATATTACTCGAGACAACCTCTACTTCAGGAAGCAGATAAAAGCCTGGCTCCTCTTCCCAGCCTTTAATACATAGGGTGACTAACTATACACTCATTCTGTACCTGTACTAGCTTGTTACACACACTGTAACTTAGACCAGTTCCTTATATTACTACTACTACTAATAGCATTTATATAGCGCTACCAGACGCACGTAGCGCTGAACACTTGACATAGAGAGACAGTCCCTGCTCAAAGAGCTTAGGTAAAACAGACAGACAAGACATTACAGGCAAGGGAAGGGAATTACAGGGTAAAGAGGAACAGGGGAGGATGAGGGCAAATGAGTAGCGGTTAGGAGCCAAAGGCAGTAGTGAAAAGGTGAGCTTTCAGCATAGATTTAAAAACAGGTAAAGAAGGAGCTAGACGTAAGGGTTCGGGAAGACGGTTCCAGGCATAAGGTGCCGCAAGACAAAAGGAACGAAGTCTGGAGTTAGCGGTGGAGGAGAAGGGGGACAACAACAGAGATTTGTTCAGAGAGCGGAGTTCACGGGGAGGAATGTAGGGAGAGATGAGAGAGGAGAGGTAGTGAGGGGTCATAGAGTCTTGTTGAACTGTACAAAGAACTTGCCTTTAATTTAGCCACCCATTTATTTATCCCAACTGAGTCTGTACTACCCATCTTGTCCCCCTCCATATATCTGCACTTGGCCCCTCAGCTATATGGTAAGCTGTATTGTAGAAAAGCATTAGTTTCATAGCAATGTTCAGTGCATTTTATGTAGTGAAAAAGGTGCTGGTACTCAAATTTTATTTTTGTTACATTTGTACCCTGCGCTTTCCCACTCATGGCAGGCTCAGTGTGGCTTACATATTATATACAGGTACTTATTTGTACCTGGGGCAATGGAGGGTTAAGTGACTTCCCCAGAGTTGCAAGGAGCTGCAGTGGGAATTGAACCCAGTTCCTCAGGACCAAAGTCCACCACCCTAACCACTAGGCCACTCCTCCACTGTTGCTACTATTTGAGATTCCACTAGCAACATTCCATGTAGAGGTCGGCCCTTGCAGATCACCAATGTGGCCGCGCAGGCTTCTGCTTCTGTGAGTCTGACGTCCTGCACGTATGTGCAGGACGTCAGACTCACAGAAGCAGAAGCCAGCGCAGCCTTCTACATGGAATGTTGCTAGTGGAATAGCAACATTCCATGTAGAATCTCCAATAGTAGCAACATTCCATGTAGAATCTTCAATGGTATCTATTTTATTTTTGTTACATTTGTACCCCGCGCTTTCCCACTCATGGCAGGCTCAATGTGGCTTACATGGGGCAATGGAGGGTTAAGTGACTTGCCCAGAGTCACAAGGAGCTGTCTGTGCCTGAAGTGGGAATCAAACCCAGTTCCCCAGGACCAAAGTCCACCACCCTAACCACAAGTACCTTTCAGGGGTGGGGTGATCCCTGAGGGACCCACCCCACAGTAGCCAAGACCCCTGCAACCAGTCACAGAATCTATGACACGACAGAATTGGTGTGTAGAGGCTGAGCTCTATCATTAAAACTTGGGGTCCATGGGTCAATTTTAGCAGACAGTGGAAAAGGTGCCGGTACCCCCAAGTACCCCCTCAAAAAAAGCTCTGGCAATGTTATTTGAATGTTCTAATTGTGTGCTTATTAGATATTTCATTAGTATTATGCTGACATTGTATTATGCCTTTGTTATTTGAATTTCAGTGCTGTTAAATGTGTATATTTTTGATCCTGTTTCATGGTAGTCTTATTAATTAGGTTTCAGTTTCCTGTTTTCAAGTTTACCTCGTTCATTTTATTTATATTTATACTTGGCCTTTTTACTATTGCTACGCGGTTGACAAAATTGTAAGTTTTATGTCGAACTGTACCTGCTGTACACTGCCTTGGGTGAATCTCTTCATAAAGGGGGTTAATAAATCCCAATGAATAACAATACATTTAAAAAAAGCATCAGTTGTCTGGTATGCTGCACCCCTGTAAATGTGTTTGCACTTCACCCCTTCCCTCCCCTTCTAAGTGGAAGTATTTGTTCAGGTGTCTCTTTATTGTTATTTGAGAGAGAGCAGAAAGTGTGATGCAACGTGCTAAACCTAAGACAAGTTTTGTAGATGAATCAACACCTATTTCTTCATGCATTTATCAGCAGCAAGATCAAAGCAAATATATGCAAAATTCTGGTAGGAAATGGGGCTCAGTGGTGCTTGTTAATTGATGTCTGAATCCAGAAAGTCACAAGGGAAAAAAGGTGAGAAATTAGTTGGCATTGGCTCTCTATTTCTATGGAAGACATTGCATTCTTCAGCTTGGGAGCAGAGACTAACAGGATCCAGGCAAGAGAACAACCCCAAAGAGAGAGAGAAAAAAGGTAAACTCTCAGGAAAAGATAGTTACGCATGGTGTTATAGAATCCGCGCCGATTTTGGCGCCTAAATCTAAGCGCACTATATTGAATTTGGGGGCTAGTGTTTGACTAAGGTGAAATCTAGAAAATAGATGCAAAGGGTGGAGTATGAAATCCCCATGGGGTCATTTTTCTAACGCGCAAGTTCATCCCTCCCACTTCTATTGTGGTCAATGGACTCATCCTTCCTATCTCTGAAAGTTTGAAAATTTTGGGAGTAATATTTGACCGTTTTTTAAACTTTTGAAAGTCAAGCAAAGGCGCAAGCCAAGAAGATGTTCATCGTGTTGTGGAAGCTCAAGCGAGTTCGCCACCTCTTCCCGAGACCACTCTTTAGAAATATGGTACAATCATTGGTGCTTTGTCATACGGACTACTGCAATGGTACATTGGCAGGGTGTAAGGGCTTTGTCTTGCGAAAACTGCAGACTGTCCCAAAACACGGCAGAGCGGCTTGTCTTCAATAAAGCCCGGTTCAATAGCGCGAAGCCTCTTCTTGTAAAACTTCACTGGCTTCCGATCAAAGAGCGCATTGAATTCAAGGTTTGCACCATGGTTCACAAAATCCTCCACGGGGTTGTCCCAAGTTACATGCTGAACTTGCCAGCCAGAAATGCTGACCCGTCCTCAAGATTATATCTCACCTTGCACTACCCCAGTTGGAAAGGCTGTAAGCACGGATCTATTCAGGCGTCAAGCTTTCCCTTCATCAGCGCGCAACTATGGAACGCACTTCCTACAGACATCGCCAGTCTGAGAGACTACCTTACCTTTCGCAAGGCGCTGAAAACGCATCTGTTTACCAAACCATGTTCACCGGGAACAATGTAGGTCTCTGGCCTCTGCCAGCTGGCATATGCGGATCCTGTTTGGTCCTATTCTTCTGTACTGTTCTATGTAAAGTATTCTTTCTTTCTGGCCCTTCTACTCTATTATTCTCATATGTATCTGATTTCACCCGGAGATCTCTCTCTCTCTCTCTGGTTTATGAAAGCCACATTGAGCCTGCATGTCTGTGGGGAAAATGTGGGGTATAAATACATTAATAAATAAATAAATTCAAGGCATCCTGGTGTAACGGTATCAGTCTATTACTGAAATATGTAGCATATTTGCTGGATATATCTACAGCAATATATTTGTGTATCTTTTAAAAACACTGCAGCAGAGAAAATAGTCTCATTCCAAAAGCCCCCTTCCCTCTCCCTTTGGGGCCTCACCTTGCCTTTTCTCATTCCTCAAAACAAAAGACTTAAGACTGCTTTATCAACACAACAAAGATTGGACCTAACCAGAGGATGCAAGGAGGCAGAGAGTCTGGAGAATCCATTGAAGACAAAAGACTTCAAAGGGTGGACCATAAACAGGACATTTGCTTGTCAAAGGTATACCTGCCCCTCCCATCAGCTTCCAGACATGTGCAGAAAGGAAGGACTTGTAATGTGTATCTGCCACAGAGACTGAACAGGACATCAAAAGACATTTGCCAGCAAAATCCAGACCGTGATGTCATAAGACATGAGACCAACTCAGGGGTCGTGTGCAGACATGAGACTACATTAACCATAATGCCTTGCAAAATATCCAAGACATGCACACACCATGCTTCTCTGCTAACATTATAAAAGGCCTGGAAACAGCCCAGCTCTCTCTCTTGAGACCTGCTCCTCTGGAAACCTGCCTCTCTTGGGACCTGCCGCTCTTGGAACCTGCCTCTCTTGGGACCTGCCTTCTCTTGGAACCTGCTCCTCTTGGAAACTGCTGCTCTCTTTGGGGTCTGCTGAGGCCCTCCTGTCCTCAACATGTGCTCATCAATCAGCTGGACCACAGCATGCTTGTAACAAGGACTTGTAAGTTGATCTAGCTGCTACTTTGTTCTATTTTATGCACAGATTACCTGTAAAAGATTCCTCTTTTAAAACCTACCTCTCGTGTGCAATTGTATATTAAATCAACCTTTTTTGAAGCTAAAAATACGGTCTCTTTGTGTTCTGAGTATATTGAAGCTATATATATATTTAATTGATTTAATTTATTGCAATTATCACCTTTGGTGATTGGTGGAGAAATTAATATCCTAAAACTTATAAATACAGCGCTTGCTCTTAAATTATAAACAGTAGCGAGTTGCTCTCGAGCTATTTTCCCCAAAATAAATCATTTCTTCCAACATATTAATTGCTGGAGAAGTGGGTAGAATTTCTTCCAACATATTAATTCGTGGAAGATGCGGGCAGCAAGTCTAACACTGGAAGCCAAGAAGAAAACACATATGAACATTTTAAGATATGGAAAGAAAATGCATCTATTGTTGCCATGGCAACGTGCAAGATTACAACTTGCAAAACTTCGAAGGACAGACGTTTTTTTTAAAAACCAAGAGTGGTTCATAGTCTTTGACCAACCTGACACAGAGCAGAAGTGAGATGATATCATTTTCAGGCATGCCGCAAAGAATTCTCTTCTGTGACAGACTCAAATTATGGGCTGAGGTAAATTCCTATGAGCAACGGTTGTCACCCTCTGAAATCCAGTGTACCGAAGCCCACATAAATTTAGTATTCTGGGAGGTCAGGACATTCTGTTTCTTCACAGGAACACACACATCTAACCTCCCTTCTGCAAAATTCAGTGGTGTGGAAAAATTATGCATCATGTTGAGAAGTAGCTGCAAGTGAAATGTAGCCTGCCAGCTTCCAGGGTCTTGCGGATGAGCTTTGCAAGGATTCTTTACAGAGTGGAGAAGCCATGGCTGGTGGATACATTGTAACTTCAAAGTTGCCCATCAAACCCCAAAGGAAGTTCTTTACTGTAGAATTCTTTCAACAAGAATTTGCCATGGGGGCAAGAAGCTGATGTACACGGATCAGGAGAGAGATGGTGGGGTGATAGCCTCTGACAAGCTCAGGGTTGTAAAACATTGTGACAATTTGGTGGCAAGGTCATCAATAGAAAAAAAAAACAAAATAAAACATGGAAAAGAAAATAAGATGATACCTTTTTTATTGGACATAACTTAATACATAACTTAATACACCACAGACTTTCTGAATAAATTGAAAAATATCAAGCAACTACCACCTAACACCCTTCTGGTCACGATGGATGTAGAATCACTATACAGCAACATTCCACATGCGGATGGCATAGCTGCATGTGGAAGACTCCTAAAAAAATCCACACTGGACCATCAATACTCACCAGAAACTATTACAAAAGTAATCAAATTCATTTTAACTCACAACTACTTCCACTTTAACAATGATATCTATCTGCAAATAATGGGCACTGCGATGGGCACCAGGACAGCACCCCAATATGCCAACCTTTTTATGGCTGAGCTGAAAGAGACATTTCTGAATACACACCAGACCAAACCTCTAAAATACTACCGGTACATCGATGACATTTGGACGGAGGGTGAAGAAACTCTGAAACAATTTTATTCTGCCTTCAATACATACCATCCTACAATCAGATTCAAAATTGACTACTCCCCAGAAAAAGTCAATTTTTTGGACACCACGGTCTCAATCAGTGATGGCTGTATACAAACATCTATATACAAGAAACCCACAGACAGATGTAGCTACCTCCACAACTCCAGCTTCCATCCTTCACATACAAAAAGATCCATCATTTACAGCCAAGCCACAAGATACCACCGTATCTGCTCTGACCCAGGGGACAGAGACAGACACCTTAAAACCCTGACTGAATCCTTCAAACAGAAGGGCTACAACCCCAAAATAATCTCCAAGAATATTGCCTCCTCCCTCAAAACACCCAGGGAGAATCTGCTACAGTACAAAAAGAAAAAATCCACAGACAGAATCCCGCTTGTAGTGACATACAATCCAGAGCTGGAAAAACTGAGGAAAATCATAAGAGATCTACAACCTATACTCCAGGAGGATGAATTACTGAAAGAGATATTCCCATCCCCACCAGTACTGGCCTTCCGACAGCCACCCAATTTAAAACACAAGCTAATCAGAAGTAAACTTCCTTCACAGACTGAAAAGGACTTAACAAGGATCTGGGGTTCCTAGCCCATTATAAACCATAAAGCTGTATGTCTCTGTTGATCACCCTCCCCATACCTATCCACACCCACCCTGTTAGAATATCAATGATATGCTTTGATGTCCCCATGCATACTTCCTACCCACCCCCCTCCTCCCACCCTGTCAGACTGTCATAGTAATGCTTGAATGTTTTCACTTATATACACTGTCAGCTAGCACATTTGCTTATTTCCGATCTGAGGAAGAAGGGCAACCTTTGAAAGCTAATCAAGAAATGTATTAAGTTATGTCCAATAAAAAAGGTATCATCTTATTTTCTTTTCCATGTTTTATTTTGTTTGATTTCTATAGATTCTACATGGAATGTTGCTATTCCACTAGCAACATTCCATGTAGAAGTCGGCCCTTGTAGATCACCAATGTGGCCGCGCAGGCTTCTGCTTCTGTGAGTCTGACGTCCTGCACGTACGTGCAGGACGTCAGACTCACAGAAGCAGAAGCCTGCGCAGCCTTCTACATGGAATGTTGCTAGTGGAATAGCAACATTCCATGTAGAATCTCCAATAGTAGCAACATTCCATGTAGAATCTCCAATAGTATCTATTTTACTGTCATAGTAATGCTTGAATGTTTTCACTTATATACAGTACACTGTCAGCTAGCACATTTGCTTATTTCCGATCTGACGAAGAAGGGCAACCTTCGAAAGCTAATCAAGAAATGTATTAAGTTATGTCCAATAAAAAAGGTATCATCTTATTTTCTTTTCCATGTTTTATTTTGTTTGATTTCTATTGATAACCTTAAGAGTGGACTAACACGGCTACCACACTCCTCTACTTAAAGTGGCAAGGTCAGAAGGAGGGTAGGCTGCATGAAGAGGGGTATAACCAGCAGAAACGAGGAGGCAATGTTTGCTCTCTACAGGTCATTGGGGAGGCCACACTTGGAGCACTATATTCTGTTTTGGAAGCCACATCTCACCAAAGATATAAAAAGACTTGAAGCTGTTCAGAGGAAAGCAACTAAAATGATATGAGTCTGTGCCAGAAGACATATGAGAAGGGATTCAAGACATGAATATGTATATTCTAGAATGGAGGAGAGACAAGGGAGATATGATAAAGACCTTTAAATACGTGAAAGATCTTAATGACCAAACAAATCTTTTTCGAAGATGGGAAAACTGTAGAACCAGAGGACATGAAATAAAGCTGAACGGAGAAACATTTAAATGCAGCATCAGATTTTTATTTTTAAATGAAAAGGGTGAAGGATTCTTGGAATGACCTCCCAATGGAAGTGGCGGAGACAAAGAGTGGAATTCAAAAAAGCATGACAAACACGGAGGATCTCTACATAGTAAGAGGATGGAACGAAAGCATATAATATATCAATTCAAAGCAAAATATAATTGACTTTCATGCATCAAAAAAAAAAAAAGCACGGAGGGGAGTAGCCTGCGTGAATCGGCAGTTACAACCCTAGAATGAAGAGGGGATAAAGTGCACAGTTACAACCCTAACTGCTTTACAGTACAGACTGGTCTTTATCTGCCGTCATTGGAGGAGTGGCCTAGTGGTTAGGGTGGTGGACTTTGGTCCTGGGGAACTGAGTTTGATTCCCACTTCAGGCACAGGCAGCTCCTTGTGACTCTGGGCAAGTCACTTAACCCTCCATTGCCCCATGTAAGCTGCATTGAGCCTGCCAAGAGTGGGAAAGCGCAGGGTACAAATGTAACAAAAATAAAGTACATACTATTGGAGATTCTACATGGAATGTTGCTACTCTTTGAGATTCTATTCCACTAGCAACATTCCATGTAGAAGGCTGCGCAGGCTTCTGTTTCTGTGAGTCTGACGTCGCACGTACGTGCAGGACGTCAGACTCGCAGAAGCCTGCGCGGCCACATTGGTGAATCTGCAAGGGCTGACTTCTACATGGAATGTTGCTAGTGGAATAGCAACATTGCATGTAGAATCTCAAATAGTAGCAACAGTGCAGGAGTGGCCTAGTGGTGGACTTTGGTCCTGGGGAACTGGGTTCAATTCCCACTTCAGGCACAGGCAGATCCTTGTGACTCTGGGCAAGTCACTTAACCCTCCATTGCCCCATGTAAGCCACATTGAGCCTGCCATGAGTGGGAAAGCGAAGCGAGGGGTACAAATGTAACAAAAAAAAATATTATTATGTTGCTAAGAAAGTTGTAGTAGATTCAGAAACTTGTGGAAATATTCATATTTGGCCATGGATTAAACAAAATCTGTTGTACAAAAGATTTTTAAATTTATTTATTTTTTGTTACATTTGTATCCTGCACTTTCCCACTCATGGCAGGCTCAATGCGGCTTCCATGGGGCAATGGAGGGTTAAGTGACTTGCCCAGAGTCACAAGGAGCTGCCTGTGCCTGAAGTGGGAATCAAACTCAGTTCCTCATTTCCCCAGGACCAAAGTCCACCACTCTAACCACTTGGCCACTCCTCCACTGTTGCTACTATTTGAGATTCTACATGGAATGTTGCCATTCCACTAGCAACATTCCATGTAGAAGTCAGTCCTTGCAGATCACCAATGTGGCCGCGCAAGCTTCTGCTTCTGTGAGTCTGACGTCCTGCACGTACGTGCAGGACGTCAGACTCACAGAAACAGAAGCCTGTGCAGCCTTCTACATGGAATGTTGCTAGTGGAATAGCAACATTCCATGTAGAATCTCCAATAGTATCTATTTTATTTATTGTTACATTTGTACCCTGCGCTTTCCCACTCATGGCAGGCTCAATGCGGCTTACATGGGGCAATGGAGGGTTAAGTGACTTGCCCAGAGTCACAAGGAGCTGCCTGTGCCTGAAGTGGGAATCAAACTCAGTTCCTCATTTCCCCAGGACCAAAGTCCACCACTCTAACCACTAGGCCACTCCTCCACTGTTGCTACTATTTGAGATTCTACATGGAATGTTGCCATTCCACTAGCAACATTCCATGTAGAATCTCCAATAGTAGCAACATTCCATGTAGAATCTCCAACAGTAGCAACATTCCATGTAGAATCTCCAATAGTAGCAACATTCCATGTAGAATCTCCAATAGTATCTATTTTATTTTTGTTACATTTGTACCCTGCGCTTTCCCACTCATGGCAGGCTCAATGCGGCTTACATGGGGCAATGGAGGGTTAAGTGACTTGCCCAGAGTCACAAGGAGCTGCCTGTGCCGGGAATGGAACTCAGTTCCTCATTTCCCCAGGACCAAAGTCCACCACTCTAACCACTTGGCCACTCCTCCACTGTTGCTACTATTTGAGATTCTACATGGAATGTTGCCATTCCACTAGCAACATTCCATGTAGAAGTCAGTCCTTGCAGATCACCAATGTGGCCGCGCAAGCTTCTGCTTCTGTGAGTCTGACGTCCTGCACGTACGTGCAGGACGTCAGACTCACAGAAACAGAAGCCTGTGCAGCCTTCTACATGGAATGTTGCTAGTGGAATAGCAACATTCCATGTAGAATCTCCAATAGTATCTATTTTATTTATTGTTACATTTGTACCCTGCGCTTTCCCACTCATGGCAGGCTCAATGCGGCTTACATGGGGCAATGGAGGGTTAAGTGACTTGCCCAGAGTCACAAGGAGCTGCCTGTGCCTGAAGTGGGAATCAAACTCAGTTCCTCATTTCCCCAGGACCAAAGTCCACCACTCTAACCACTAGGCCACTCCTCCACTGTTGCTACTATTTGAGATTCTACATGGAATGTTGCCATTCCACTAGCAACATTCCATGTAGAATCTCCAATAGTAGCAACATTCCATGTAGAATCTCCAACAGTAGCAACATTCCATGTAGAATCTCCAATAGTAGCAACATTCCATGTAGAATCTCCAATAGTATCTATTTTATTTTTGTTACATTTGTACCCTGCGCTTTCCCACTCATGGCAGGCTCAATGCGGCTTACATGGGGCAATGGAGGGTTAAGTGACTTGCCCAGAGTCACAAGGAGCTGCCTGTGCCTGAAGTGGGAATCGAACTCAGTTCCTCAGGACCAAAGTTCACACCCTAACCACTAGGTCACTCCTCAATGATGCAGTTTTAAGCAAGTGGGAATATGGTTCAAATTTCCCATAAATGTTCTAAAAAGAAGGTTACCTGGATGGCAGTATGGTGCCCTCAGTTTGATGCTTTCATTTCTGAGCTTCTTTTAGGGAGATCAAACTGCTCCTGGACATCTTAAGGTTTTCCAGCTTCAAGAAAAAAACACACACATTTTTAGTCTGTACAGGATGTATGCTGAAAGCCCCCCTCTTCCCTCTCCCCCCCCCCCATCATGGAGTGCATGCTTTGCACATGCTGTTTGTAGGTGACCGAGGGGGCTTCAGGTGTAAACAGTTTTGTACTTTTTAATATGCCTCTTTCTAACCAGGCAAAAAATGGTGTGCTGTGAAAGCTGGCATATATTTTGGTTTGGGCAGAGAAGGCTGATTTCCTGCTGAATCACAATTTGCCTGCATAACCTCTTTGAATATTATCCTCTGTAACTTTTTTCCTATTCTGCTTTTCCTTCATCCCTATAGTGGCCTAGTGGTTAGAGTGGGGGACTTTGGGGAACTGAGGAACTGAGTTTGATTCCCACTTCAGGCACAGGCAGCTCCTTGTGACTCTGGGCAAGTCACTTAACCCTCCATTGCCCCATGTAAGCCACATTGAGCCTGCCATGAGTGGGAAAGCGCAGGGTACAAATGTAACAAAAATATAATAAGGTGATGAAAAAATTATGTCTTACCTGATAAGAGGAGTGGCCTAGTGGTTAGAGTGGTGGACTTTGGTCCTGGGTGAAAAACAACCTGCGGTAGTGTAGACATGCATTTTGAGCGCACGCAGAATTATTTTTTAGTGCACCTGTAAAAAAAATGCCTTTTTAAAATTTTTACCGAAAATGGACGTGTGGCAAAATGAAAATTGCTGCGCGTTCATTTTGGGTCTGAGATCTTACCACCAGCCATTGACCTAGCGCTAAGGTCTCACGCAGTAACCGGGCGGTAATGGTCTACACGTGTAAAATGCCGATTACCACCCGTGCACCAGAAAATAAAAATATTTTCCAGCGCGTGTAGCAGATGCACATCAAAAATGAAAATACCTCAAGGACCACGCAGTAGATAAGTACATAAGTAATGCCACACTGGGAAAAGACCAAGGGTCCATCGAGCCCAGCATCCTGTCCACGACAGCGGCCAATCCAGGCCAAGGGCACCTGGCAAGCTTCCCAAACGTACAAACATTCTATACATGCTATTCCTGGAATTGTGGATTTTTCCCAAGTCCATTTAGTAGTGGTTTATGGACTTGTCCTTTAGGAAACCGTCTAACCCTTTTAAAAACTCTGCTATGCTAACCGCCTTCACCACATTCTCCGGCAACGAATTCCAGAGTTTAATTACGCGTTGGGTGAAGAAACGTTTTCTCCGATTTGTTTTAAATTTACTACACTGTAGTTTCATCGCATGCCCCCTGGTCCTAGTATTTTTGGAAAGCGTGAACAGACGGTTCACATCTACCTGTTCCACTCCACTCATTATTTTATATAACTCAAAATTGACGTGTGTTGGGCGTGCATAGGCATCTACGCGGCTTAGTAATAGGGCCCCTTTTTGAGACTTGATGTCTTTTCAGTTAAGCAATGGAAGGGTCGAGGAGCACCATTGTTGGACTCTGCCTAGGGCATCAGTTGGACTTAATCCAGCTCCAATTGAAGACCACAAACCCTGCCCCCCTTCGCCCTCCCCATTTCATACTTTCCTCATAGATTGCTTTTGGAGAATGCATTCATCTTCTTGCAGATTTACCTAATTTGGTAAAGTGCTCCCTATTTTCCATTAAAATTCAACCTATTAACCCACCTTGAAATCTTATCCCTTCCACTCCTTTCTTCTGCACTTTACTTCCTGTTACCAGCCCTTTCTAAAATTTTAACTCATTGGAATCTAGCCGAATATTGATCCCATTCCCTCCTTCTCTCCCCCTATATCAGATTTCCAGATTCTCAATATCCTCCATTTAATTCTACCTATAACTGTATCATTACTTTATTATTTCTCACATGTGGTGTTGGGTATCGGGTCAAAATAGCCCTGACAAAACAGCCTGCCCACAATTTGTCTCCTGAAAAAATAGCCCCGAAAAAAGGGACCGACAGCGGTAGAACAAATTGTGAAGAAAACTTACTGTTCCTGTGTTCGATGAATACTGATCCCTGGCTGACTCTGGAAGCATAGGCGTCACTGCAGGGGTGTGGTGGTGGTGGGAGGGGGGTGGCATGTGGCAAATGGGCGACTAAAATGATAGCGGGGATGGGACGACTTCCCTATGAAGAAAGACTAAGGAGGCTAGGGCTATACAGCTTGGAGAAGAGACGGCTGAGGGGAGACATGATAGAGGTATATAAAATAATGAGTGGAGTGGAACAGGTGGATGTGAAGCGTCTGTTCACGCTTTCCAAAAATACTAGGACTAGGGGGCATGCGATGAAACTACAGTGTAGTAAATTTAAAACAAATCGGAGAAAATGTTTCTTCACCCAACGTGTAATTAAACTCTGGAATTCGTTGCCGGAGAAAGTGGTGAAGGCGGTTAGCTTAGCAGAGTTTAAAAAGGGGTTGGACGGTTTCCTAAAGGACAAGTCCATAAACCGCTACTAAACGGACTTGGAAAACTCCAAAATTTCAGGAATAGCATGTATAGAATGTTTGTACGTTTGGGAAGCTCGCCAGGTGCCCTTGGCCTGGATTGGCCGCTGTCGTGGACAGGATACTGGGCTCGATGGACCCTTGGTCTTTTCCCAGTGTGGCATTACTTATGTACTTATGTACTTATGCCCAATAGGACCTTCCTCTCTTCTCACTTATTCGGGGCTGGCGGCAGCAAGAACATCATACTGGGAGTTTCCCCTCCCTGCTTGCTTGTCTGCCCGAACCAGCTGTCTCCCCAATTCGGTGGTGTCAATAAAGAAAAACTCTGCACAGGGTCATAGGACTCTGCATGCCACTGTCAACGCTGCCGTTCCCACGCCCGAGCAATGACGTTGTATCATAGGGGGTGGGAACGGCAGCACTGTCAGTGAATGGCAGAGTTTCTTTTTATTGGACAACCACCGAATCGGGGAGACAGCAGGTTCGGACAGACAGGCAAGCGATAGGGGAAGCTCCTAGTTTTTCTTTTCTGGGGCTGGGAGGAAAAGGAGTCCCTCACAGCCCCCCAGACACATAGCCTTTCCACAAACCTCCTCAGATGCAGATATTATCCCCCCCCCCCCCCCCCCCCCCCCCCAAGATTTTCCCAGGAAAATACACATGGACCCACACCTAAACCCTCTCCATTGAGAAAAAACATGGGGTCCTTTTACTAAGGTGTGCCGAAAAATGGCCTGCGTTGGTGTAGATGCGTTTTATTGGATGCGCGCAAGTTCAATTTTCAGTGCACCTACAAAAAAGGCCTTTTTAAATTTGGCCGAAAATGGACGTGCGGCAAAATGAAAACTGGCGCATCCATTTTGGGCCTGAGACCTTACCACCACCCATTGACTTAGCGGTAAGGTCTCACGGGGTTAACTGGGCGGTAAGCACACATACAATGCCAATTACTGCCTGGTTAGTGACGTGTGCTGGAAATTTTCTGGCATAAAAAATGAAATTACTGTCCGGGCTACACGGTCGTTCTGAATTGGCGCACGGTGGGCATGCGCGTGGGCACCTACGCAGCTTAGTAAAAGGGCCCCATAGAGGCCATACCACAGACATCTCCCACCCACACAGCGCATACCAGTCTACCAATACTCAATTTACCACGCTTCTCGCCAAGACCCCTACAGAGACATGCCTGACTTTGCTAACAGAGAAAAGGAAAATATGCTATTATGTAGCACTGCGTGTACTTTTTAATCTGTTATTAATATTGTTGCTGCTAGCTCCATGCAGGTCACCCTCATGCAGTCGTATCATTGCTATTTTGGGCCATAATTTCTGTTCTTTGCAGGCTGTTCCCACTGCTTCATTTTCATCCTCTTGTTTCTAGGAATCCTCTGTATTGATCTCACATTTTTGTTTAAAATTCTATTACTGTACACCTTATGTAGGTGAAAAGATGGAATATAAGTGTTTTAAATTAAATTACATTTTTGTCTTTTCCAGAAGGGCATTTCAGGTATCTACTAGCTTTGTCCTATAATGTTTTTTTTTTATTGATCTTAATGAGGACTCTATTATATTCCGTCTTCAATCCTTCCACTTAAAAGTCTTCACATAATACACTGTGCTTCAGAGAAGCAGGAGAAGGCTGTGCCTGCAGCTGCAGGGTTTCTTCTGCTTCTCAGTTGGCCAATCAGTTGGGGCCCTTTAACTAATCCTAGTAGGCGCCAACTTGAGCCAAATTATTTATTTATTTATTGCATTTGTATCCCACATTTTCCCACCTATTTGCAGGCTCAATGTGGCTTACATAGTAACCGTGATGGCGATCGCCAGTTCCGGTATAGCAGATACACAGTGACAATGTAGAAGGTTCGTGCAGGATAAACATATCAGGGAATAAGGAGGAAGGGTTGAGTTGTGATCAATTCAGGTCTTAGTTTCGTTGTGTTGTGGGATCAAGGCATTTAAGTTGGGTCATCAGGGTATGCCTTTTTGAATAAGTAAGTTTTTTGTGATTTCCGAAAGTTTGATAGGTCGTGCGTTGTTTTCAAGGTGTTTGGTAGTGCGTTCCATAGTTGCATGCATATAAAGGAGAAGCTGGATGCATAGGTTGATTTGTATTTAATTCTTTTGTAGCTTGGATTTACCACCCAGTTACCTCGTGGCCCTTGCGGTAATTTCAATTTTGGTGCGTGTCCGCTACACGCATCCAAAAGATATTTTTTATTTTCTAATGCGCGGCAGCTACACTCGTCAAGTGGAATTTCATGCGTGCAGACCATTACTGCCCAGTTACCGTGTGAGACCTTACCGCTAAGTCAATGGCTGGTGGTAAGGTCTTGGACCCAAAATGGACGCACAGCAATTTTCATTTTGCCGCATGTCCATTTTTGGCAACAATTTAAAAAAGGCATTTTTTTGTAGGTGCGCTGAAAAATAATTCTGCATGCACCCAAAACACAACGTCTACACTACCGCAGGCCATTTTTCAGCGCACCTAAGTAAAAGGACCCCTTGGAATCATGATATTCTCTATGTCATCGCTAGAGGTGTGAATGTTGAATTTCAATGAGATGGCATAACCAACCTTAATAACAAGGCAGGAAATGTGAGCGCTGAGTCTTTCATAATTATGCCATCTGGATTAATCGTACAGCTAACTTAATAACCCTTTAATATGAACAGTACAATAGAAGCTTCATTATATTATATAGTGGTATAATTTCCATATCAAAGACCCTCTACTATTATTTAATTAGCTATCAGATTTGAGTTTATAATGCCACAACATCAACCAAAACTTAAATATACATTGAGGGGCATAATCGAACGAAAACATCTATCTCCATGGGCGTTTATCTCCGAGAATGGGTCCGTGAAGGGGCGGACCGAACCGTATTTTTGCAAAAAATAGACGTCCATGTTTTATTCGACAATTTGTGAGCTGGGCGTTTTTGTTTTTCAGCGATAATGGAAAATGAAAGCGCCCAGGTCAAAAACGAATAAATCCAAGGCATTTGTTCGTGGGAGGGGCCAGGATTCGTAGTGCACTGGTCCCCTTCACATGCCAGGACACCAACCGGGCACCCTAGGGGGCACTTTTACAAAAAAAAAAAAAAAAAAAGGTAAATGAGCTCCCAGGTACATAGCACCCTTCCCTTGTGTGTTGAGCCCCCCAAATCCCCCTCAAAACCCACTGACCACAAGTCTACACCATTACTATAGCCCTAAGGGGTGAAGGCGGGCACCTACATGTGGGTACAGTGGGTTTGCGGGGGGGGGTTGGATGACTAAGCATTAAGCAGCACAATTGTAACAGGTAGGGGGGGATGGGCCTGGGTCCACCTGCCTGAAGTCCACTGCACCCCCTAACAACTGTTTCAGGGATCTGCATACTGCTGCCAGGGAGGTGGGTATGACATTTGAGGGTGAAAATAAAAAGTTGTGAAACATCATTTTTTGTGGTGGGAGGGGGTTAGTGACCACTGGGGGAGTCAGGGGAGGTCATCCCCGATTCCCTCTGGTGGTAATCTGGTCATTTAGGGCACTTTTTGGGGCCTTATTCGTGAAAAAACAGGGTCCAGGAAAAGTGCCCTAAATTCTAGCTACAAACACATACTTTTTTTCCAATATCGGCAAAAGGCGCCCATCTCTGTTCGGGTGATAACCATGCCCCAGTCCCGC
Source organism: Microcaecilia unicolor (assembly GCF_901765095.1). NCBI lineage: Eukaryota > Metazoa > Chordata > Amphibia > Gymnophiona > Siphonopidae > Microcaecilia > Microcaecilia unicolor. The sequence continues at coordinate 22,015,679 of NC_044039.1, forward strand.
CTTCACCACGCCTCCGACACGCCCCCGTCAACTTTGTACGCTTCCGCGATGGAGTGCAGTTGAAAACGTCCAAGTTCGGCTTTCGATTATACCGCGTTATTCGTTTTTGTGAGATAAACGTCCATCTCCCGATTTAGGTCGGAACTTGGGCGTTTTTCTCGTTCGATTATAAGCAGGATAGTACACCTCCATGCAAAAGATACATTGGACTAGGATTCCAAAATTATTATTATTTTTTTGCTTCTTTTAACTATGCCAGGGGTTTGAAGTGTGAAATTTGACAGGTTAGATTAAGCAATTCATGTTGGTGCAAGGCTTTAATATTTTGTTTGTTTTTTACTTCTGCTGTTTCAGTTATTCCTTCAGGGGGCAATTTAGAAAAACCAGTTGAGCAGGTCAGAGAGCTGAATGGTTTTACCATGTTATCTTTAGCCAGGTATTCAGCAAAAGCAATTGCCTAGTGATTGGACTGGAGATCCAGCTAAACTGAACTGGACAAAATGTAGGTCTTCGTTTGAATGTACAAAATCCAAAATGGTAGATGTGAATCGCTTGTCTATTCTTTCCAAAAATACTAGGACTAGGGGGCATGCAATGAAGCTACTAGGTAGTAAATATAAAACAAACCAGAGAAAATATTTCTTCATTCAACATGTAAACTCTGGAATTCATTGCCAGAGAATGTGGTAAAAGCAGTTAGCTTAGCAGACTTTAAAAAAAGTTTGACTCATTTCCTAAAAGCCATTATTAAGATAGACTTGGAAAAGCCCACTGCTAATTTCTAGGATAAGCAGCATAAAATCTGTTTTACTGTTCTGGGATCTCGCCAGGTACTTGTGACCTTGATTGGCCACTTTTGGAAACAGGATACTGGGCTTGATGGACCCTTGGTCTGTTCCCAGTATGGCAACGCTTATGTAAAATGACCAAATCTGCGATCTGTGAAGCACTTAGCCAAATAACCTTCAGCCACATCTGTGGTGGGAAAACAGCCTCCCCGATCATGTTTGCTCTGACTCCTATAACCTTCTCAGTTTAAGATGAGGTAACAGATTGGCTTGTTCTGGTACAGCAGTCTCATCCAGTGTTTCTTTTATGCCACTGCACACATGGCCTTGTTAATCTGCTTCTATTAATGAAAACATAACTGCAAGTCCATGTGCGCAATGAAGCAGAACCAGGACTGGGGCCTGCCTGTCCTGTCTAAAGGGAACGAGTTGGTTATCATGGCTGAACAGGCAGACTGGATCATCAGTCCCACAAGATTAAACCGGCAGTCTTGGGTGTGCAGGTGCAGTTTATCGCTCCCCTTTCCAGAAGCTCTTGGAAAAAAAAACCCCAGAACCCATAGGTTTCTTTGTAGGATTCTGCTAGAATCTGCTGCTACACTGACATCTGTACTTTGAGGTAAATGCAGGGTCTTTATTTAACTGGGTAGTATCCCTTGCTATCGCCTTGGAGCTCCTCATCAGTTCATATTAATTAGTCCACCCATTTCTATTATTGTTATCCTAATAATTATTTATGATTTTTTTCAAAATCAAGTACACTGACGGAAGAGATTATTCACTATGTTTAATGGTGTTTTTAATTGCTTCTCCTTGGATGTGGTGAACCCTGGTCAGGCAGGCAGTAGAACAGAAAGCACTGGCCTTTTAAATGAAACTTGAACTGATTCGTTTGCAGCTGGAAGGGTTTTCTATAGCTTGGAGTGTGGGTAGGGGGGGGGGGGGGAGCTGTTTTGAGTACTGGTGAAAATATTTTTTTTTCACTCAATGCATAGTTAAGCGATGGATTTCATTGCTGAGTTCTTCTGTTCTAAAAGCACTTAGCATAGCTGGGTTTAAAAAAAGGTTTAGACTGGTTCCTGGAGAAAAAGTCCGTAAACCATTGTTAAGATACACCTGGAGAAAAGCCACTGCTTATTTCTGGGGATAGGTAACGTGGAATCTGGCTACTCTTTGGGATGAGTGCATGAGATAAATTTGCATGTGTAAATCGATCTCGTATATATTTGTGTGGTAATCCTGAAAAACTGAATGGCTGGGGGTGTCCCAAGGATTAGGTTAGCCCTGACAGTGAGCTAGTCATGGCTTTGCCTTCTCCTTGCTGCTTTGCCCCTCCCCTGTTACATAGTAACATAGTAACATAGTAGATGACAGCAGAAAAAGACCTGCATGGTCCATCCAGTCTGCCCAACAAGATAAACTCATATGTGCTACTTTTTGTGTATACCTTACCTTGATTTCTACCTGTCCTTTTCAGGGCACAGACCGTGTAAGTCTGCCCAGCACTATCCCCGCCTCCCAACCACCAGCCCCTGCTCCCACCACCGGCTCTGGCACAGACCGTATAAGTCTGCCCAGCACTATCCCCGCCTCCCGCCACCGGCTCTGCCACCCAATCTCGGCTAAGCTCCTGAGGATCCATTCCTTCTGAACAGGATTCCTTTATGTTTGTCCCACGCGTGTTTGAATTCTGTTACCGTTTTCATTTCCACCACCTCCCGCGGGAGGGCATTCCAAGCATCCACTACTCTCTCTGTGAAAAAATACTTCCTGACATTTTTCTTGAGTCTGCCCCCCTTCAATCTCATTTACTTCCAAATTCCCTAAGTAAAGCCAATCTACAAAGGTATAAATAGAGGCAGGGCAAAGCTAGGATTAGCTCAGCCTATCAGTGATATTCTGAGGCAGGTGCTTCCCCCCCCTGAATTTATGAACTCCTAGTTTATCTTTTCTCTGTACCTGCAAAAATTACCTTCTGAAGGCCCTTTATAAGCACACTGTTCTGCAGTTTCATGTTCACTGCTGTGCTATAAATATACCTCTTCTGGTCACCCAAGAGTTAATGTATTACTAGCACTCATATGCTCTGCCTATTCAGTTGCAATAATGCACTTGGTAATACAAAACAGAGCTATCAAGGGCAAATATCTATATTATGTGATCCTTTCTAGGAAAGTAGAATTAAAACCATTCAAGGTGGTTTCCCACAACCGGAGATACAGTACCTTTACTGGCGTCTTTCTCACAGCCACGATAATGGTGTTGATGTAAACTCTTAAAGATCTCAACACGTTCTGACATCAACACAATCATGAAATATTTAAAACAAAAAACCCCCCCACAAAACTAAAAATGCACCATCCTCATATAACATTTTACTCTTTACTGAAGGGTTGGCAAGTCCTGAGTATAGTACAATAACAACTCTACTGACCTTTATCCCTCAGGCTTGGGCTGCTAACGCTGGTTTTGATATTAGGTTGCCAGGCTGTGGTCTGCTTCTGGCCTCCCGAGGACCTTATATATGTGACCTTCTAAGAATGTCTGAAACCTTGAGAGCTACCAAGTTTCAGGAGGGGGATTTAAGGGCCCATCCTGATGCATTATGGAACCTGCAGAGGGACTACAAATCCCACACTGGCTGTGGGGGCCCCAGGCAGGGCCAGTTTTAAGAATATGACGACTGCCACACTGGGTCAGACCAAGGGTCCATCTAGCCCAATATCCTGTTTCAAACAGTGGCCAGTCCAGCAGGTCACAAGTACCTCACAGAATGACAAAAAAGGAGCAACCAGTCACAGAATGTATGACAAGGCAGAATTGGTGTGTAGAGCCTGGGCTCTTTCATTAAAACTTGGGTGCATGGGTCAATTTTAGCATATAACGGAAAAGGTGCCGGTACTCGGTACCCCCAAGTACCTCCTCAAAAAAAGCCCTGGGTGCATCTAATCTGTGGAATGGTTACTGTGGCAGGTTCATTGCAATATGGTCAGAATTTCGGAACTCGGAGGAAAGGGAGGGAGGCAGGTAGGGGGGGGGCATGGAACTCTGAGGGGAGGGGCCCTGGAACCTTGCTAGCGCCCGTTTCCTTTCTGTTGGAAACGGGCCTCTTTTACTAGTTTCATTATAATTTTGTTTGGATTTTTCCGTATTGTATGCATAACCCCTCTTTCAAGTCTGGAGTGTCCTTACAGGGCTCAACTTGAGAAAGGTTATCTGACTTGCATGGGTCTAGCTCGGGAGTACTATAATGGGGGTCGCTGGCATATTAATTCACACTTTCTACTCTCCTCTGACTCTCAATTATTCAGTCCAGGCCAGAAATGAGGTTCTGAATCAATTCATCTGAATCAACCTCAAACTCTGCACCTTAGTCCAGAAAATCATATACGGCGTAGTCCCAGAATACATGACAGACCTCCCAATAAGAAACAAAGTCAGATCATCAAGATCCTACCTAAACCTACACTACCCAAATTGCAAAGGACTGAAATACAAAACAACTTACGCAGCCAGCTTCTCCTACATAAGCGCACAACTATGGAATGAGATCCCAAAAGCTGTGAAAACAATCCACGACCACTTGAACTTCAGGAAATCACTAAAAACCAACCTCTTCAAAAAGGCCTACCCCAACGACCCCACGTGACCCTCTTCACCTACCAACACAGCATGACTATGATCGAACAGGACATCACGCAATCTTCATCCATTCCGACCCTCCACTTAGACCTCATACGATCACTATACAACTTTGTGTTTGTTATCCACCGACTGGGCAAACGCCTTTGACGGTACTATGTAAGCCACATTGAGCCTGCAAATAGGTGGGAAAATGTGGGGTACAAATGCAAGAAATAAATAAATATCAATTTAGGTAGTCAAACTTTAACCAATAAGAAACAAAGTCAGATTGTCAAGATCCTACCTAAACCTACACTACCCAAATTGCAAAGGACTGAAATACAAAACAACTTACGCAGCCGGCTTCTCCTACATAAGCGCACAACTATGGAATGGGCTCCCAAAAGCTGTGAAAACAATCCACGACCACTAGAACTTCAGGATATCACTAAAAACCAACCTCTTCAAAAAGGCCTACCCCAACGACCTCTTCACCTACCAACATAGCATGACTATGATCGAACAGGACATCACTCAATCTTCATCCATTCCGACCCTCCACTTATACCTCATACGATCACTATACAACTTTGTATTTGTTATCCACCGACTGGGCAAACGCCTTTGATGGTACTATGTAAGCCACATTGAGCCTATAAATAGGTGGGAAAATGTGGGGTACAAATGCAACAAATAAATAAAAGAGTTTACTGAAAAAATTCTTCAAGTAGAAGGACAAAAATCAAAACAATAGCAATGTCATAGGCAGAGAGCAAGAAATACAACACACTCACAGTCACTGTGGCGTACTTTTACAAAGGCACGCTGAAAAATGGCCTGCGGTAGTGTAGGCGCGGGTTTTGGACGCGCGCTGAGCCATTTTTTAGCGTGTCTGTAAAAAAGGCCCCCCCCTTTTTTTAGCCGAAAATGGACGTGCGGCAAAATCAAAATTGACGGGCGTCCATTTTTGGGTCTGAAACCTCACCGCCAGCCATCGACCTAGCGGTAAAGGATCTGGGCAGTAATGACCTGTGCACGTCAAATGCTACTTGGCGCGCCTCCGTTACGCGCGGCCGAAAATAAAAAAAAATATTTTTCAGGCGCGCGTATTGTACACACGCCAAAAATGAAATTACCACGAGAGCCACGTGGTAGTCAGGCGGTAACTCCATTTTGGCGCGCGTTGGGCGCACATAGATGCTTACGTGGCTTAGTAAAAGGGCCCCTTAATTATCCCAGGGCTCTCTGGATCCTTCTCTCTTTTCTCTCTTCTCTTCAGAGTTGGACTCAACTCAAACGTGGTCACAAAGGCAGTTTCTTCTGGCCCTCCTCTTCGTTCTTCTGCAGCTCCAAAGGATGTCCTTGGCATCCTCTCTTTTTCCTGGACCAGTGGCTCTTTGCTGCCCTTGCACACCAAAGCTGTTCAACTCCTTTCCTTCTTCTTAGGAGCAGTGGTATGCTGGTGCCTTTATCCAGACCACACTGTGAGTGAAGTGCAGAAACCCAAGCAACCCCTGGTCACCTCTCACTGCTCCATTACTCCTTCTGGTACAATGGCAGGGCCCAGGGCTAGCCAAAGACCTTGATTCCCTCACAGAATGTTGCAGTGGTCATGGAATCAGAACCAACAACACAGAATTTATACCAGTCCCGGTTTCCAGTGGCGTAGCCACAGGTGGGCCTGGGTGGGCCAGGGCCCATCCACTTAGGGCTCAGGCCCACCCAACAGTAGCACACGTTTAACAGTAGCTGGTGGAGATCCTAAATTCGGCCAGCTGAAGACTTCCCCTGATGGTAACGAAAACACCTGCAAATGCTCAGTTTTCAGCACATGCCTGCTGCAGACTGCTAGGGTGGAAAGAAGCATTTTCCTGCCAGCTGAGATATTTTTTGGGTGGTGGTGGTGGGGGGGGGGGGGGGGGACACTTGGTGCCCACCCACTTCTTCCCCAGGCCCACCCAAAATCTGTTGTCTGGCTACGCCCCTGCCGGTTTCCCTCCAAAAGAAGTGTCCTCACTGGTCAGAAGAACCCTCCCTTTGTTCTGGAAATGATGGGGATGCAAACAGGTCACAGTACAATACTGTAGTATAGCCACTAGAGGTCTCTGCCATCCACCTAAAAAAGACCCTTAAAGCTCTCTACATATGAAAACTTGATATGGTGGGATGAAGGAAGGTGCAATCCAGGACTTTCCGAATCTATCTGGGTGACCCCCCAGCTGATCATGTTTCCAGGATATCTGCATTGAATAGGCGTGAGATATATTTGCAGAGATTTCTAGTGTGCACAGTGATCCAGATAGAGGAATTAACAAAATGAATGTGTTGCTATAGTTACAATTAACAAGACCCACCAAACACAGTTCTTTACACTCATAGCATTTACCATATGCAGCACTCCAAGGAATGGAATTACATCTGACTTGTGAGTAGCTGTAATATCACATCAGCTTCTTTCTCACAGAACCCTACGTGACGAGAAAATATAAATTATATTTTCTCTCTGCAGCTACCTGACAATAAGAAATCCCTGATTCCATGAAGGAAATCTTACCTTGCTGTTCCAAAGATCTCTCAGTGCACTTTACAGAATCTATCCTATCTATCTATATGTTCCATATTTGCTTACACCCTATACTGTCTATTAAAATGTTTTATTGTGTATTGTGTTGGCATTAAAATGTAGCACACTATGCCATACTTTGTATTGTCCATTGCTTATGTTTGACTTATTCTTGCTGTACACCGCCTTGAGTGAATTCCTTCAAAAAAGCGGTAAATGAATCCTAATAAATAGATAGATAAATACATATTTTCAGAAAGAGGAAGTGGAACCGCCACGTATACGCAGACTCGGGAAAAGCGTGCACCCTCTTTCTGAAATAAAGCACCCACTTTCCACATAGCACACACTGGGGTAAAAAAGTGGTAGTTTGGAGACGTGAAATTGGCGCGCGCTGGGCCAATTTTTTACTGCGGCCGGGAGAAAAGGCTTTTTAAATGGGGCGCTAAATGGTTGTGTGCTAAAATCAAAAGTAGTGCACGGCTATTTACTGCCTGAGCCCTGACCGCCACCCATTCACCTACCGGTAAGGGCTCACGCTCTACTCAAAGTGGTCGTGCTGCCGATTATCACCGGGAACGCCCCCTGCGGTAGAAAATAGAAACATATTTTCTACCGTGGGAAACAGCATGTGCAAACTTCAAAATTACCACCGGGCACCCATGCTACCCTGGCGGTAGTGTTGATTTGGCGCGTGCCACCCACGCTTTAGCAGGGGCGTAGCCAGACTTCGGCGGGAGGGGGGTCAAGAGCCCGAGATGAGGGGGCACATTTTAGCCCCCCCTGGCGCCGCCGACCCCCCGCCATTGCCGAACCCGCCGCTGCCACTACCACCACCAACCACAACAACAACTTTGCCCTCCCCCCGCTGATGACCTTCTCGACCCCCCCTCCCGCCGCCAACCCACCGTCGCCTACCTTTGCTGGCGGGGGACCCCAACCCCCGCCAGCCGAGGTCCTGTTCTTCTCGTAAAAGACTTCCTTCTGTTTCTAACGTCCTGCACATGCAGGATGTCAGCAAAGGCAGGTGACGGCGGGTTGTCGGCAGGAGGGGGGATCGAGAGGAACGTCGGCGGGGGGGGGGGGGGGTCCAGGGCCAAAACTGCGCTGTAGACCTACCACTGCTTAGTAAACTAGCCCCACTATTTCCAAGGACTGCACATTATAGGAAATTGTTGGGGGGGGGGGGTGCTCATGTGACCTTAACCGGCATGGACACTTACGGCTACTTCTCTCACCAGCTTTAGTACTAAAAAATTCATAGCAGCCGACGTTTTGCCTCTTTTTTCGCCCCAGCCTTAGCGCTTTTGATGTCTGAACGGATGGCATCTAAAACAAATAGAAATGATGGCTCCTTCCCTCCTCCAAACGGAACAAATCGGATGTCTCCGCGCCTGACAAGTCCCTCCAGACGCAATTGCCTGATGAAAAAGCGGAAATTGTTGAAATGACAAAGTGGATGGAAAAAAACAAATACAACAAAATTTCCCCATAAAAGTCAAAATGCAAATAAATTCTGGCTGCCCATCCCTATCGTGCAATTAATAGCTTGAAAGTCTTAGGGGCCCTTTTTTCTAAGCCGTGTAAGCATCTGTGTACACCGAACGTGCACCAAAATGGAGTTACCGCCCGACTACCATGAGGAGCTTGCGGTAATTTCATTTTTGGTGTGCGTCCGATACTCGTGGCCGAAAAATCATTTTTTCTTTTCAGACATGCGTATCTGACGCGCACCAAGTGGCAGTTGACACGCGCAGGTCATTACCGCCCGGTTACTGCGTGAGACTTCAGCACTAGGCTGTCGGTAAGGTCGCAGACCCAAAATGGACGTGCGGCAATTTTGATTTTGCCGCTCGTCCATTTTTGGCAAAAATTTTAAAAGGGCCTTTTTTTTTACAGGCGTGCTGAAAAATGGATTGGCACGCGCCCAAAACCCGCGCCTACACAAACGCAAGCCATTTTTCAGCACACCTTAGTAAAATGACCCCTTAGGGCTCTGTTTACTAAGTGGCATTGTAGGCGTGCCGACTTTTTAGTGCATGCTAAAAATTAGCGTGCCCTAACGCTAGAGACACCCATAAGAATATATGGGTGTCTCTGGCGTTAGCATGCACTCATTTTTAGCACGCCATAAAAAGTTAGCATGCCTACAGCGCAACTTAGTAAACAGGCCCTAAAATATTATGAAACTATTACAGGGTAGTCTTAAAAGATTTGGCTTACGAGATTGCTCAAGCACCAGTAAAAAAAAAAAATAATAATAATAAAATCAAACCCCGCCCCCAAATGCTATACTGAAGCACAGATAAGTATATACTTAAAGAAAACATTGCATTCTTCAGCAGGCGCGATCAGTCATGTGTAGTAATCCAATTTATTTTAACACTATGGTCTTTTTTCCAAGAAGGCAGGAAAGAGTATAGAGGAAAGCAGCTTTGTTTACAGGTCCCCTGTGCTCATTTAACGTTTCTAGGGAACTGGAGCTGTTTAGCGTTTCTGAGAACCATGACTCTAGGAAACAGGAGTGGTATGGCGTTCTGAAGGAGTCTAGTCCCAATTTACCAGTCACAGCACACGTGTGTGTGTGTGTGTGAATTATAGCAAAACTGCTCCTAACGTAGATCATATCTTTATTGCTCGATTCAAATATCCTCTCTGATCTACGATTAAAATTCTGGAAGTCTGTTTAGGTCAGACCCTCTCATTTGACTATCATGTCAATGTTTTCACTAAACGTTTCTTGTTGTTGATGAGGAAATGAAGGAGAATGAAAACATTTTTGAAATTGATCGATTCAGATTACTGTTGCAATCACTACTACTCTCCAAACTGGATTATTGCGATCTGATTTTTTTTTTTTTCAGGTGCTTTCGAAACCAAATAGTTCAAAAAGGACAAACTGTTCAGAACATGCCAGTAAGAGGAATCTTTTCTCTGCGTAAATTTGATAGAATTTCAACTTACTATCTTAAGTGTTACCTTGACTACCTGTAGAAGCTGGAATCTAATTTAAATTCCGCTGTGTGGCGTTTAAAATTTTAATGGGGGGATTGTCTAGAATATTTAATTTCTCTTTTTGAAGTCATTCCATCTAACAAAATTTGAAGATGATGTAATTTTTCTTTTTTTATTTCATTTTTCCATCTAGTAAGGGTATAAAAAGATTTACTATTCATGATAAATCACTTATTGTACAAGAAATGAAGAGTTGGAAATTGGTATCTTCCTGTTTTATATGTTTGTCTAATTATCTTTTTGTCCAGGAAAAATGTGAAAACCCTGCTTTTTAAAAAGTTTCCTGAACTATTCTGATTTATGCCTGATGCAATGAGAATCCTATAGAGAGTATGAGGGGGGATCTTGTAAGGAATTTAATTCCGCTAGTGTATATTGCTATGTCTCTGTAACTTCCTAAGCGTCTGCCTTGGTTTTCTATTATTATAAACTGTTCAGAACCAGGGGCGTAGCCAGAGCTTGGCGGGAGGGGGGGCACATTTTAGCCTGCCTCCCCGAGCCGCCACCCCTCCCCTGCCACTTCCGACCCCCCCCCTGCTGCCACCACCACCACCGCCGCAAGGTACCTTTGCTGGTGGGGGTCATGCAACCCCCACCAGCCAAACCCTTCTTCAGCGCCGGTCTCCGGCACGCCACGTTTGCTGATCTGTGGTTTTTTGAGTCCTGATGTCCTCCACAGATCAGTGAACACAGTGTGCCTGCACGTTCCTTTAAGTGAAACTGAGCATGCTCAGTTTCACTTAAAGGAACGTGCAGGATGTCAGGACTCGAGAAAGCACATCAGTGAATGCGGCATGCCGGAGATCGGCGCTGAAGAAGGCTTCGGCTGGTGGGGGTTCGGGACCCCCACCAGCAAAACCAGGGGCCCGGACTAAATCTGGAGGGCCCAGGCCCCTATGGCCCCACCTAGCTAGGCCCCTGTTAGAACCAGTTGGTATAGAGCAGTATATAAGTGCAATGTAATGTACAGAAGGCGCACACTTGCTATTTCGCTAGTTTATCACTTGGAGTGAGGGCATTTATGCCAAATGTCTCTAAAAGAAGAAAAATTAAGCTTGATTTATCACGTTATTGTGATTTTATAGTATTATATCTAAAGAGTATACATGTAGCTATCAAAATAACCCCTTGACGTCTGGGTATCATGTTAGAAACTGAGGGTCTCTTTCACTAAAGGGTATTTATTAAGCCCTAATGTACATTTAGGGGCCCTTTTACTAAGGGACATAGGTGCCTATGTGTGTCCAATGTGCTTCAATTTGGAACTATCGCTCGGCTACCGTGTACCTCATGAAGTAGTTCCATTTTTTACGCAGGGCAGAAAATATTTTTTTAGTTTCTACCGTGTGGCGCTAACCGGGCGGTAATCAGCCTGATGATTATTTATTTATAATATTTGTGTCCCACATTTTCCCACCTATTTGCAGGCTCAATGTGGCTTACATAGTTCCGTAAGTGGTGATTACCAGTTCCGGATAGGAGAAATACATAGTTGAGGTAGAGGGACAGATTAGGTTAGGTTACAGGAAGAAAGTTCGTCCTATGATAAGAGCTAAAGATAATAGGTTAAACTTCATTCATGACAAAAATAGCTTGAACAATTAGGATCATTAAACTGGAAATCAAGATAATTAGCAAAAACAGTTGAGATATAGAGAATACATGTTGTATAGTTGCGTTTTGTTAATCTGCATTTAGGATAAGTTGTTATTGTATGCTTTCTTAAATAAATAAGTTTTCAAAAGTTTACGGAAGGTCACTGTGTCGTGTGTTATTTTTATGGATTTCGGCCATGCATTCCAAATTTGCGTGCATATGTAGGAGAAACTGGATGCATATGTCAATTTATATTTCAGTCCCTTACAGCTTGGGTAGTGGAGAGTCAGGAAAGTTTTGTGATGAGCTGGTAGAATTCCTGGTTGGCAGGTCGATGATGTCTGACATATATCCTGGAGCCTCACCGTGTATGATCTTATGAACCAGGGTGCAAACCTTAAAGGGAGCCAGTGAAGTTTTTCTCGTAAGGGACTGGCACTTTCATATTTCATTTTGCCAAATATGAGTCTGGCTGCCGTGTTCTGTGAAGTTTTTTGATAATTTATTTTTATTTTATTTTTTGCTACATTTGTACCCCGCGCTTTCCCACTCATGGCAGGCTCAATGCGGCTTACATGGGGCAATGGAGGGTTAAGTGACTTGCCCAGAGTCACAGGGAGCTGCCTGTGCCTGAAGTGGGAATCAAACTCAGTTCCTCAGTTCCCCAGGACCAAAGTCCACCACCCTAACCACTAGGAATTTGTTCTTTGCACCCAGCATAGATGGCATTGCAGTAGTCTAGCTGGCATAATACTAATGATTGCACTAGTCTGCTAAGTCAATGGGTGGCGGTAAGGTCTCAGGCCCAAAATGGATGGCTGCTGATTTTTATTTTGCTGCAATGTCCATTTTTGGCAAAAAAAAAGAGGCCTTTTTTGAAGTTGCTCTGAAAAAATGGATGTGCGAGCATCCAATGCATGTGTCTACACCAGTGCAGGCCATTTTTCAGCGCACCTTAGCTAAAGGACCCTTTAGCGCGGGAAAAACAGGTTACTGCAAAATGCATTACAACATGACGCAGCATTAAGCCTGTATGCGTGCGCTAACTGGTGCATTAGCTATTTTAAAAAAAATGTTTTTTGGAGGGGGATGCCATGGGTGTAAATACGGGTGTGGAAGGGTTAACCAGCTAGTGCGTATGCATTAGAGCATGCTAACTGGCTAACAACTCATTAAAAAAACTCCAGACCGCCCAAAATACAGCAGCTAGGCTGATATTCAGCAAAACACGCTTTGAAAGTGCCAAACCCCTCCGAGAGTTTGCATTGGCTCCCAATCAAAGAACACATCATCTTCAAAATCTGCACCTTAGTCCACAAAATCATGTACGGCGTAGTCCCAGGTTACATGACAGACCTTATAGACTTACCAAGAAGAAACAAAGTCAGATCGTCAAGATCCTACCTAAACCTACACTACCCAAATTGCAAAGGACTGAAATACAAAACAACTTACGCAGCCGGCTTCTCCTACATAAGCGCACAACTATGGAATGAGATCCCAAAAGCTGTGAAAACAATCCACGACCACTTGAACTTCAGGAAATCACTAAAAACCAACCTCTTCAAAAAGGCCTACCCCAACGACCCCACGTAACCCTCTTCACCTACCAACACAGCATGACTATGATCGAACAGGACATCACTCAATCTTCATCCATTCCGACCCTCCACTTATACCTCATACGATCACTATACAACTTTGTATTTGTTATCCACCGACTGGGCAAACGCCTTTGATGGTACTATGTAAGCCACATTGAGCCTATAAATAGGTGGGAAAATGTGGGGTACAAATGCAATAAATAAATAAAGCAGAGTTAACAGAGGAGCAGTTACCGCCTCCTGAGGTAATAATAAGGGCTCCTGCATTGAGGGGCCCTTTTACAAAGGCGCGTTATGCACGTGCAGCGCACACCAAAACAAGACTACTGCCAGGCTACCATGCCTCCCTGGTGGTAATTTCAGATTTGGTGCACGCCCATCCTGCCTGAATGATTGATTTATTTCCTCCCACATGCATCGTTTCTGTTGGTAATCGGCACTTGGCACGCGCTGACCAGGGCCGCAGAGAGACTGAACCTGGCCCGGGGCAAGGCTGCCCCCGGGGCCCCCGCTGCCGCCCCACCCCACAAGGGCCGACACCCCCGCCCCCCAATTGTCACCACTGTCGCCTCCCTTTTCTGCTCTCAGGCCGCCAGCACCGCAGCCCCCAGTCTCCACCCGCCCACCCCCAGCCCTGTCGACAGCCCACCTCCGTCTGCCACCGGGCCCCCTGCATTCAAATCGGCAGCACCTCACCTCCGTGTGAAAGCGACAGATCGCCTCCCTTCGGGCCCTCCCTCACTGTGTCCTGCCCTCGCGGAAACCGGAAGTTACATCAGACGAGGGCGGGACACAGTGAGGGAAGGCCCGAAGGGAGGCGATCTGCTGCTTTCACACGGAGGTGAGGCACTGCCGATTTGAATGCAGGGGGCCTGGTGGTGGACAGAGGGGTCTGTCGACGGAGCCGAGGGCAGGCAGATGAGACCGGGGACTGCGGCACCGGCGGCCTGGGAGCAGGAGAAGGAGAGAGAGCCCGGCGCCAGGCCCCCCCTTGGAGGCCCGGGCCCGGGGAATTTTGTCCCCCCTGTCTCCCCTCTCGGCACCCCTGGCGCTGACCAATCAAGTGTGTAGCACGTGAGCCCTTATTGCTAGATCAATGGATGGTGTTAAGGGCTCAGGCCGGTTTTGGTCGCTTGTTGGTTTCCGTTTTACCACAGGCCCTTTTCCCGTCCCATTAAAAGAAAGCCCTTTTTTGCAGATATGGTAAAAAGTGATCTGGCGTGCGCCCAATACACTTGTCTACACTAACGCAGGCCATTTTTTACCGTATCTTAGGGGCCCTTTTACAAAGGTGCGCTGAGAAATGGCCTGCAGCCATTTTGAATCCCGAGACCGTCACAGCAACAGGATGCAGGGCAAGGGCAGCGCTCCGGGCAGGAAAGAGGGGGCTCTTTCATGCCCCGAAGAGGTCACTAGACCACCAGGGCAGTAGATAGTAAGTAAGGGAAGGGGAGGCCCGGACAAACGGGCGGATTGGCAAAACCTGTCCGGACGCCCGGACATGTCCTCAAAAAGAGGACATGTCTGGGTAAATCCGGACATATAGTAACCCTAGCTTTGTCAGAATTTAAGAATGCACGGGATAAGCACGTGGGATCTCTTAGGAAAAGGAAGAGTTAGGGGGTTACAGAGGATGGGCAGACTGGATGGGCCATTTGGCCTTTATCTGCCGTCATGTTTCCATGTCTCTGAGTAACCCTAGTCTGTACCTGCAGGTGCTGTATCCGTTTTCCTCTCTCTGGCTCTGGGGGAAGCCTCACATTCAGGCTTAGCTTCAGAATAAGCCTGTTCCAGTTGCAACCTCTACCTTTCCTTACTGGTTCCAGGCAGTGAAATCGTACTTTGGTATCTAAAGGCAGGGAGTTACTAAATGGTACATCTGTGCTTTCCATGGAAAGCAAACTGTTGCCCTCCAAATTGCCCAGATTACAGTAATTAGGTCATACGCAATGCGGAACTTTCACTGCCAGCTGAGAGTCTGTAATATAATAACGATCTTGGACACATTTTGTAATTAAAGCTTAATTCAATCAGCTGTAAAATGAGTCTTGTTGTGAAGTGGCAGGGTGATCACATGGGCCTTAGTGCAAGTTTGCGTTTGGGGCTTCCCAGCACACACACTTCCCATATTGCCCCCTCCAAGTGTCCCGTGCTCTCACAATAAACTTCTTCACCACTGAGGCCAGTGCTTTCTCCCTATATTCCCCCTGATCTGTGCTCCCCTCCTCATCCAGTGCTCCCCTACCACCTCCGTCTTCCGGCTGAGTGCTCTCACCCCACATGACCCCTACCCAATGCTTTTACCCCTCTCCACTTCCCCAGTGCTCTCATCTCTTCACTCCCAAATGCTCTTTGCTTTCACCCCATCTCTATCCCCATAATCTGGTATTTTTTTTTTTTTTTAGATTGTAAGCTCTATAGAGAAGGGACTGTCTCTCTGTCAGGTGTTCAGTGCTGCATGCGTCTGGTAGCGCTATACAAATGTTAATAATAATAATAATAATTAAGATAGACATGGGGAAGCCACTGCTTTCACTGGGATCGACACCATGGAATCTTGCAATTCTTTGGGATTTTGGAATCTTGCTACTCTTTGGGATTCTGGTTTAATAAAAGGGGGGAAAGTATGAACCAGTGGCCATATACAAAACGAAATCTACAAACTAAATAAATTCTTAAAGAGACCCTTGGTTTGTAGAATTCGTTTTGTGTACGACCAGTGGTTCTTACATCCCCCCTTGTTATTAAACTACATATATATATTTTTTTATTTTCTGGCGCGCGTAGGTCATTTCCACCTGGTTACCACGTGAGACTTTACCGCTAGGTCAGTGGCTGGTGGTAAGGTCTCAGACCCAAAATGGATGCGCGGCAATTTTCATTTTGCCACACGTCCATTTTCGGCAAAAATTTAAAAAAAGGCCTTTTCTACAGGTGCGTCGAAAAATGATTCTGCTTGCGCCCAAAACCTGCGCCTACACTACCACAGGCAATTTTTCAGCCCAACTTAGTAAAAGGACCCCTAATTATTTAACAGCTCAGTACACACAGGATCTATGAATGCACTTTTTCAGAGCTGGTAAACTGAAATTTGAAACTCTAAAAGATCTACTACTACTTATCATTTCTATAGCGCTACTAGACGTACGCAGCGCTGTATACTTGAACATGAAGAGACAGTCCCTGCTCGACAGAGCTTACAATCAAGATCAATTGTTTTATTCCAGTATTATATTCTACCGTCTAGTTTAACAATGATTTGCAATGCTTTTGGTATTTTTTCAAAGTGTTTTATGCTAACGTGCAAGTTAAAAACCGTGGTGTGTTGCCATGGCAGAAGTTCAGAGTGGTGGCGCAGCATGAAAACCGTGCAATCTGAAGAGAGAATGAACTTGGCAGGTGCTGATACGGCAAAGCAGGCAACCCTGCTTCTTCAATTTGCGACTCTTCCCTGCTGCACTACAGTTATAAACAAATGTCAGCTCTTCTCAGAATTCCACTGTTCTATCAGCATCTCTTTAACTGGTTAATCATTTACACGTGAGGGGTTTTAGCTTTCTACAATAGGGAAGGAAAGCAAAATGAATTTAGCTCATGCCTTTCTTGGTAGTAAAAGGCAAGTTACATTTAGGTACTGTAGGTATTTCTCTGTCCCTAGTGGGCTCACAATCTAAGTTTTGTACCCGAGACAATGGAAGGTTAACTGGGGAAATCTATAGATGGTGCTTTAACGTAGGCACTGATTCCACACAGAAGCAAGTTTTAACAGATGCAAGGCGCCCAAACGGCAGATTGTTGCAGAAACGCGCTTACACACCCAGTTATAGGATAGCGTCTAGGTGTATCTGCACAGAACTGCAAAGGGAGCGTTCCTATGGGAGAAGCATAGGTACTCCGGAAAGTTGCACACAGCTTGCACGGCTGCACTGCAAGACGTCACAGAAACAGAAGCCTGCATGGCCGCATTGCTAATCTGCAAGGGCAGGCTTCTGTTTCTGTGAGTCTGATGTCCTGCACGTACGTCCTGCACGTAAGACTCTCAGAAACAGAAGCCTGCCGTTGCAGATCAGCAACGCGGCTGTGCCGGAGAAGAGGACTTGGGCTGGTGGGGGTTGGGGACCCCCACCAGCAAAGGTACCTGAGGGTGGCGGCGGGAAGAGAGGATTGAAAGGGCTGGCGCTGGGGGTGGGGGTGGGTCAAAGGTGGTTGTGGTGGCGGGCAGGTCAAAAATGGTGTGTGTGTGTGTGGGGGGGGGGGGGTTTAAAAATGGCAGGGGGGGTCGGCAGCACCGGGGGGGGGGGGGGGGGGCTAAAATGTGCCTCCTCATCTCGGGCTCTGGACCCCCATCCCGCCGAAGTCTGGCTACACCCCTGCCTCAAAATAGCCAGTTTTGAGTTGGGTGCTAACCAGACATTTTCAGCAGCACTAACCGGTTAAGGGGGGGGGGGGGCTTTTACAAAGCTGCGCTAGCTTTTCAGCTCACGATAAAAATCAGATGGCAGTAAACACTGAGACGCCCATTATGGGCGTCTCAGCGTTTACCGCCAGCTGATTTTTACCACGAGCTAAAAATCTTAGTGTGGCTTCGTAAAAGGCCCCCTATGTGAATATGGGTAGTTAGCCCCAATCTAGCTATTTAATCCCGAATTTTATTGAAATCGCTCAAGTTTCGACAGAGTTGTGCAGAAAACAAGCTTTGTATATATTTTTTTCTATATGTGAAAACGTTTTTATTAGTAAAACTCATAAGAAAGCACAATACGCGGTGTAAATTTTATTTTCTTTGTTTCCCCCTCCCCCCCAAAATACAATCATAAACTAGCAACCCCCCTCCCCCGAATCCCTATCGCAACCCTCGAGTCTATTCATCCTCCCTATTTTCCCTCCCTAAAAGAACAACTTATTATACCTGAAGCTACAGGAGCCTATATTCTTATAACCCCCCTCCCCCCAGAAGCAGCCAGCAATAAAGGAGATTAAGTCCCCAAACCGCAAACCACCCACCCCCATCAGAACCCAAAACCAATAAACCACAGAATGTTTGACACCATAGACCAGCAGTAGTGAGGGCCTTGGCCTTCTCCTCGCCACTGAGAAAAGAACCACAACTTTTATTGTCTGTTAACGAGCAAACTACCTCTAGGTTTTTTTTTTTTAACACAGTGTACGGTACATCTGTGCCCCTAAGAACTTATCTAAAACATTTACAATTTGGCAATAACATTGTACCACGTGAAAAAAAAAAAACCACAGTTGGCCTACCTGGTCTTTCCAGTTATTCTTGTACATACTGCTAAGGATTTCTCACTGCCGAAGACTTGCATAATATAATTTTTTTTAATCATTAGGACAGGCCTTAAGCAGGGGTGACAGGCCCCCACGCACTGGCAGTTAACCAAAAGTTAAAGCTTCTTTTCCCTTTCCTTCTCTCTCAATCCCCCTTCCATTTGGTAATCGTGCTCCACGCTCTATACTCCTCCCAATGCACTGCGGGCCAGCCCTTACGTCGCCTCCCTCTCACCCCACCACCCTTTGATTTCACGCTTCTCATAGAGATAGCGCCATGTAATTACCTTAAGTCCTGGGTAGGGAGGAGGGGGGCCCACCAAACTGGTTTGCGTAAGGCCCCACAATTGTAAGACCAACCCTGCTTTTTGTAGACAATTATCTGCTATTGTCCTTCTCTTTACCCCACCATCTTTGGTAGATAAACATTGTGGAGGAGTAGCCTAATGGTTAGTGCAGTGGACCTCAATCCTGGGGAAGTGGGTTCACTTCCCACTGCAGCTCCTTGTGACTCTGAGCAAGTTACTCAGCCCTCCATATACTACCTAAACCCAATGTGCTTGCAAAAAGAACAGAAAGGTGGTATATCAAGTCCCATTTCCCTTTCCCTAGTTGAGATTCTACATGGAATGTTGCTCCTAGTGGAGATTCTAGATGGAATGTTGCTACTATTGAGATTCTGTTGCTACTATTTGAGATTCTACATGGAATGTTAATGTTGCTATTCCACTAGCAACATTCCATGTAGAAACCTGCCCTTGCAGATCAGCAACACGGCCGCGCAGGCTTCTGTTTCTGTGAGTCTGTGCAGGACGTCAGACTCACAGAAACAGAAGCCTGCGCGGCCGCATTGGTGATCTGCAAGGGCAGGCTTCTACATGGAATGTTGCCAGTGGAGGAGTAGCCTAGTAGTTAATGCAGTAGACCTCAATCCTGGGAAACTGGGTTTAATTCCCACTGCAGCTCCTTGTGACTCTGGGCAAGTCACTTAACCCTCCATTGCCCCAGGTACAAATAAGGACCTGTATATACTATGTAAACCACCTTGAATGTAGTTGCAGAAAGGCAGTATATCAAGGCCCATTTCCCTTTCCCTAGTTGAGATTCTAGATGGAATGTTGCAAGTGGAGGAGTAGCCTAGTGGTTAGTGCAGCAGACTTTGATCCTGGGGAACTGGGTTCAATTCTCCCTGCAGCTCCTTGTGACTCTGGACAAGTCACTTATCCCTCCATTGCCCCAGGTACCTGTGTATACTATCACATAAACCACTTCAAATGTAGTTGCAAAAACCACAGAAAGGCAGCATATCAAGTCCCATTTCCCTTTCCAAAATAAATTCCAGTGCATCCATCCCTTCCACTTAATAAAATGAGATGAAGTACAAACAGCCCCACATCAGATATTTTCTCTATGAAATGGGCCTTAATTACAATCTGTCACCTAGATCCAAATGTTTGCATTTGTAAATTTATTTATTAGCTTAGAAAGGTGTTATCCCTAACCCACCACTTTGCTGACTTTCTTTTAAATGTTTACTTGAATATTTGAGGAGCCAGTGAACATTTCATGGAATACTGTATGTAGATACCTCACAAACAAAATCTAGGAGGAGTAAAGTAAATCAAACACTAATAAAAACACGTCCACTAAAGGTTTGTTCAATATTTCCAAAACCAGACTATATCAAAACAATTTTATTGTCAGGAAGGAAAAAGCCTCAGATATGTACAGGTATCAATTTTTGAGTGACCTGTTTCTCATCAGTCATTGGGTCAAAAAGCCTTCCCTAATTTTTCTTTGCATTATAAACCTGAAATCTTGTTACTGAGCTTATTAGCAGATCTTAAGGTCTCCCCAACGTTGGCCACCGTTTCGCAGTGCCAAAATGCTGCTTCGGGGGTAAGAGACATTGACTGCGAAGAATGTTAAGAATCTTGAAATTTTGTTTAGATTTTACAGCTATTGAAAGAAGGTCCCTTAACCCCTGATGCAGCAGTTTGGCACTGCGAAACGATGGCCAATGTCGGAGAGACCTTAAGATCAACTGATAAGCTAAGTAACAAGATTTCAAGTTTATAATGCACTACCTATTTTTCTAAATAGAAATTATCTGAAAAATCAGGGAAAGTTGAAGGTAGTTGAAGGAAGACTGGGCATCCAAATGGCAGATGAAATTTAATGTGGACAAATGCAAGGTTGATGCACATTGGAAAGAATAATCCGAATCAGAGTTACTTGATGCTAGGGTTCGCCTTGGGGGGTCAGCACTCAAGAAAGATCTAGGTGGTGTTATAGATAATACGCCGAAATCTTCTGCTCAGTGTGCAGCGGTGGCCAAAAAAAAAGTAAACAGGATGCTAGGAATTATTAGGAAAGGGATGGTGAATAAGACCAAAAATACTATAATGCCTTTGTACAGCTCCATGGTGCGTCCGCACCTTGAGTATTGCATTCAGTTCTGGTCGCCGTATCTCAAAAAAGATATAGCGGAATTAGAAAAAGTTCAAAGAAGATTGACCAAAACGATATAGGGGATGGAACTCCTCTCGTATGAGGAAAGGCTAAAGAGGTTAAGGCCCTTCAACTTGGAAAAGAGACGGATGAAAGGAGATATGATTGAGGTCTACAAAATCCTGAGTGGTGTAGAAGCTGAATAGAAGTAAATTTTTTAAAACTTGTTCTAAAAGTACGAAGACTAGGGGACACTTGAGGAAGTTACATAGAAGTTACATAGTTACATAGGAGTGGCCTAGTGGTTAGGGTGGTGGACTTTGGTCCTGAGGAACTGAGTTGGATTCCCACTTCAGGCACAGGCAACTCCTTGTGACTCTGGGCAAGTCACTTAACCCTCCATTGCCCCATGTAAGCCGCATTGAGCCTGCCATGAGTGGGAAAGCGCAGGGTACAAATGTAACAAAAATAAAATAGATACTATTGGAGATTCTACATGGAATGTTGCTACTATTGGAGATTCTACATGGAATGTTGCTATTCCACTAGCAACATTCCATGTAGAAGGCTGCGCAGGCTTCTGTTTCTGTGAGTCTGACGTCCTGCACGTACGTGGGGTACAAATGTAACAAAAAAATACTTTTGATTTCAGCTAGTACTTGTTTTCTTTATTACTTAATGCTGATATTGCTACACATTTATGTTTATTATGTGAATGTAAAATTAAAATCTATAAATAAAAAATTTAAAAAAGAAGAAGAAATACTTTTAAAATAAATAGGAGGAAATTTTTCCCTCAATGAATAGTTACGCTCCAGAACTCTTTGCTGGAGGATCTGGTAACAGCGGTTAGCGTATCTGGGTTTAAAAAAGGTTTGGACAAACAAGTCCATAGTCTGTTATTGGGACAGACATAGGAGGCAACTGCTTGCCCTGGGATTTCTAGTATGGAGTGTTGCCATGATTTGGGTTTCTGCCAGGTACTTGTGACCTGGCTTGGCCACTGTTTGGAAAACAGGACACTGGGCTAGAAGGACCATTGATCTGACCCAGTATGGCTACTCTTATGTTTTATGTTCTTAAGGTTTTTTGAGCCAATGATTGATTAGAAACAAGTCACTTGAAAATTGATACCTGTTTATATATATATATATATATATATATATATATGAGGCTTTTTCCTTCTCGACAATAAAATTGTTTTGATATAGTCTGGTTTGGGAAATATTGAACACAATTTTAGTGAAGTGTTTCTATTAGTGTATGTAGGTACCTGTCAGATGTGGTTTACAGGGCCAAACATTTTAACTCTGCCTTCAATGTGAACGGAGGTCTAGTTTACACTTTATAGCCAAGCACCTTTTTATGATGGTTGCTGACTTTTCTGCTTTATGTTTAGCCCTTACCAGTCAGGTTATGAACTGCACCATTTGAAGGCACGAAGGATAATTTTAGATCTAAGTGCCCGCCTTCACGCACCCCTTGCACGTGTAAATGATAAAGGGGGTGGGACGACTTCCCTATGAGGAAAGGCTGAAATGGCTTGGGCTCTTCAGCTTGGAGAAAAGATGGCTGAGGGGAGACATGATAGAGATATATAAAATAATGAGTGGAGTGGAACGGGTAGACGTGAATCACTTGTTTACTCTTAATGGTAATGAGGTAATTAAGTATTCCGCAGCAGAGAAGAGAGCAGTGGTTGTTGCCGCGTGATCAATACGAGAAATTTTTCACCAGGTTCGGGGCAGTGTGGAAGGATTAGCAGAGGATTTAATGCCAGGTTAAGATTTAACTACCAGTTTTGTCATCTTCTGCAACCAGAAAGAATTGCCTGCAAGTTTAAAATGACAGATGGGAGGAAACAGACCTTCTGCTCATGTTGGAACAAAAGTGAAATGATCTGCACATATCAGCACCTACCCTTCTGTGTCTAAATATCGACCTTGCAAACATTTATGTGCTCGAAATTTTTGCAAAGTTGAAATGTGTGCACAGAAAAACAGGCACCGATGTGTGCACATACTTCTGTTATTTTGTTCTGACGTGCACACAAGAAGCTGCACTTATCGCGAAACCTTTGCGCACATGGATCCGGCAGGCTCTCCCCCAATTAGCAAGCAAGTTCTGCGTGCATAAATGTTGCATAAACTTATCTTTCTGCATGCTACGGTATTATGCTCTCAGTAGAAAACCGATATCAGTACGTGGTCTACCTGCAGATTTATGTAACCCCCCCCCCCCCCAGTTGTAGAATTGCCCCCTAGGTAATTTTAAAAAGTGTTTATCCTTTTTTAAAAAAAAAGTAGGCATCCGAGAAACTTACACATCTGCTGCAAAATTATATTTTAAATAATCAACGTTTCCTCCCTGAATTGGAAAATAGGATATGTGTGTTCGAGTCTGAGCCGATACAAGAATCAATGATTACATGAACCTGTACTGTGATGTTTTGATAGTCTCTGTCTGCACACGGAACCATGCAATGTATCATAAAATATTTACAGCTGATATTTATGCTTTTATGGTCCCCAGTTTGTTCTGGGAGCTTTGTACTGTTTTCCAGGAATCTCAAAACCAAGAAATATTTTTCTTGGAATCTGAAAATGGGAGGCTTTTAACTCAATGCTGTGTTAAACAGAAGAGCAGTGAAATGGAGACTTTAAACAGATTGCTCAAGGGTTTTTTTTATAAGCGTCTTTTTATTAATTGTGCATCCATGGCCAAACTGCACAAAGTAACCTTCAAGAAACAGTCATTCTCTGTATAATCTTTTCTCATGATTAAAGGAAAGGCATTTGGAATTTTGTGGTTATTATAGTATTTTTCAAAAAAAGAAAAAAAGTAGTGGGTGTATATGAGAAAAAACATTTAATTAAGGGGCTCTTTTACTGAACTGTAGCAAGCACTAACGCATGCTTACCACAGGATAAAAACATAGTAACATAGTAGATGATGGCAGAAAAAGACCTGCACGGTCCATCCAGTCTGCCCAACAAGATAAACTCATATGTGCTAGTTTTTGTGTATATCTTACCTTGATTTGTACCTGTCCTTTTCAGGGCACAGACCGTATAAGTCTGCCCAGCACTATCCCCGTCTCCCACCGGCTCTGCCACCCAATCTCGGCTAAGCTTCTGAGGATCCATTCCCTCGGAACAGGATTCCTTTATGTTTATCCCACGCATGCTTGAATTCCGTTACCGTTTTCCTCTCCACCACTTCCCGTGGGAGAGCATTCCAAGCATCCACCACTCTCTCCGTGAAAAAATACTTCCTGACATTTTTCTTGAGTCTGCCCCCCTTCAATCTCATTTCATGCCCTCTCGTTCTACCGCCTTCCCATCTCCGGAAAAGGTTCGTTTGCGGATTAATACCTTTCAGATATTTGAACGTCTGTATCATATCACCCTTGTTTCTCCTTTCCTCCAGGGTATACATGTTCAGGTCCGCAAGTCTCTTCTCATACGTCTTGTAACGCAAATCCCATACCATTCTCGTAGCTTTTCTTTGCACTACCGCAGGGCGTGCTTAGGCGTCCCATGGTAGTTTCTGCATGCGTGCATATTATCTGTGCGCTAAAAAATAATTTTTATTTTTTAGCACTGGGGGCAGGTCTGGAGGTGGAGAGTAGGCGTGTTCTATGCTAATCGGTTAGAGCAGCTGCATTGCCATTCACAAACCGATTAGCACGTAGTTGGCGTGTGACCCCTTACCACCTAGAAAATAGATGTATTTAAGGGCTCATGCGCTAATGGGGAAATGAGCACATGACCATTATTGATGAACTAGAAAAATTAGCCGTTTCCCAGCACTGCTAAAAGTTGCCTTAGAACACAGTAAAGACCTGCAGTGGGGATAGCGGAGGTCACTTTTTAACGCTGCTTACTAAAAGGGCACTTAAATGAACTTGAACACACATGAATGGAAAATCAAGCTGTCTATCTCCATCTTGTGTTTTGACATTCGTAAGTTATAACTTTTTGCTGTTCTGTTTTCAGAAGTTTGAGCTCAGCATGGGATACCGACATCCATTGTTCTCTCTTAGCCAGGGATTCTCAATCCAGTTTTCGGGACACACCTAGCCAGTCAGGTTTTCATGATATCCACAATGAATATACACGAGATAAATTTGCATACAATGGAGGCAGTGCATGCAAATTGATCTCATGCACATTCGTTATGGATATCATGAAAACCAGACTGGCCTGGCGTGTCCCGAGGACTGGGTTGAGAGTGGGAGTCCTCCATCTACAGTCCTGCCAGTGGGTGGTGCTGTTTCACTATGACGTTTTCAATATTCAAGGACAGGCGAGCTCTGGAGGACTCTGGGAAATCTGCCTGTCTTTCTAGCAATTGAGGGGCCCTTTTACCAAGGCGTGCCGAAAAATGCCTGCGCTGGTGTAGGCGCGTGTTTTGGATGCGCGCAGGTCCATTTTTCAGTGCGCCTGTAAAAAAGGCCTTTTTTTGTGGTCGAAAATGGACGTGTGGCAAAATTAAAACGAACGAGTGTGCATTTTCGGCCTGAGACCTTACCGCCACTTATTGACTTGGCAGTAAGGTCTCATGCGCTAACCGGGCAGTAAGCGTCAACGTGCGTACGCTGCTGATTACCGCCCGGTTAGCACCACATGGTAGAAAATAGAAAAAATTTCCTTCTGCGCATCAAAAATGAAATTACCGCCCAGGGCACGAGGTAGCCAGAAGGTAGTTCCAATTTGACACGCACTGGACATGCGTACGCACTTTAGAAAAAGGACCCCTGAAAGCACAATATTGAAGCTCCACCTCTCACAGGCAGCAATGCAGTTGGAGTACTCACTTTAAGCTTAAAGGGAACAATGCCGCCATCCTTCTAGTCATCCTTGGTGACTTTAATATTCCTGCTAATGATCCTTCCAACTCTTATATTTCCAAGTTACTCGCTTTAACGTCGTCCTTTAATCTCCAACTATGCTGCACCTCCCCCACTCATCAAAATGGTCACTGTCTTGATCTCATCTTCTCCTCCAACTGTTCACCCTCTAGTTTCCTTGCCTCCGATCTTCCCCTCTCTGATCACCATCTTATAACCTTCACACTTAAATCTCCTCCCTCCCAGTCCCGTCCTATCCTATCTAATTTATCTAGGAATCTTCACGACATTGACCCTTCATCTCTATCCTCCCATGTTTCAAACCTCTTCTCTACTGTGGCACCATCCACGTCTGTCAACGAGGCTGTTTCTTCTTACAACAATACTCTATCCTCTGCCTTAGACACTCTTGCACCTTTGATGACCCGCCCTGTAAGGCGTACAAAACCCCAACCTTGGCTGACTTCTAATATCCGCTACCTACGTTCCTGTACCTGCTCCGCCGAACGCCTCTGGCGGAAATCTCGGGCCCTTGCTGATTTCTTACACTTTAAGTTCATGCTGACCTCCTTCCAATCTGCTCTTTTACGTGCCAAACAGGATTATTATATCCAACTGACCAACTCTCTTGGCTCTAATCCTCGACTTCTCTTCACCACATTGAACTCTCTCCTCAAGGTGCCCCCTCCCCCAACTCCCCCTTCATTATCTCCTCAGACCCTTGCTGAATTCTTTCACAACAAGGTTCAAAAGATAAACCTTGCTTTCTCTACCTCACTAGCTCTCCCTCCACTAGTCCATTCCCCTCTCTCTCCTTCCCCTCATTCCCTTTCCTCCTTTCCTGAAGTTACTATTGAGGAAACTACACTTCTCCTTTCTTCCTCAAAATGTACCACCTGTTCCTCTGATCCCATTCCCACCCACCTTCTTAATGCCATCTCTCCTACTCTTATTCCTTTTATCTGTCACATTCTCAACCTCTCACTTTCCACTGCGACTGTCCCTGCTGCCTTTAAACATGCTGTGGTCACACCTCTCCTTAAGAAGCCTTCACTTGACCCTACTTGTCCCTCTAATTACCGACCCATCTCCCTCCTTCCTTTTCTCTCCAAATTACTTGAGCGTGCTGTTCACCGCCGCTGCCTTGATTTTCTCTCCTCACATGCTATTCTTGACCCATTACAATCTGGTTTTCGCCCTCTCCACTCAACCGAAACTGCGCTTACTAAAGTCTCCAATGACCTATTACTGGCTAAATCCAGAGGTCAATATTCCATCCTCATTCTTCTTGATCTTTCCGCTGCTTTTGACACTGTCGATCACAGCATACTTCTCGATACCCTGTCCTCACTTGGATTCCAGGGCTCTGTCCTTTCCTGGTTCTCTTCCTACCTCTCCCTCCGCACCTTTAGTGTTCACTCTGGTGGATCCTCTTCTACTTCTATCCCTCTGCCTGTCGGCGTACCTCAGGGTTCTGTTCTTGGTCCCCTCCTCTTTTCTATCTACACTTCTTCCCTTGGTTCATTAATCTCATCCCATGGCTTTTCCTACCACCTCTATGCCGATGACTCCCAAATCTACCTTTCTACCCCTGATATCTCACCTTGCATCCAAACCAAAGTTTCAGCGTGCTTGTCTGACATTGCTGCCTGGATGTCTCAACGCCACCTGAAATTAAATATGACCAAAACCGAGCTTCTCATTTTCCCCCCCAAACCCACCTCCCCGCTCCCCCCGTTTTCTATTTCTGTTGATGGCTCTCTCATTCTCCCTGTCTCCTCAGCTTGAAACCTTGGGGTCATCTTTGACTCTTCTCTCTCCTTCTCTGCTCATATCCAGCAGACCGCCAAGACCTGTCGTTTCTTTCTTTACAACATCCGTAAAATCCGCCCCTTTCTTTCCGAGCACTCTACCAAAACCCTCATCCACACCCTTGTCACCTCTCGTTTAGACTACTGCAATCTGCTTCTTGCTGGCCTCCCACTTAGTCACCTCTCCCCTCTCCAGTCGGTTCAAAACTCTGCTGCCCGTCTCATCTTCCACCAGGGTCGCTTTACTCATACTACCCCTCTCCTCAAGACCCTTCACTGGCTCCCTATCCGTTTTTGCATCCTGTTCAAACTTCTTCTACTAACCTATAAATGTACTCACTCTGTTGCTCCCCAGTATCTCTCCACACTCGTCCTTCCCTACACCCCTTCCCGTGCACTCCGCTCCATGGATAAATCCTTCTTATCTGTTCCCTTCTCCACTACTGCCAACTCCAGACTTCGCGCCTTCTGTCTCGCTGCACCCTACGCCTGGAATAAACTTCCTGAGCCCCTACGTCTTGCCCCATCCTTGGCCACCTTTAAATCTAGACTGAAAACCCACCTCTTTAACATTGCTTTTGACTCGTAACCACTTGTAACCACTCGCCTCCACCTACCCTCCTCTCTTCCTTCCCGTTCACATTAATTGATTTGATTTGCTTACTTTATTTATTTTTTGTCTATTAGATTGTAAGCTCTTTGAGCAGGGACTGTCTTTCTTCTATGTTTGTACAGCGCTGCGTATGCCTTGTAGCGCTATAGAAATGCTAAATAGTAGTAGTAGTAGTAGTAGTAGTAGTCGCAATTCTGAGTGGCAGGGCTGATGTGAATTACCATCACTTACCAGTCTGCTCCAAACTTGAATTTTAGAAAAAGTTCTCCACACACCAGCAAATATTTTTTTTTTATTAATTTTATCCAAAATTCTACCTTCAGAACTTCAAGTAAATGCAAGATATATTTTTAGTAGGGGTGGGCATTTGATTGCAACAATATGGGAAATGGAAATGACATATCCCGTGTCACCGCATGTCATTGTCTAATGAAAACAAGCAGGAAAACACGAACATTTACGTTTTATCATTTGCTGGTAATAGCGAACGTTCTTTTGAAAGAGTGTGCACTGTTGACAATGAGGAATGCCCATTGCACGAGTGCACACTCTTTCAGAACGAGTGCACCCTCTTTGCACATACTGTACCCCAGGGCTGCCAAGAGACTGGGCCGGGCCTGGGGTAAGGCTGCCCCCGGGGCCCTGCCCTCACCCCCCCCCGCCCCCCCCTGAGGTCGCCGCTGCTGCTACTCCCTCCACCCCCCCCCGAGTTCGCCGCAGCCACTGGTTCCCCCCTCCACCCCCCCCCCCGAGGTCGCCGCTGTCGCTCCCCCCCTCCGCCCGCCACCAGGCCGGGCCCCCTGCATTGAAATCGCAGTCTCACCTCCGTGAAAGCAGCGCTGGAGGCAGCAGATCGCCTCCCTCCTTCCCTTCTTCCCTCCTTGTGTCCCGCCCTCGTGGAAGTTACGTCAGATGAGGGCGGGATACAGGGAGGGAAGGAGGGCCGAAAGGAGGCGTTCTGCTGCCTGCAGCGCTGCCTTCACGGAGGTGAGACTGCAATTTCAATGCAGGGGGCAGACAGTCAACGACAGAGGGCGGATGGGACTGCGGCACCGGGCCCCCCTTGGAGGCCCGGGCCCGGGGAATTTTGTCTCCCCTTCCCCCCCTCTCAGCGGCTATGCTGTACCCTCTTTCAAAAGAGTGCCCATTCAGGGGTCCTTTTACAAAGCCACCGAAGGGCAAATGCATGGATAGCACACGCCAAATTAGCACGACTACTGTAGTGTGTGTACCCAGCGGTAATTCTGAGTTTGGTGCACGCTGAATCCCACGGTAGAAAATATTTTTCTATTTTCTACCGTGGGGGCATTCCTGATGGTAATCGACAGCGCGGTCACGTTGGCACGTGCTGCATGGTCACCGCACGGGTCACGCTTGAACCCTTACTGCTAAGTCAATAGCTGGTGGTAAGGGCTCAGGCCGTAAATAGGCAGATGCTAGTTTTAATTTTTGTGTGATGAGACTGCGAAGATGACTCAAAAGTGGATGATGCTCCAGTTAAAAATAGCTGTTTATTGGAGAGTGAACAAGACTCAACACCGCTGTGTTTCGGCCTATTAGGCTTGTATCAGGAGTCTATTATTATTATTATTATTAGCATTTGTATAGCGCTACCAGATGCACGCAGCACTGAACACCTGACATAAAGAGAGACAGTCCCTGTTCAAAAGAGCTTACAATCTAAATAATACAGACAGACGAGACAGTTACGGGTGAGGGAAGTAAAGGTGAGAAGGAAGGAAGGGACAAGGGGGAGGGCACTTGAGTAGTGGCTAGGAGCTAAAAGCAATAGTGAAAAGGTGGGTTTTCAGCATAGATTTGAAAACAGGTAGAGATGGAGCTAGACGTACAGGCTCAGGAAGTCTATTCCAGGCATAAGGTGTCGCGAGAGAAAAGGAGCGAAGCCTGGAGTTAACAGTGGAGGAGAAGGAGGACGACAAGAGAGATTTGTCCAGTGAGCGGAGTTCACGGGGAGGAATGTAGGGAGAGATGAGAGTGGAGAGGTAATGGGGGGCTGCAGAGTGGATGCATTTAAAGGTCAGTACGAGAAGTTTAAACTGAATGCGGAAGCGGACAGGGAGCCAGTGAAGTGACTTGAGGAGGGGGCTAGTGTGGGTATAACGATTCTGACAGAAAATAAGTCGTGCCACAGAATTTTGGACAGATTGGAGTGGAGAGAGATGGTTGAGCGGAAGACCAGTGAGAAGTAAATTGCAATAGTCTAAACGAGAAGTGACAACATTAAACAACATTAAAAATCAATCAGTCATATATGTAAAAAAACAATCACAAATAAAAGTATATACAGATTTTGAATTTTTTTTATATATGACTTGTTCACCCTCCAATAAACAGCTATTTTTATCTGGAGCATCCTCTACTTTTTGAGTCATCTTCGCTGTCTCGTCACACATTACATACTCTTGCGGAGATCTGTTTCTTCTGTTTCACATCAGTTTTCATTTTTGCACATGCCCATTTCCCGACCCATTAAAAAAATGGCCTTTTTCCCAGCCACGGTAAAAAGTGGCCCAGCATGCATCCAAAAGTCACGCCCACGCTACTGCAGTCCACTTTTTAACCGTGGCTTTGTAAAAGGATCCCTCAATGACTTTGTTCTAGTGAAGAAAAAATGGCCAGATGAAAATAAAGGAAATGAGCTTTCCTGGAAATGACACATAACAAAACTCTTCTGGCTGCCCATCCCTAATTTTAATACTCACTCAATATGTAATTAAACTCTGGAATTCATTGCCAGAGAAGCAGGGTTTGAAAAAGGTGTGGTTAGATTCCTAGAAGAAAAATCCATAAGCCATTATTAAGATGGACTTGGGAAAATCCACTGCTTACTTCTAGGCTAAGCAGCATAAAATCTGTTTTACGTTTTTGGGATCTTGCCAGGTACTTGTGACCTGAATTGGCCACTGTTCAAAATAAGATACTGGGCTTGACGGACCTTTGGTCTGTCCCATTAAGGCAACGCTTACGTTCTTATGTACAAGTCATGCGCAAGAAAAGTAAAGCCACATCCATGGGAAAGTGAATCCAAATTTTAGAGACAAAGTGAGAAGGAATCAGAAAGCACAAAGAGGAACAACGAAAAATAAATAATACAGATCAGTGCACTGTGTTTATTTTGGTGCTGATAGATTTTATTTTTTTCCCTCTTTGATTAACATGCATTTATTTTACAGTAATCTTTCTCTTATCTTCACAGGCAGCCTTTCTCTGTATTTTGTTTTGTTTGTTACATTTGTACCCTGCGCTTTCCCACTCATGGCAGGCTCAATGCGGCTTACATGGGGCAATGGAGGGTTAAGTGACTTGCCCAGAGTCACAAGGAGCTGCCTGTGCCTGAAGTGGGAATCGAACTCAGTTCCCCAGGACCAAAGTCCACCACCCTAACCACTAGGCCACTCCTCCACTGTTGCTACTATTTGAGATTCTACATGGAATGTTCCTATTCCACTAGCAACATTCCATGTAGAAGTCAATCACCAATGTGGCCGCGCAGGCTTCTGCTTCTGTGAGTCTGACGTCCTGCACGTACGTGCAGGACGTCAGACTCACAGAAGCAGAAGCCTGCGCAGCCTTCTACATGGAACATTGCTAGTGGAATAGCAACATTCCATGTAGAATCTCCAATAGTAGCAACATTCCATGTAGAATCTCCAATAGTATCTATTTTATTTTTGTTACATTTGTACCCTGTGCTTTCCCACTCATGGCAGGCTCAATGCGGCTTACATGGGGCAATGGAGGGTTAAGTGACTTGCCCAGAGTCACAAGGAGCTGCCTGTGCCTGAAGTGGGAATCGAACTCAGTTCCCCAGGACCAAAGTCCACCACCCTAACCACTAGGCCACTCCTCCACTGTTGCTACTATTTGAGATTCTACATGGAATGTTGCTATTCCACTAGCAACATTCCATGTAGAAGTCGGCCCTTGCGGATTACCAATGTGGCCGCGCAGGCTTCTACATGGAATGTTGCTAGTGGAATAGCAACATTCCATGTAGAATCTCCAATAGTAGCAACATTCCATGTAGAATCTCCAGTAGTATCTATTTTTTATTTTGTTACATTTGTACCCTGCGCTTTCCCACTCATGGCAGGCTCAATGCGGCTTACATGGGGCAATGGAGGGTTAAGTGACTTGCCCAGAGTCACAAGGAGCTGCCTGTGCCGGGAATCGAACTCAGTTCCTCAGTTCCCCAGGACCAAAGTCCACCACCCTAACCACTATTCTGATCAGACTCCTGTACTGTACATTGGTTTTCTGTGAGATTTTTGTATTGTGTCTTTCTGCTTCATGTCAACAATTTTTTTGAGAAAGAAGAAGAATATGGCAGATTAAATAGAATCTAGTGAAATAGGAAATGATCTCAGTAAACTGCCATGGAGACGTACGGTTCTGCTTTAAAGTGATAAGTTCTACAGTCTGTGATATTCCTCTCTTTTGCAAATTTCTGGCATTAACAAGGATCCTTGCAGTCAACGCAGCTGTCAAGTTTTGTAGACACTGGTGAGCTTTTATTTTTATGCATAATAAACTGAATTATGGATTTTTGGAAGTCAAGATTGTAGTTTGTGAGATATATGGAAACTTTGAAACCATTTTGGTATTTACTACTACTACTACTTATCACTTCTATAGCGCTACAAGGCATACGCAGCGTTGTACACCATACACGAAAAGACAGTCCCTGCTCAAAGAGCTTACAATCTAAATAAGACAGGTAAACAGACAGAACAATTAAGAGGTAAGGGAATTAAAGAGGTGGGGTAGAGGGCAAGTGAGTAGTGGCTATGAGTAAAAAAAAAAAACAGTGTCAAAGAGGTGGGCTTTTAGCCTGGACTTGAAAACGGCCAAAGACGGGGCTAGACGTACAGGCTCGGGAAGTCTATTCCAGGTGTGAGGTGCAGCGAGATAAAAGGAACGGAGTCTGGAATTAGCAGTAGAGGAGAAGGGGACAGACAAGAGAGATCTATCTGCAGAGCGGAGTGCCCGAGGGGGGGGGGGGGGTGTAGGGAGAGACAAGAGTGGAGAGGTACTGGGGAGCGGCAGAGTGAATGCACTTATAGGTCAGTAAGAGAAGTTTGAATTGAATGCGGAAACGGATAGGGAGCCAGTGAAGTGTCTTGAGGAGAGGGCTAATGTGAGCATAGCGACTTTGGCGGAAAATGAGTCGCGCAGCAGAGTTTTGGACTGATTGAAGAGGAGAGAGATGGCTAAGTGGGAGGCCGGTGAGAAGCAGGTTGCAGTAAGCTAGGCGAGAGGTGATAAGAGTGTGGATAAGGGTTCTGGCAGAGTGCTCAGAAATGAAGGGAGGGATTTTGCTCATGTTATAGAGAAAGAAACGACAGGTTTTGGCAATCTGCTGAATGTGAGCAGAGACGGAGAGAAAGGAGTCGAAGATGACCCCAAGGTTACGAGCTGATGAGACAGGGAGAATGAGAGTGCCATCCACAGAGAAAGGGGGGAGAGGAGAGGTGGGTTTAGGGGGAAAGATGAGAAGCTCGGTTTTGGCCATGTTAAGTTTCAGATGACGTTGAGACACCCAGGCAGCCGCATTTAGGGGTCAATTCTTTATTGGGGGTCTTTTACTAAAGGTGCATTGGCGCTTATAGCGCATGCTAAGAATAGGTGCACGCTAAATGCTAAAGACGCCAATGTATTCCTGTGGGCATCTTTAGCGTGTGCCTATTTTTAGTGCATGCCAAAAACGCCAGCGTACCTAAGTAAAAGACCCTCTAAGTGGGTGCTTCCATTTAGGCACCCCAATGGTTGTGTGGTGAGAGCCTATAACAGAAAATAATAGCGTAGCCCAGTATTGGCACGCATTCACACCCGCGATTACACCAGCCATAAACCAGATGTAACTGTTGTCACATAAATGCTGCAAAAACACACGGAATTTACAGTATTCTGTAAGTCACGAGAATAAGGGCAACATCACCCATAACTCTACAAGAGTCGCAGAAATGTGACTGCCTAGTTATAGAACCCGCGCTTTTAGAGCCAGGTTTTTTCATTATTGCTTTGTGATGCAAGGTGATAAGAAATGTCATTTCTTTTGGGAGCAGTTTTCATCTAAAAGGTAACAATAGTAACATAGTAAATGATGGCAGATAAAGACCTGTACGGTCCATCCAGTCTGCCCAACAAGATAGACTCATTTTACATGGCATGTGATACTTTATATGTATACCCGAGTTTGATTTCTCCCTGCCTTTCTCAAGGCACAG
The DNA here is from genome assembly GCF_901765095.1 of Microcaecilia unicolor. Lineage (NCBI taxonomy): Eukaryota > Metazoa > Chordata > Amphibia > Gymnophiona > Siphonopidae > Microcaecilia > Microcaecilia unicolor. The sequence goes on from NC_044039.1 coordinate 22,050,130, forward strand.
ACCGTAGAAGTCTGCCCAGTACTGTTCTTGTACTAAGTTCTGAAGCTAACATCGAAGCCCCTTAAAATTTATACTCCAGCCCATCCCTATCTATTCAGTCACGATCAGGGCATAGACCGTAGAAGTCTGCCCAGCTCCCATTTTGTTTCCCAATTACTGGCGTCGCCACCCAATCTTCGCTAAGATTCCATGGAACCATTCCTTCTAAACTGGATTTTTTCGTTTATCCCACACATGTTTGAATTCCATTACCGTTTTCATCTCCACCACCTCCCGCGGGAGGGCATTCCACATATCCACCACCCTCTCCGTGAAAAAAACACGTCCTGACATTACTCCTGAGTCTGCCCCCCTTCAACCTCAATTCATGTCCTCTAGTTCTACCGCCTTCCCGTCTCTGAAAAAGGTTCATTTGTGGATTAATACCTTTCAAATATTTGTGGTCTTTTTCAAGACCACTTTTTATCAATGTCTTCTGGTACATTTACCATTTATTCTCCAGACTGAAGAGAAAAGACTCCCGAGTCAGAGCTTTGGCCGAAACACAGTGCTGTGTCGAGTCTCCTACCAATAAATATTGCTTCATTAAGAATTTGAAAGTCTGCTTGATTTGTCCCCGGAGCGCCTGGTCGTTTTAATACTGTTCCTGTGTTCCTCGTGGCATCTCAGCATTCCTCCACCTTGGTGAATTTTCTTTGTATAATGTGACATAAAATCATGAGTGCAACTATAATTCGGACTTACGAAAGCTTTTCTCCAATTCTGTACCTATGGAAAAACAGTTTTTAGGCCGAGTCCTGGCAAAAATAAAATTTGTTACTACTGAACTCCTAAATCTAGATGCCTAAATTCACAAGACACCTACATTTAAACACCTTAAAGGATACAGAGCAAGGTTAGGGAAAGAAAAGTAGGTGCTGAGTTAAGAAACTCAATTTTGGAATCCTAAAGTTAAATTTAGGTTTCTATTTTCAGTCCAAAATAGAGGCACCGAACATCAGTTGAAAACTGATATGTAACGTAGAGGCCTGAATTTAGGCATTGAACATCTGCTGAATATCAGGTTGTGTTTATATGGTCTGATGAAGACTAGCTGAATTAAAGTTTTAGAAAAAAAATGATTTCTTAAAAAAAAAAAAAGATACCCTATTCTGAAGCTCACACCTGGCTTCTAATCCTCTCTGGGTTTTATCCTAGTTAAAAGAAAATCAAGGTACCATCCAGAGATCGGAATCTCAATAGCCTTAAGACTTGCAATCGCCTGCGGTAGTGGTGGGGGGTCATTTTTCCCGCATACCAGGGCCCTTTAAACCGCAGCGAGTAAAAAGCCCCTAAATAAATGGCCGTGCGGTAAGATTACTCTTACCATGTGGCCATACGGGGGGGGGGGGGGGGGGGGGGGGGGGGGAAGCACCCCGTTGAAGTGGTGGTAAGGGCTCCCGCATTAACCCAACGGTAACCAGGCAGTGTGCAGTGATGCCTGATTATCTCCGGGTTAGTGCCGTGCTATAAATTAAAAAAAAATTTCCAGTGTACGCTTGAGACAAAACTACCGCCGGCATCTACGTTGGGCTTGCGGTAGTGTAGGCACGGGCTTTGGGTGCGCACCGGTCCATTTTTCAACGCGCCAGTAAAAAAAGGCCTTTTAAAAATTTTTGCCGAAAATGGACGTGCGGCAAAATCAAAATTGCTGCGCGTCCATTTCGGGTCTGAGACCTTACCGCCAGCCATTGACCTAGCGGTAAAGACTCACATGGTAGCCAGGCAGTAATGACCTATGTGCATCAAATGCCACTTGGTGCACGTACGATGCGCGCGTTGTATTGGACGTGCACCGAAATTGAAATTACCGCAAGAGCCACGCGGTAGCCGGGCAGTAACTCCATTTTGGCACGCGTTGGGCATGCCTACAGCCTTACGCGGGTTAGTAAAAGGACCCCTAAGTCTGTTCCCATATGTCTGTGAGGAAGACAAAACGAATAGGGTTTAGGTCATGTTCGTTCTTGTTGTGGGTATTATTCTGTTCAGAACACAGTGAGCCTTTGTGTATGTCAGCTTCTGAGAAAATCTCGCCGTATCATTACATCTTGACCAAGACATATTAGCTAAGAAAAGCAGCGTAGAAGATTGTCCTAGGGATCACACAGATGAAGCCATTCCAGTGGAAAAACAGAGGGATGGTAAGTGTTCAAACATCTTGACAGCAGAAAAACATAAATCCTGACATGACTGCAGATGAGTTCTGAGTTTGGCATCTTCCCTGCATTTCTTGGAAATCTTCTTATTGGATCCATCTGGATTTATCTAAAATGTCTACATGAGGATATCAGTTTTGTTTCCTCAGATGTTGTCATGTCCACTGATTGGAAGGGGGAAGGGGGGGGTGTCCAGACATGGTCAAGCTGTGACTTGCAGCTACTTTCTGCTTGAGCTTACAAATGTAATGGTGCCCATTCAAGAACCAGGACAAATAATGGCACCTCGAGGTATTAGGATGTCACAAAAGACGGTGACCTGTTATCTAGGGGCCCATTTATTTATTTATTTATTTTATTGCATTTGTATCCCACATTTTCCCACCTCTTTGCAGGCTCAATGTGGCTTACGATATGTCATGAATAGTGGACATACATAATAAAATAGACATAAGGATCTTGGGTAAAATGATAATGATAAAGCATGATAGTAGTTTAACAAGCAAGTATCGTAAGGCAATACTGGATATATGTGTAGGAGTTCATATTTGTTGATCTTTGTGGTATGCCTTGTTAAAGAGATGGGTCTTCAGGAGTTTGCGGAAGTTAGTTAGTTCATAGATCGTTTTTAAGTTGCGCAGCAGCGCGTTCCAGAATTGTGTGCTCAAGCAGGAGAAGGTTGACGCATGCGTTAGTTTGTATTTTAGACCTTTACAGTTTTACTAAGCCGTCGCCCTTTTTTCCCCATTTCTATAGAAGTATCTCATGTTTTGCTTTCCTGAGAACTTTGTTCACACTTCCCTAAAGACCCTGAAGCCCTCCTTAGGTTACCCAGTTTACTATGGAAGACGCTTCAGCCTTTCTTTGATTGGTGGATGTCATCTCTGCTGAGCAGCCCTTGGAAAATCATTTCAAGGTCCAGGAAGCCAATATATGGTTTGTGCGTTCATGCCAATTGCACCAGTGACAGTGCACGATAAGTTACATATTAACGGTGTAGTCTGTTATGTGCAGACTCCGTGCCCATTTCCCACCAAATAACAGGATACGCAGTTAGTATTTAAATTAAAACATACGTATGGGGTAGCAAACTATCCCAGACTGTGGGGAGCTATAAAAAAAAGCCCCTCAAAATCTAAATAAATGAGGCCTCAAAGCTCAAATAGCATTGGTCTGACCAAATATGTCAGTCTTTCCCAAAGGGATTCCCAGGTATTTATTTATTTATTGTCTCATTTATACCCCACATTTTCCCAACAGCGTCAGGCTCAATGTGGCTTACAGCGCACTGCAGAGGCAGACCGCCAGCGCAGTAAAATCAAGCTAATACAACAAAAAACCTACATAAGAAATAATGGGGAGGATGGGGAAGGGATGAAAGGAACAGGGAAACCAGGAGAGAGGAGGGGAGGGTGGATGTGTCCAAAATTGTCATTAAATTGATGTGTATCAAGCAGTGGAGACACATGCTGAGTCCTTGGGATAGGCTTTTCCAAATAACATGGTCTTAAGTGATTTCCTGAAATTTAGATGGTTGTGGATGGTTTTAATAGTTTTTGGCAGAGAATTCCATAGTTGTGAGCTGATGAAGGAGAAGGATGAAGCATACGTGGATTTATACTTAAGTCCGTTGCAGCTTGGGTAATGAAGGTTTAGGTATTATCATTAGCCTCACTAAGAGAGTCTTTTAAAAAGCAGTGTGGTGTGGTAGCCGTGTTATTCCGCTCTTAAAGGTTATCAATAGAAATCAAACAAAATCAAACATGGAAAAGAAAATAAGATGATACCTTTTTTATTGGACATAACTTAATACATTTCTTGATTAGCTTTCGAAGGTTGCCCTTCTTCGTCAGATCGGAAATAAGCAAATGTGGTAGCAGATAGTATATATGAGAGAAACATCAAAGCATTACTTTGACAGTCTGACAGAGTGGGAGGGTGGGGGTATGCATGGGGACATCAAAGCATTTCATTGATATTCTAACAGGATGGGTGTTGGTAGGTGAGAGGAGGGTAATAAACAGAGAAATACAGCTTTATGGTTTATAATGGGTTAAAAAACCCAGATCCTTAAAAAAAAGCAGTGCTAAACCTAACACAGGCTTACCGAACGCCAAAACAGAATTACCACCAGCCCAACACAGCCACTGGCGGTAGTTCTGGCTGGAGCGCGTGCCATTGCTCCGGGAATTGTTTTCCCTAGTGTGGTGCTAACCTAGCGGTAATCAGGCATCGCGGTTACCATCAGGTTACCACGGGAGCCCGCTTGGCCATGCAGTAAGAGTTATCTAACTGCGTGGTCATTTTTTTTTTTGGGGGGGGGGGGCATTTTGCCAGCCGTGGTAAAAATGGCCCTGGCGCATGGGAAAAACAGCCCCCACTGTTACCGCAAGACCCTTTTCCCCGCAGCTTAGTAAAAGGACCCCTAAATTATCTATCTCCAGAAAAAAAGAGAACAAAAAAAAATTTCAAAAAAAAAATGGAGAAAAATGTTGCTCACCGAGGGGGGGGGGGGGGGTCTTTTACATAGGCGCACTACTGTTTTTAGTGCACGCTATAAATAAGCATGCGCTAAATGCTAGATATGTCCATATATTTGTAAAAGGGCCCCCCTCCCCCCAAAAATAGAGATAACCAAAATCCACACAGTCTGGCTAAAACTCATCTCAATTTGGACAAACCTATCCCAGGGGCGTAGCCAGACTTCAGCGGGAGGGGGTTCCAGAGCCCGAGGTGAGGGGGCACATTTTAGCCCCCCCCCCAGCGCCACCACCATCACCAACAACTTTGACCCCCCCTGCTGATGACCCTCTCGACCCCCCCCTCCTGCCGCCAACCCTCCCCCGCCGCCACCGTTGCCTACCTTTGCTGGCGGGGGATCCCTTGCACTGGAAGAAGAGGACCTCGGCTGGCGGGGGTTGGGGTCCCCTGCCAGCAAAGGTAGCTGACGGTGACTGCAGCGGTTGGGGAGGGACGGCGGCGGGAGGGGGGTTGAGAGGGTCGTCGGCAGGGGGGTCCAGGGCCAAATCTACGGGGGCCCATTTGTCATAATTGCTCAGGTGAAAAAGGCCTCTCTCCTAACTGGGCTTTGTCTACCTTGCATGCTGTAGGCTTTCACTAATAGACCAAAGCACTGTCACAAGGGTATTTATTTATTTATTTATTTATTTATTGCATTTGTATCCCACATTTTCCCACCTATTTGCAGGCTCAATGTGGCTTACATAGTTTTGTTATGACATTGTCATTCCAGGATATCAGATACAATTGGTGATGTGCAGAGATTAAGTAAAGGAAGGAAGAGGGGGGTAGCCATGAAACTGACAATTGGATTCGAGTGAAATGATAAAAGAAAGCAAAAATTATGAGCTTCAAATCATAGCAGGAAATTTTCAATTTTGGAGCAATTAATTTCGTTATTCTGCCCTGAGGTTCCGGCAGGCTTTGCCTCCTGAGATGTGACTCACCTGCTGCTTGCCTGGTTCCGGTAGGGCGGGAAAGGAAGACTGAATGCCTGGGCAGCTTCCAATGACTAGAGATCAACACAAGTTGCTCATGCATTCGTCCAGGTTGCATGCTCACATGTGGCTTTATTCTTTTTTAAACAGAGCCAGCGGTAGCTGCCAAGAATTCAACGCTTCAACAAGTTGTATCAACTGTTTCCCCTATCATGTTGGCAAGCATTCTGCCAGTCACTCACAAGTTTTCTTGCTGTGGCTTGACCAAATAGTTTGTGGGCATTAGCTCTTTTGAATCGCTTCAGTGCTGGTTTTTACGAGTAAAGTTTATGGCAGCTTCTTTGTTTGACTGTACCAGACAGCTGCTCCCATCTTCCCTACTGTGCGTTCTCTAGCTGTTGTTTTTTGTTTTTTAATTGAAAGAAGTCTTTATTCAAACTTTGGGGAAGCTAGAAAATACAAAAACTGCGACAACATCTCGCAGAAAATAACATACAGATCCACAGAAGTTAAATTCGTATCAACCTTACATAGTATCCAATCAAATTCATCCCCAAAGAGTGATCAAATACCCCAACTACTTCACATTTTTATAGGTTTTTAAGTAGAGGAGTGTGGTAGCCGTGTTAGTCCACTCTTAAGGTTATCAATAGAAATCAAACAAAATAAAACATGAAAAAGAAAATAAGATGATACCTTTTTTATTGGACATAACTTTATACATTTCTTGATTAGCTTTCGAAGGTTGCCCTTCTTCGTCAGATCGGAAATAAGCAAATGTGCTAGCTGACAGTGTATATAAGTGAAAACATTCAAGCATTACTATGACAGTCTGACAGGGTGGGAGGATGGGGGTGGGTAGGAGGTATGCATGGGGACATCAAAGCATATCATTGATATTCTAATAGGATGGGTGTGGATAGGTGAGGGGAGGGTGGCTAGCTGACAGTGTATATAAGTGAAAACCTTCAAGCATTACTATGACAGTCTGACAGGTTGGGAGGATGGGGGTGGGTCGGAGGTATGCATGGGGACATCAAAGCATATCATTGATATTCTAACAGGATGGGTGTGGATAGGTGAGGGGTGGGGTGATCAACAGAGACATACAGCTTTATGGTTTATAATGGGCTAGGAACACCAGATCCTTGTTAAGTCCTTTCTGTTGGGTGTTAAAATATTCAATCATTCTGACTTCAAAGGTCTTACGTTCTTGTATGGTTTTAACTATAGGTTTTTAAGAAATTAAACCCAAGCTATCCCCCCTCCCTACCCAAAATAATAATAATAATAATAATAATAATAATATTTGTCTCTACTCCCCTCCTACTCATTTATATTCCTCAACAAGAACAGTTAGCCAAAAAAGGGTTCCATATGGCTTCCCTGTAAGACAGAGGGAAAAGAAACTAGATACTTCACAAAGCACTCTGCAGCTTTGACTCATTTTTTAAATTTAGGTTATCATTTTCTTGCGGAACCTACAGTAAGGAATGGTGCATAACTTTTTGATGTCTCTCGAATATATAAGTACATAAGTAATGCCACACTGGGAAAAGACCAAGGGTCCATCGAGCCCAGCATCCTGTCCATGACTGCGGCCAATCCAGGCCAAGGGCACCTGGCAAGCTTCCCAAACGTACAAACATTCTATACAATCAAGCCATTGTGACATCACTAATGAGGTTGGTTCTTATTGGTGGAATGAGCCACTATGACATCACAATAGGTTAAATCACTGCTCTATGTAATAAAAGTGAGCCAAGTAGAGGACATAAGTACATAAGTAATGCCACACTGGGAAAAGACCAAGGGTCCATCGAGCCCAGCATCCTGTCCACGACAGTGGCCAATCCAGGCCAAGCGCACCTGGCAAGCTTCCCAAACGTACAAACATTCTAAACATGTTATTCCTGGAATTGTGGATTTTTCCCAGGTCCATTTAGTAGCGGTTTATGGACTTGTCCTTTAGGAAACCGTCTAACCCCTTTTTAAACTCTGCCAAGCTAACCGCCTTCACTACGTTCTCTGGCAATGAATTCCAGAGTTTAATTACGCGTTGGGTGAAGAAAAAGTTTCTCCTATTTGTTTTAAATTTACTACATGTTGTTTAGTCAATGACATTTTCTCCCATCACAAGACATTCCCGTACCAGATTTCCATGAAGGAGCTACAGCTGCACATGAGTTTTTCAAAGTCACACAGATCTGGGCTTCATTACCAGTATTGAATCTTCATTCCTCATCCCCAAACTAGGCCTTTGCTTGAGGAGCATAGGCATCTTTGAGTTGTTGGCGTTGAAGAAAGTGAAAATGTTTTCCAGAATAGACATGCTTTTCCTTCGGTTTAGACCAGGGGTTCTCAACCCAGTCCTTGGAACACACCCAGGTTTTCAGGATATCCACAATGAATATACATGAGCTAAATTTGCAAGCACTACTTCCATTGTATTCAAATCTATCTCATGCATATTCATTGTGGGTATCCTGAAAACCTGACTGCGCCAAGGGCTGTATTGAGAACCCCTGACTTAGATCTAAGGTAAGGAGTTTGTTGAATTTTTGCTTCTAATTTCAGTTTGACCTGCTGGCGACTGCAGGATAGCTGCCTATGCCCAGGTTCGCGTGTCTTTAATACCTGCTAATGCCCAAAACTGTTTTAAGGCTTCCATCCCTGTGTTGATGGTGCGCTGAGCCAAAATCATGCTGAAGAGAACAGTGAGTGTATTTGAGGAAGGGAAAGTATTTTGTTTTTCCGTAGACTTCTAGGCTTTTATTATATTTATTCTCACTTGCTTGTGAGTTACCTGTCAGAACTGAAAAGAAATGCTAAGTACCATAATCCCCCTTCTGACTAGTACCTGTGACAGCTTTGTGTTGCTTTCCCATACGTACAGGTTGTACCGATCCAGCAACTGAATAAGAGAACACAGTGTTCAGGAGAAAACACGTCTCCGAATTTCAGGTGCCAAGGCATGATAGCATCTTCCTGGAATTTCTGAAATCCTGGGTACGGGGTGGTGGTGGGGGGCTTTCTAATTACAGAACCCCTATAACTTCAATCATTCTGGATCTCTGAAACTAGATATAATCTGTCAGTCGTTTGCTTTTTCACTTTTCAGAATTTCCCCATCAACTAAATTGAATTCGAACTTTACATAGACATAGTAGCTTAGTAGATGACGGCAGAAAAAGACCTGCACGGTCCATCCAGTCTGCTCATCAAGACAACTCATATGTGCTACTTTTTGTGTATACCCTACTTTGATTTGTACCTGTGCTCTTCAGGGCACAGACCGTATAAGTCTGCCCAGCACTATCCCCGCCTCCCAACCACCAGCCCCGCCTCCCAACCACCAGCTCTGGCACAGACCCTATAAGTCTGCCCAGCACTATCCCCGCCTATCAACCAGCCCCGCCTCCCACCACCGGCTCTGGCACAGACCATATAAGTCTGCCCAGCACTATCCCCACCTCCCAACTACCAGTCCCGCCTCCCACCACCAGCTCTGGCACAGACCGTATAAGTCTGCCCAGCACTATCCCCGCCTCCCAACCACCAGCCCCGCCTCCCAACCACCAGCTCTGGCACAGACCCTATAAGTCTGCCCAGCACTATCCCTGCCTCCCAACCACCAGTCCCGCCTCCCACCACCGGCTCTGGCACAGACCATATAAGTCTGCCCAGCACTATCCCCACCTCCCAACTACCAGTCCCGCCTCCCACCACCGGCTCTGGCACAGACCATATAAGTCTGCCCAGCACTATCCCCACCTCCCAACTACCAGTCCCGCCTCCCACCACCAGCTCTGGCACAGACCATATAAGTCTGCCCAGCACTATCCCTGCCTCCCAACCACCAGTCCCGCCTCCCACCACCGACTCTGGCACAGACCATATAAGTCTGCCCAGCACTATCCCCGCCTCCCAACCACCAGCCCTGCTGGTATCATGTTGTTGTTGAAGGTCATTGTTAAATCTCTTGTTCTATGCTTTGCCTGGCGACATTATCTTTGTTCTCCTTTTCTCTCTTATGTTTTGGACCTGTTCCTACTGAAAATTTCCCAAGCATTATATTAAGGACTAATTTAAGTGAGGATTACTTTTCCATAATGCCCACCGCCAGCTGAATATCAGGGGAACTGAGGCTAAAGGCAATCCAGGGAAAGGTAACCAAAATAGTATAAGGCAGTGGGTCCCAAACCTGGCCCTGAAGGCACCCTAGCCAGTCAGGTTTCCAGGATACGCACAATGAATATTCATGAGAGAGATTTGCATGCACTGCCTCCACTGCATGCAAATCTATCATGAATATTCATTGTGGACAGTGCATTTTTTTCTAGTGAAAAAGGTGTCAGTACTCAAATGCTAGGCCACCCTTCAGGGGTGGGGTGATCACTGAGGGACCCACCCCACAACCAGTCATAGAATCTATGACAAGGCAGAATTGGTGTATAGAGCCTGAGCCTTTTCATTAAAACTTGGGGACCATGGGTCAATTTTAGGAGACAATGTAAAAGGTGTCGGTACTCAGGACCCCCAGGTACCTTCTCAAAAAAAAGCCCTGATTGTGGATATCCTGAAAACCTGACTGGTGGGGAGCCTCCAGGACCAGGTTTGGGAACCACTGGTATAGGGCCTGGACCAGAAGTCATGGATCCCTGCATGGGCCTACTGCGCACAGGCCCAAAGATCTGAAGGGGTCCTTCTCATTATCAAGGCAGGCTTTGCGTAGCAGCCTATCTGTACAGTCTGTGGTTGTGTTTTCAGGAACATGATAAACCTATTTTAAACTCTGCTGAAACTCTGATGCTTACCATCAGGCTTATTTTCGAAAGAGAAGGACGCCCATTTTTTGACACAAATCGGAAGATGGACGTCCTTCTCCCAGGGTCGCCCAAATCGGCATAATTGAAAGCTGATTTTGGGCATCCCCAACTGCTTTCCGTCGCGGGGATGACAAAGTTCCCGGGGGTGTTTCGGAGGTGTAGCGAAGGCGGGGCTTGGGCGTGCCTAACACATGAGCGTCATTGACCCATAATCGAAAAAAAAGGGCATCCCTGAAGAGCACTTGGACAACTTTACTTGGTCCTTTTTTTGTTACGACCAAGCCACGAAAAGGTGCCTGAACTGACCAGATGACCACCGGAGGGAGTCCCCTTATTCGCCCAGTGGTCACTAACCCCCTCCCACCTTCAAAAGAGTTCAATAAAAATATTTTTTGCCAGCCTCAAATGTCATACTCAGGTCTATGGCAGCAGTATGCAGGTCTCTGGAGCAGTTTTAGTGGGTGCAGTGCACTTCAGACAGGCGGACCCAGGCCCATCCCCCCTACCTTTTACACCTGTGGTGGTAAATGTGAGCCCTCCAAAACCCACCAGAAACCCACTGTACCCACATCTAGGTGCCCCTTTTCACCCATTAGGGCTATGGTAGTGGTGTACAGTTGTGGGTAGTGGGTTTTGGGGGGGGCTCAGCACACATGGTAAGGGAGCTATGCACCTGGGAGCAATTTGTGAAGTCCACTGCAGTGCCCCCTAGGGTGCCCAGTTGGTGTCCTGGCATGTCAGGGGGACCAGTGCACTACGAATGCTGGCTCCTCCCATGACCAAAAGGATTGGATTTGGTTGTATCTGTGATGGACGTCCTCAGTTTCCATTATCGCCGAAAATCAGAAACGACCGAGTCTAAGGACGACCATCTCTAAGGTCGACCTAAATTTCAAGATTTGGGCGTCCCCCGACCGTATTATCGAAACGAAAGATGGACGTCCATCTTGTTTTGATAATACGGGTTTCTCCGCCCCTTCACGGGGATGTCCTGCGAGGACGTCCTCAGAAAACTTGGGCGTCCCTTTCGATTATGCCCCTCCACGTGTTAATACTCGTGTCAATACCCTATAATGCTAAAAGTAACCTGATGTTATATGCATACTTGGATATATTTAAATCACTTGCACAGCTGATTCTATATTGTGTTCCTTGTGTGATGGACAGTACAACTGTGCACTTGGCAGTAGCGGCTGGGAAGGGGGAGGGGGACCTTATGTGAAGGACCTACAAACGTCATATGAGGGTCATATGAGGTGACACTTGAGGAACTAAATATGTATACCCTAAAGGAGGTAAAGGAAAGAGAGATACTGGACAACAGTAAGGCTGCGGGCTGAAATGCAAGTTTTTCACAGGAAGTCACTAAAGAGTGGTCAAGGAGCTCTTCTAGTTCAGGTATAACTTGTGTGCTGCTGAAAGAACGGTGCTTTTTGCTTCATTTTAATTCTTACTCCTCAATTAGTGCCAGAAATCATCCTTTCTGTGTGAGGAAGTGCAGCTCTGTAGGCATCCCCTAGGGTGAGAATGGGGTTTGGCTCTAGGTCCATTCAACATTGGGCCTCCAGGGAGACTGCCAGACTTCAAAACCCCAACCTTGGCTGACTTCTAATATCCGCTACCTACGTTCCTGTACCCGCTCCGCCGAACGCCTCTGGCGGAAATCTCGGGCCCTTGCTGATTTCTTACACTTTAGGTTCATGCTGACCTCTCTTCCAATCTGCTCTTTTACGTGCCAAACAGGATTATTATATCCAACTGACCAACTCTCTTGGCTCTAATCCTCGACTTCTCTTCACCACATTGAACTCTCTCCTAAAGGTGCCCCCTCCCCCAACTCCCCCTTCATTATCTCCTCAGACCCTTGCTGAATTCTTTCACCCTACGCTGCACCCTACGCCTGGAATAAACTTCCTGAGCCCCTACGTCTTGCCCCATCCTTGGCCACCTTTAAATCTAGACTGAAAGCCCACCTCTTTAACATTGCTTTTGACTCGTAACCACTCGCCTCCACCTACCCTCCTCTCCTCCTTCCTGTACACATTAATTGATTTGATTTGCTTACTTTATTTCCTGTCTATTAGATTGTAAGCTCTTTGAGCAGGGACTATCTTTCTTCTATGTTTGTGCAGTGCTGCGTACACCTTGTAGCGCTATAGAAATGCTAAATAGTAGTAGTAGATATGATAAGGACAATGAAAAACATGAAAAGTACTAATGCACAAAAAAACAAACACTGGCCAAAGGGAAGGAAGCTCTAGAAATAGGGGACATGATCTGAAGCTACAAAGAGGGAGATTCAGAAGCTACATCAGGAAGTGTTTCTTCAAAGAAAGGGTGATGGATGTCCAGAATGTCCTCCCAGAGGAGACTGGAAGCAAAACAGGAATAGAATTCAAAGAGTGGGGGAAAAAACACAGAGGGTGCATTAAATCAAGAAGATGAAAACCAGCACGAACACCTCAGATCAGAAAAGCAATGAAACAACTTTTGCACTTTGAAGAAGAGATGGGGATAAACTGCACTTAGGGGTCCTTTTACTAAGGTGCGCTGAAAAACGGCTTGCGGTAGTGCACGCGCGGGTTTTGGGCGTGTGCCAATCCATTTTTCAGCGCACCTGAGAGAAAGGCCTCTTTTTTTGCCGAAAATGGATGTGCCGCAAAATCAAAATTGCCGCGCGTCCAGTTTGGGTCTGCAACCTTACCACCAGCCATTGACCTAGCGGTAAAGAATACCGGCGGTAATGACCTACGCACATCAAATGCCACTTGGCGTGCGGCCATTATGCGCGCCCAAAAATAAAAAGATATTTTTCAGACAGGTGTATCGGCCGCACGCCAAAAATGAAATTACTGCAAGAGCCACACGGTAGTTGGGCAGTAACTCCATTTTGGCACATGTTGGGTGCGCATTGATGCTTGCGCAGCTTAGTAAAAGGGCCCCTTAGCAAACAGTTACAACTCTAAACAAAAGCATTTGGTTCGTTAGGGTGCCATAAAAAAATTAGGGGCCCTTTTAATAAAGGGTGTCAAACTGCAATGCACAGTTAACACATTTTGTGGTAAAATCCCTGTTTCTGCACACTAATTGTGTGTTAACTATTTTTTATATATATAATTTTTGAGATGGTGTGTCATGGGCGGATAGTGAACATTCCTGTGTTATCTGGCTAGTGTGTTCTGATTAGTGTGCGCTAACCGGATAACGAAGATTTAAATCTCCCATGTTATTTTTTTGCAGGTCTCATACAGTAATGGGAATATTATTATTATTATTTATTACATTTGTACCCCGCGCTTTCCCACACATGGCAGGCTCAATGCAGCTTACATAGTAACAATATAAAGAATTACAAAGTCTTAAGAAGAATGTACAATTTGTAGTGAACTCGATATTAATGGGGTTAACGGATAAATAAATTGAGCATGGGAGCAAGTGGGTGTAGAAGGAAATGAGCGTAGGGAGGTAGGCATAGGAAGATGGAGAGGAATGGCTATGGGGTAGCAATAAGGATGATGGGAAACATGGTCAGTGTATAACATCGTCAGCGAATCATGTGGGCAGGCTTTGATTAGGTTGAATCGTTAGGGTAGGCTATCTTGAAGAGATGGGTCTTCAGTGCTTTTCTGAAGGGCAAGAGGCCGTTAAGGATGGGTCTTGGTAGAGCATTCCAAAGTTGGCTACCTGAAAAGGAAAAATTGGATGCATATTAGTGTGGGACCTGCAAAAAAAGAGCCCTATTAAGTACCGCGTTAAATCTAGACTTAGCACACGAGAAAGTTTCACATTAGAACATGCTAAGCCCAAATTTCAGCACACTTCAGTAAAAAGGGCTCCTTAGTTTGTTAAACTGATTTAATGCTCACTAAGCTATGAATTAATGTGTAGTAAGTTGATTGAGCGCATATTAATGATATAGCTACGTTTTAAAAATCTATTAAAAATAAATTGGGAGACAAGCAAAAAAAACCAAAACAGTTGTCTTATTATGATTGCCGTTTTTCATTTGACTTGTTTGAGCATTTTACCTTCAAATTGTCTCACACCAAGTGCTATAGAGCAAGAATCGCTTAGCAAATATATCTGAAGGCTTCAGCTCTGAAAGGTTTCAACTATCCTGTTCATGCCATAACCATTTTAAAACATGGCCAAAATGCTATAAATACATGGTGTCGAAGCAAGGAGCCCTTGTATCTAATCCAGTGCCAGAACTGTACTTTCCCGGGAGGGCACAATTCAAAAGAAACATAGGTAAAAGCAGTTTGCTTGAACATGGCATTCCTCTCTCTGTTGGCAGGTTCATTTTGTTATCAGAAGACAAAAAGAAAATCTGAATTGCCACAGGACTAGGCAGGCAAGGAACAGAGATGGCCAAGTGGGAAGAAATCAACGATACCCAATCAAGAGTCCATGATTTGAATAAAACCAGTTTTATTAACCACAGTCACTGAGCAGAAAATATGCAATGACCTGACACTGCCAAGTTTCAGCCTATGTCAGGGGTAAAAAAAAAAAAAATCGATTATGTAAATATAAACACTTCACATATCAAACTTATAAACGGCAAGTGACCGACTCACCTGCAAATGCGCAGTAGAGACTTCCCTCTCTGTCCCGCCCTCGCATCAAGACGTGATGATGTCAGAGGGTGGAACAGAGAGGGAAACGGAGTCGGAGTCACTGTCGGACGCTGCTGCCTGGAAACGAACATTGCATGCACCAACCTCCACCCTCCCCCCCATCCCCACCGCCGCTCCCGCCCTCCTCCGCATCGGGCCCCCTGCACTGACCTGACTGCGCCTCTCACCTCCATGTGAAAGCGCTGCAGGCAGCAGCAGAGAGCGATCTGCTGCTGCCTGCAGCGCTTTCACACGGAGGTGAGAGGCACTGTCAGGTCAGTGCAGGGGGCCCGGCACGGAGGGGGGAGGGAGCGGCGGTGAGGAGGGTAGCTGGAAATCTCGCCCGTTTTTATGGGCTTAACGGCTAGTATAATATAAAAAATGCATAAAAGTTGCATTAAAAAGTATCAAAAACCATTAAAGAACAACAAATACAAGCTATAGACAGTACTTAATATAAAATACCAAAATATAAAATAATAGATGACAAAGACCGGCTATGTTCTAGCGACCAAAGATAGACCTGCTATTTACATGGGTCTATCTGGCTGCTAAACTTAACTGGTGAGCCGCTGAGATAACTGGGGTCACACAACATAGCCGGTGACTGAGCTAGCCGCTGACTGGGATATTCAGTGGGAGATAGCCGGTTATCTCCCACTGAATATCTGCAGCTAGTCGGCTTGAGTGTATTTAACCAGCCAGGTGCCTTTCCTGGCCAGTTAAATACTTTTGAATATTGGGTGGTTTCTGCTCAGTGGTTGTGGTTAATAAATCTGGTTTTATTCAACTGATGGATTCTTGATCAAGTATCTTTCATTTCTTCCCTCTTGGCCATCTCTGTTTCTCGCCTACCTATGTTGTCCATTTTGTTCCCAGCAGTAGAAGAAGTCTGTGACATGATTATCAACTGCTTGGACTCAAGGTGTAGACCCTCAGCAATTTAGGAGTGGCATTTTAAGGCCAGCTTCTCAGTAAACTAACAAAGAAAAAAAGCAACGGAAACCAACTACCATTTATACAGAGAGAAATTAGTAGCAAACTGAATCTAAGGCAGCCATTTTAGCCAACAGGAAATATATACCATGCTGCAACATTGCACATAAAGGAATGGGTGTACTGAGATCACTGCCAGTGTCTCTGCTAAAAATGGAATGGAGTGAAAAAGGATACTGATGCCTTTGTTCTTACTAACAGCAGTTTCTTCTCAAATGAGTATTTGTGGATGGTTAGGGCTAAATTTCCTGCTGTTGGCTTAGTTGTGAAACAGAGAGAGAGAAAGCCACCATAGCAAAATCACAATCTAGCAAACTCAGCTTATCATGTCTTTAACTTGAGTATAAGAGAGACACCCCAGGGTACCACCCACACATTAATAAAAGATGCTAACTCACTCCCCTTATGAAAGCAGACTGTGTAGTGTCATTTTCCCCTTGACCATTTTACAATTTTCCATCCTTTTTTCCAAAAAGTTAAAAATAAATTAATGCTATTCAAAGAGATGGGCCAGACAAAGAAATAATAGTTGGGTTTCATATTTTTTTTTGTTGGTGTTTTTCTTTTTTTTTTTACTACTCATTGAACTGGCAGGATGCCACCTGAGACTGGCACTGTTAAATAGATTAAAAAAGAAAGCATTACCCACACCCTTAATCCAGAAAAACACAAAACTGTCTTTGCGTTATCCTAAAAGAATTCTCAAGACACAGTACATTACTTTGGTAATTTCCTGGCCTATATTTCTTCCCTACAAAATTAATCTTCTACAGATTGAGAACAGCGAGTAAGCCCGGTAATAAGGTATATTATTTCAGGTGAGGGGCATAGAAACTCCTTGAAAGATGATGATAATCAAACAGTGAATAATGGGGGACAAACATTGCCCTCCGTTATCTACTTGACTATTCAGTTTTGGGAAAAAGGACAGATGCTGGCCGGGAAGTCTGAGATTTTGGGAGGTTTTTGGTATGTCCTGGTATATGTTAGATGATTCAGTATGAGGTCCAGTCTCGCTCAAAGCACTAGACATGAGGTCATATGTGCATCCAGTCTCAGTGCCAGGCCAAACTTTCTTATTTTTAGAAAGTCATATGTTTTGTTCCTTCCATATCTAGTTGGAATATAAATTTAGGATGGTAAGATAATCATTGAACCCTTGGCCCCAGCAAGTCTGCCATTGGCCTTGTTCAGTGCCCTGGCAAGTGCATAAAAATATAAGCAGAATTTGTCTTCATCTCATTTCAGCTACACTATCCATTCAGGTTAGACCACTAAATGTTCTGGGACAGCATTTTATGGATCAAGTTATCATCACCGTTTTCTATGGTCTGACTTAAATTTATAATAAAATCTACCCAGAACTACCTAAAATTCCGAAAATTATTGAAATCAGTATTGTTTAAGAAGGCCTATTCCCCAGGTTCAACTTAATTTTGAATTACTTTTTCCATTAATAAGATCAAAGGACACTAATTACCTGTTATTATCTGTTGCCTATTGCCGTTTACTTGTTATTTCCTATATTATTCTCAATTTGTATAATTGCTTTTATTGCACTGTAGCCTTACTACAGATTTATGTAAGCCACTTTGAACCTGCAATCAGCGGGAAAATGTGGGATATAAATCTACTATAATAAAACTCACCCTCAACGTTCTGAAGACAACGTTCTGAAGTCACTCAGTCACTCCCTGAAGGGTTCATGGATTCATGGTGGTGAAGCCAGAACACTGGCCATGTCACTCTGCCCCGCCCTCGCATGACGGACCAATCAGAAAAAACACCCTCAACATTCTGAAACACAAAGGACCATCACAACACCGTTCCCAGGCAACACTAGGCAATGTAAGACGGACCTATCAGAGGAAACTACGTGACAATAAGGGAGGAGCATTCCCCAGCAGAATGGCTCATTATCTGTGCAGCACGGAGAGCACAGAACCATCGCTGGAACGAGAGAAGAATATTCCTGCTGTGGGTATGTGCAAAAATAGACCAGGGGGGGGGGGGGGGGAAGAAATTTTTAAATGCCTAATGCCAGTACTGAAGAGTGTCAGAGGGCCCATAGCAAAGACTATATTTGGGATCGCTTGACATGGAGTCAGAAGAGCCGGAAAACAACGTGCCCGTCACCAACAGGGACGTGGGCGCACAGGACAAGCAGCGGCCCAGCTGGAAGGATTACCCGCGACCCAGCCAGCAGCAAACAGCGACCAAGGACAGCACAGCACATCCCCCAACCCCCAAGCAAAAAACAAAACAAAAAAAGACACACATCAACAACCTGCACACACACCGCACCCTCACACACACACACACACACACAAAATAACTCTGTGACACATACACACACACACACAAAAAAGCCACATGCTAGCGCCCGTTTCATTGGTTTCGGAAACGGGCCTTTTTTTACTAGTGTAATAATAAATAAATAAATAATAACTTCCGGCCCCACCCCCAGAGCCTTCTTATTCTGCCCTGAATTATATGGATAGTTTTTTTTCTCTTTATTTTTATTTCAAAGATTTCCTTGTATAACAAGCAGACACTTGTTCCAAGTATAAGGGTCAATGAAGGGTACATTCAAATTTCTCAATATTCATAATACCCTAATAATGCTCCCCTTTTTCCCAGCTTATGTACTTTCATCTATTATTGTGTAAAAATATTCTCACATGGAAGTATTCTCAAATATAACACAATGAAAGAGATTTATCCAAATCCTCTACCACTTACAATGATCCCAATTTAAAACAACCATTTTAGGGGCTCTTTTACTAAGCCGCGTAAGCGTCAATGCACGCCCAATGTGCGCCAAAATGGAGTTACCACACGGTTACTGCGTGGCCCTTGCAGTCATTTTATTTTTGGCATTCATCCACTGTGTGCGCCCCAAAAATATTTTTTATTTTCCGGTACATGTCAGCTATGTGTGCCAGGTGGCACTTGGCGCGTATAGGTCATTACCGCCCACTTACCATGTGAGACTTTACCGCTAGGTCAATGACTGGCAGTAAGGTCTCAGACCCAAAATGGACGCGTGGCAATTTTGATTTTGCCGCGCGTCCATTTTCTGCAAAAATTTTAAAAAGGGCAAGCCATTTTTCAGTGCAGCTTAGTAAAAGGACCATGTAGTCAATTTGGTGACTCCCTACTAGAATTTAAGTGGTAAGGCTGCAATCTCTCCTCTGGTACATAAGTACATAAGTATTGCCATACTGGGAAAGACCAAAGGTCCATCAAGCCCAGCATCCTGCTTCCAACAGTGGCAAATCCAGGTCACAAGTACCTGGCAAGATCCCAAAAAAGTACAAAACATTTTATACTGCTTATCCCAGAAATAGTGGATTTTCCCCAAGTCCATTTAATAACGGTCTATGGACTTTTCCTTTAGGAAGCCGTCCAAACCTTTTTTAAACTCCGCTAAGCTAATCGCCTTTATCACATTCTCTGGCAACAAATTCCAGAGTTTAATTACACGTTGAGTGAAGAAACATTTTCTCCGATTCGTTTTAAATTTACTACATTGTAGCTTCATCGCATGCCCCCTAGTCCTAGTATTTTTGAAAGCGTGAACAGACGCTTCACATCTATCCATTCAACTCCACTCATTATTTTATAAACCTCTATCATATCTCCCGTCAGCCGCCTTTTCTCCAAGCTGAAGAGCCCTAGCCACTTTAGCCTTTCCTCATAGGGAAGTCGTCCCATCCCCTTTATCATTTTTGTCGCCCTTCTCTGCACCTTTTCTAATTCCACTATATCTTTTTTGAGATGTGGCAACCAGAATTGAACACAATGAAGAGTAGGAATATTTATAGAGTATCTGACTTATGGAATCTGGATTTAGGGTTGTAAAAATATTGATATATTTTGACTCTGTACCAATAAGCAGTATATAGTTAAAATGCCATGAGATATTGAACCAGCTTCAGAGTTCACATTTTCATTCTACTCTGTTACAACTAAATGTATCTCTTTCCCCAAAACTTTAAAATCAGGACTCTTAGAGGGGCATTTTCGAAAGGGACGTCGAAGTTTTGATGAGGACATCCTCGCAAAACGTCCCCATCCAGGTTCGGGGAAACTCGTATTTTTGAAACAAGATGGTTGTCCATCTTTCGTTTCAATAATACGGTCAGGGACGCCCAAATCCTGAAATTTGGTTGTCCTTAGAGATGGTTGTCCCTAGACTTGGTGATTTCTAATTTTTGCCGATAATGGAAACCAAGGACGTCCATCTCAGAAATGACCAAATGCAAGCCATTTGGTCATGGGAGGAGCCAGCATTTGTAGTGCACTGGTCCCCATGACATGCCAGGACACCAACCGGGCACCCTAGGGGGCACTGCAGTGGACTTCAGAAATTGCTCCCAGGTACATTGCTCCCTTACCTTGTGTGCTGAGCCCCCCAACCCCCCCCCCCCCGAAAACCCACTACCCACAACCGTACACCACTACCATAGCCCTTAAGGGTGAAGGGGGCACCTAGATGTGGGTACAGTGGTTTCTGGTGGGTTTTGGAGGGCTCGCTGTTTCCTCCACAAACATAACAGGTAGGGGGGATGGTCCTGGGTCTGCCTGTCTGAAGTGCACTGCACCCACTAAAACTGCTCCAGGGACCTGCATACTGCTGTGATGGAGCTGAGTATGACATCTGAGGCTGGCAATCAATATTTTTAAAGATGTTTTTGAGGGTGGGAGGGGGTTAGTGACCACTGGGGGAGTAAGGGGAGGTCATCCCCGATTCTCTCCGGTGGTCATCTGGTCATTATGGGCACCTTTTTGTGCCTTGGTCGTAAGAAAAGCACAACCAGGTAAAGTCATCCGACTGTTCGTCAGGGACATCCTTGTTTTTTTCGATTATGGGTTGAGGACATCCTAGTGTTAGGCACAGCCATGCCCCGCCTTTGCTACGCCTCCGATACGCCCCCTTGAACTTTGGCCGTCCCTGCAACGGAAAGCAGTTGGGGACGTCCAAAATCGGCTTTCGATTATACCGATTTGGACGACTCTGTGAAAAGGACGCCCATCTTCCAATTTATGTGGAAAAATGGGCGTCCGTCTCTTTGGAAAATGAGCCCATTAGACTCCTTGTTCAATCTCTAGTTCTATCACAAATGGATTACTGTAATGCTATCTATTCAGGCTGCAAGAAGCAGGTCCTAAAAAGACTTGAGTGCTCAAAATACAGCTGCTTGATTTAATTTCAAAGTTCCGCACTTTGACTGATAAACACCTCTGATAAGTAAACTGCACTGGCCTTCCCATGAAAGCCAGGGTTTCATTTAAGCTTTGTACCTTCATTTTACATGGAACATTTATTAGAGCTGCCCCCACGAAATGCTTTCCATGGAGCTGGGGATTATCTTAGACTCTGCCCACCGAACTTTAAAAATGTTGTCTATAAATCAGTACTTTCTGCCGACTTTACTTACCTTTGAACTAAATGTTGGAACCAGAAGCGTAGCCAGACCTTGACTTGGGGGGGGGCCCTGTGCCCAAAGTGGTGGAGGCACATTTTGCCCTGCCTCTCTGCCACAACCCCACATACCTGGGCTGACGGAGGTCCCCAAGCCTCAGCAGCAGAAGTCTTCCTGTCCCAGCGCACGTGCTCGGTTATGGTGAAATTAAGCATGTGCAAAGCTCGCTCGTGCTGAATTTCATTACAACCAAACATGTGTGTGAGGGAGGGGGAAACAGCGCAGCAGCAAATATCATCGCAAGAAAGCTTCTGCTGGAAGGGTTTGGGGACTCCCACCAGCCAAACCAGCAGAGTTTGGGGGCTAGAACCCAAATTTGGGAGGGGGGAGGGGTGGAGCAAAGGCACCCCCGTGGCTACACCACTGGTTGAAACTCTCTCCCCAAATCCATTAGATTTCATCAAAACTATTTGCAATTCCAAAAGATGATAAAGATCCATTTCTTTATTCACAATTTAACTTTATTCACTAATTAACTAGATGACAATCCTAAGTCTTCTCTTCTGAAATATGACATTATAAACTTGAACATTATTACTTATATCTGCTTTATACTGCTAATTATCCTCACTTACGTCTTTACCGTGTTCAAATTGCTGTAATTCTCTCTGTCCACTTAGTCTATATCGTAAGCCACATTGAACTCAAGTTTTCTTGGAATAACGTGGGATATGAATGAGATAATACTAATAATTGTTACCATCACCGCATACTTTATAAAACCTAGCCCATGCAATAAAAACCAGTGAATGTGACTAAATGATGTTTCCTCAAGCAACAGTCATAGCTGATTTCTAAAACCCAGACAGATAAAATAAGCAACTGGACATTCCAGAAAGTATTCATTTGAAAAATATGTAAAACAATTCAGACATGTCCAGTGTTTGTGAAACAACTGATTTTCCCCTTTTATTCTGAATTACATTTGGACTAAAATTTGAAGGGCAGTATAGAGTGGATGCTTAAAATCATATTGAATACTGGTCCCTATATATTTAATTGTACCAATATGTATAATTTGTCAGAAGGAATTATCGTAACATACTACCCATAACATAGTAACATAGTAGATGACATAAAAATATAGAAACATGACAGCAGATAAGGTTTGTTTGCGGATTTATACCTTTCAAAAATTTGAATGTCTGTATCATATCACCCCTGTTTTGTTTTTTTTGTTACATTTGTACCCTGTGCTTTCTCACTCATGGCAGGCTCAAGGTGGCTTACATATTGTATACAGGTACTTATTTGTACCTGGGGCAATGGAGGGTTAAGTGGCTTGCCCAGAGTCATAAGGAGCTGCCTATGCCTGAAGTGGGAATCAAACTCAGTTCCTCAGTTCCCCAGGACCAAAGTCCACCACCCTAACCACTAGGCCACTCCTCCACTGTTGCTACTATTTGAGATTCTACATGGAATGTTGCTATTCCACTAGCAACATTCCATGTAGAAGTCGGCCCTTGCAGATCACCAATGTGGCCGCGCAGGCTTCTACATGGAATGTTGCTAGTGGAATAGCAATGCAACATTCCATGTAGAATCTCCAATAGTAGCAACATTCCATGTAGAATCTCCAATAGTATCTATTTTATTTTTGTTACATTTGTACCCTGCGCTTTCCCACTCATGGCAGCTCAATGCGGCTTACATGGGGCAATGGAGGGTTAAGTGACTTGCCCAGAGTCATAAGGAGCTGCCTGTGCCTGAAGTGGGAATCGGATTCAGTTCCTCAGTTCCCCAGGACCAAAGTCCACTACCCTAACCACTAGGCCACTCCTCTTCTCTTCCACAGTATACAGTGGTGGAAATAAGTATTTGATCCCTTGCTGATTTGTAAGTTTGCCCACTGACAAAGACATGAGGCAGCCCATAATTGAAGGGTAGGTTATTGGTAACAGTGAGAGATAGCACATCACAAATTAAATCCGGAAAATACACATTGTGGAAAGTATATGAATTTATTTGCATTCTGCAGAGGGAAATAAGTATTTGATCCCCCACCAACCAGTAAGAGATCTGGCCCCTACAGACCAGGTAGATGCTCCAAATCAACTCGTTACCTGCATGACAAACAGCTGTCGGCAATGGTCACCTGTATGAAAGACACCTGTCCACAGACTCAGTGAATCAGTCAGACTCTAACCTCTACAAAATGGCCAAGAGCAAGGAGCTGTCTAAGATGTCAGGGACAAGATCATACACCTGCACAAGGCTGGAATGGGCTACAAAACCATCAGTAAGACGCTGGGGCGAGAAGGAGACAACTGTTGGTGCCATAGTAAGAAAATGGAAGAAGTACAAAATGACTGTCAATCGACAAAGATCTGGGGCTCCACGCAAAATCTCACCTCGTGGGGTATCCTTGATCATGAGGAAGGTTAGAAATCAGCCTACAACTACAAGGGGGGAACTTGTCAATGATCTCAAGGCAGCTGGGACCACTATCACCACGAAAACCATTGGTAACACATTACGACATAACGGATTGCAATCCTGCAGTGCCCGCAAGGTCCCCCTGCTCCGGAAGGCACATGTGACGGCCCGTCTGAAGTTTGCCAGTGAACACCTGGATGATGCCGAGAGTGATTGGGAGAAGGTGCTGTGGTCAGATGAGACAAAAATTGAGCTCTTTGGCATGAACTCAACTCGCCGTGTTTGGAGGAAGAGAAATGCTGCCTATGACCCAAACAACACCGTCCCCACTGTCAAGCATGGAGGTGGAAATGTTATGTTTTGGGGGTGTTTCTCTGCTAAGGGCACAGGACTACTTCACCGCATCAATGGGAGAATGGATGGGGCCATGTACCGTACAATTCTGAGTGACAACCTCCTTCCCTCCGCCAGGGCCTTAAAATGGGTCGTGGCTGGGTCTTCCAGCACGACAATGACCCAAAACATACAGCCAAGGCAACAAAGGAGTGGCTCAGGAAGAAAGCACATTAGGGTCATGGAGTGGCCTAGCCAGTCACCAGACCTTAATCCCATTGAAAAACTTATGGAGGGAGCTGAAGCTGCGAGTTGCCAAGCGACAGCCCAGAACTCTTAATGATTTAGAGATGATCTGCAAAGAGGAGTGGACCAAATTCCTCCTGACATGTGTGCAAACCTCATCATCAACTACAGAAGACGTCTGACCGCTGTGCTTGCCAACAAGGGTTTTGCCACCAAGTATTAGGTCTTGTTTGCCAGAGGGATTAAATACTTATTTCCCTCTGCAGAATGCAAATAAATTCATATACTTTCCACAATGTGATTTTCCCGGATTTAATTTGTGATGTGCTATCTCTCACTGTTACCAATAACCTACCCTTCAATTATGGGCTTGCTCATGTCTTTGTCAGTGGGCAAACTTACAAAATCAGCAAGGGATCAAATACTTATTTCCACCACTGTACATGTTCAGGTGCACAAGTCTCTCCTCATACGTCTTGTAACGCAAATCCCATAACCATCCTCGTAGCTTTTCTTTGCACCGCTTCAATTCTTTTTACATCCTTAGCAAGATACGGCCTCCAAAACTGAACACAATACTCCAGGTGGGGCCTCACCAACGACTTGTACAGGGGCATCAACACCTCATTTCTTCTGCTGGTCACACCTCTCTCTATACATCCTAGCAACCTTCTAGCTACGTCCACCGCATTGTCCACACTGTTTCGTCGCCTTCAGATCCTCAGATACTATCACCCCAAGATCCCTCTCCCCGTCTGTACATATCAGACTCTTCCCCGCTTAACACATACGTCTCCCGGATGTTCAGCGCCAGGAGCTGTGCATGCCCCAGCTTTGAATATCTGGGGGTTAGGTCAGTCCGCGGCCAAAAGCAACTTATGAGCCGTCTATCGCCATGAGCTGAATATCGACTCTTTAATAGCAATGCTTAGGATTCTATGATGCAATTTATGTGAGACCTTCTTCCTCTGATTGATTCATTTCTAGTTGTATTTTTTTATGTAAATAGGGGAAACTTGAGTCTCTGAATCCAGCAAGTGTATGATTCTTATATAATCACTATAAATTGAAAAATATGAGCTAAATGACATTTTCTTTGTATATCTTTGTGGTTTCCAGATGTTTCATTTTACTTGTTTAAAATGCTTATTGCTTGAAAATAATGAACCTCTTTAGAGACGGTCTGTGTTCTTCTTCAATTAAATAGTCCACTTGAGGATTGTTTTAGAAGTTTATACCGAAAGGCATGGGGTAATTGAGGGCTTAGCAGACATAAGAATGTATTCAAAAAATAATGTTTTTTTCCCCATGGTACAGAATGGTAAAAAAAACTCCTTTTTCAGTAATTCTAATAATACTTTAAAACATACAGATGGAACATACTATGAAGCAGCTTTATACAAATTCATTCTTTTACTCAATGATTGAAGTCGCTTGCTAAGGGGTCCTTTTACTAAGGTGTGCTGAAAATGGCCCAAGCTGGTGTAAACGCGCGTATTGGACGCGCGCAGGTCTATTTTTTCAGCGCATCTGCGAAAAAGGCCTTTTTGGGGGCAGAGGCGTATCTGGGGGGGGGGGGGGCCAGAGCCAGAGGGAAGGGGGGCACATTTTAGCCCTCCCCCCCGCCGCCATTACCGGACCCCCCCCCACCGCCACCAACGACTCTCTCCACCCCCCCTCCCGCCACCAGCCCCTCCCCCGCTGCCGTTTCTTACTTTTGTCGCACGACGTCAGACTCCGAACTGGATTCAGCCGCTCAACTCCAGCACGTCGGCCACGGCGGATGAAGAACTTGAAAGACGTCACCTCAGGTTGGCTGGCGGGGGTTGGGGTCCCCCGCCAGCTGAAGAAATATTTTTAAAGGCCCAGGAGGAGCGGGACCTCGGTGCAAAAGTAGAAACGGCAACGGGGAGGGCTGGCGGCGGGAGGGGGGGCCAGGCCCTGTGGCCCCACGCAGATACGCCCCTGTTTTGGGGGCCGAAATGGATGTGCAGGCAAAATAAAAATTGGCACGTGTCCATTTTGGGTCTGAGGCAGGCGCTTTTGTGCGCCGAAACACGGCCCGTGTCAGGTCCATCTCATTAAAGACTGTGCCATTGTTCCAGTTATGAAGGCCCTTTGTGCTTTGAAGGAGAAACTAGCCAATCCCTATTCTCTGTTCCACCCCACTCCTTATTTTATAGATTTCTATCACATACCTGCTCCGTACTCGCTTCTGCAGGCTGCAAAGCTGAAACAGTTTCGCCCTGCCTTCATGGGGGAGCCAACTGTTCCATCCCTTTTTTCCATGACTGTTGCCCTTCTTTGTGTCACAGTTGCTAAAACTCGTATCTTGGCATCAGGGAATTTGGTGTGTCAAGTGCCCCAGCTGAATGCGTTTAGATGTAACTTGGCATAAAGTGTTACAGAATGATTCACAAGTAAGTCATTTTCATACATACACTCCTTTCCTCTGAGTGGGAGGCTTGAAATATGGTGGTTATCTTATCTTTTTGAAATAAATGGAATATCTGCCCGAACTTGTTTATAATTATCAACTCTGACCTAAGATTCTAACTGATCTTCTTTTGATCTTCCACCTTTTGCTGGGCTGCTTAGCTCTTGATGCTGGCTGTTTCAATTATTTGGAAACAGTCCTCACAATGTTCAGCCAGCAGCAGTCAGCAATATTCAGCAGGGGCCGGTATAGGATAATTATGCGGCCCTGGCTATCGGCCGGGACCTGCATAACAATCTGGTGCCTCTAAGGTCCCTCTAATGCTCTTCCTGGCCCCCCAAATAGTCCCTGACCTTCCTGCTCCCTCCCCCAGCCCACCAGATGGAAGGTGCTCCTGACCCCTCCTGGAATGACCCCCCTTCTCACCCCCAACCCCACTCCGGGCCTATCTTATGTCTCTGGTGGTCAGTAAGGGTCCCCTTACTCCTGCCCCTTGTGGTGGGCCTCTGCATAACGGCTGTCGCAACCTCTCACATTAGCTTGTGGTTGATGCGATGAGAGGTTGCAGCAGCCGTTTTGCAGAGGCCCACCACAAGGGACATAAGATAGGCCTGGCGAAGCCTACCTTCAGCTCGGGGGGGGGGGGGGGGGGGGGGGGGGTTGGGGATCAGAAGGGACTTGTTCCGGGAGAGGGCAGCAACACTTTCATTCTGATGGGCTGGCTTGGAGAGGGGTTAGGAGGGACAGGGGGCTATTTGGGGACCAGGATGGTGATCGGAGGGGACTTTATGAGGCACCAAATTGTTATGCAGATCCTGGCCGATATTCAGTGCCAGGGCTCGCATAGCCAAGCCTGCTAATTTAGGGCAGCTCTTGAGCTGTCTTAATTAAGCCACTTAGCTATGTCGGTGTCAGCATTGAATAGTGTCGGCATTCGCATAACCCCTGGCTCCTCCCCAATGCTGCCTCCAGTGCCGCCCTTGACCTACCCACTTTTTTTCAGCGGCACTCTGCGGTTAAGTGCTGCTGAATATCCCCAGTTAGGGGCGCAGCTACGTGGGGCCACGGGGGCATGGGCCCCCGTAGATTTGGCCCTGGCCTCCCCCGCCATTGACCCTCTCGACCCCCCCTCCCGCCGCCAACCCTCCCCCGCCGTCGGGTACTTTTGCTGGCGAGGGTCCCCAACCCCGCCAGCCGAAGTCCTCTTCTCCGGCGCGGGCCGCATTGCTGATCTGCAAGGGCAGGCTTCTGTTTCTGTGAGTCAGATCAGCAACGTGGCTGCACGTACGTGCAGGACGTCAGACTCACAGAAACAGAAGCCTGCTCTTGCAGATCAGCAACGTAGCCGCACCGGAGAAGAGGACTTCGGCTGGCAGGGGTTGGGGACCCCTGTCAGCAATGATGCCTGATGGCGGCTGCGGAGGAGGGTTGGTGGCGCCGGGGGGGGGGGGGGGTCAAAGGTGGTGGTGGCAGCGGGAAGGGGGGGGTCGGCGGCGCCAGGGGGGGGGCTAAAATGTGCCCCCTCACCTTCGGGCTCTGGACCCCCCTCCTGCCAAAGGTCTGGCTACCCCCTGCTTTTACTAAGGTGCAGCGCAAAGTGGCTGGTACTGATGTAGACGTGAGTGCTGGACGCGCACAGGTTCATTTTTCAGTGCACCTGCAAAAAAGGCCTTTTTTTGGCCGAAAATGGACGGGCGGCATAATGAAATTTGGGCGCGTCCATTTTGGGCCTAAGACCTTACCGCCACCCGTTCACTTAGCAGTAAGGTCTCATGTGTTAACCGGGCGGTAATCTTCTGCGCACCGTACAATGCCGAGTACCGCCCGGATTAGCGCGCACGCCGGAAATGTTTCTGCTGCGCGTAGTGGGTGCGTGTAAAAACTAAAATTACCACCCAGGCACGTGGTAGCCGGGAGTAGTTCTGAATTGGCGGGCGCGCATAGACGCCTACGCGACTTAGTAAAAGGGCCCCTAAAATAAGCAAGAGAAGCTCCTGCCTGCTTAAATCACTTTGAAAAATTGGCTGGAAAGATCACGCAATTGCTTTAATTTTTTTCTGATAGCAACTTTTTCATTTACGAGCTTTTTTGCAAAACCTCTGCAGTACAAGTGTGATTGACCTTACAGCAAGCAAAGATGATATCACTTCCATTCAGGCTTAGTAGCTTTTCAGCACTTGTGTAGCAATTTAAGCTTGCCAAATGCTACTTGATTTATGCGTGGCAGATGATTCACAAGAAGCATCTAACCCTCCATGTATTAGTATGTTATCTAGAACTGCACAACATATTTCATTGGTCAAAGAAAAATCAGTGTTTAATGGGATTTGGTTTTCCATTTACTCAGACCTTGAGATTTGCCTCTTCTCATAGAAAGATGTGAATAAGTCAAAATGGCTTCTCTACTGCTGTTGGCAGTTTCTGTAGAAGCCTGGATTAGATAAGGATATTTTGGATGTAATTCTAATAAACTAAATGCTGACATTTACGTGCAACCTACAGGCCTGAGATGTGCCCCAGGGCTACTCTACAACTACACGCATATCTTATGTAAATAGAATGTTAGGTACTATTAGGAAACTAGTGGAGCCATGCATGCCCATCTCCTCAACAATGAAACGGGCCCTAGGAAGGCTGTCATGTAAGCTTTTTTTCTCTCTCTCCCCTGCCCTCCCCTCCATGTCCAGCAATTCTTCCCTCCCCTCCCCTCCATGTCCAGCGATTCTCCTTTCTTTTCGAGCACTCTACCAAAACCCTCATCCACATCCTTGTCACCTCTCGTTTGGACTACTGCAATCTGCTTCTTGCTGGCCTCCCACTTAGTCACCTCTCCCCTCTCCAGTCGGTTCAAAACTTGCTGCCCGTCTCGTCTTCCACCAGGGTCGCTTTATTCATACTACCCCTCTCCTCAAAGTCGCTTCACTGGCATCCGTTTTTCGCATCCTGTTCAAACTTCTTCTACTAACCTATAAATGTACTCACTCTGCTGCTCCCCAGTATCTCTCCACACTCGTCCTTCCCTACACCCCTTCCCGTGCACTCCGCTCCATGGATAAATCCTTCTTATCTGTTCCCTTCTCCACTACTGCCAACTCCAGACTTCGCTCCTTCTGTCTCGCTGCACCCTACGCCTGGAATAGACTTCCTGAGCCCCATCCTTGACCATTTTTAACTCTAGATTGAAAGCCCACCTCTTTAACATTGCTTTTGACTCGTAACCACTTGTAACCA
The DNA here is from genome assembly GCF_901765095.1 of Microcaecilia unicolor. NCBI lineage: Eukaryota > Metazoa > Chordata > Amphibia > Gymnophiona > Siphonopidae > Microcaecilia > Microcaecilia unicolor. The sequence continues at coordinate 22,080,339 of NC_044039.1, forward strand.
CTCGCCTCCACCTACCCTCCTCTTTCCTCTACACATTAATTGATTTGTTTACTTTATTTTTTGTCTACTAGATTGTAAGCTGTTTGAGCAGGGACTGTCTTTCTTCTATGTTTGTGCAGCGCTGCATACGCCTTGTAGCGCTATAGAAATGCTAAATAGTAGTAGTAGTAGTTCTTCCCTGCCCTCCCAGTCCGTGTCCCGCAATTCTCCTCTGCCCTACCCTGCCCTCCCCTCGATATCCCACGATTCTCTCCTCCCCTCGATTTGTACCTAAACGTACTATAAATTAAGATCCAAAGACAATAATTACCTGTTACTATCGCTTGCCTTTTTTGCTGTTTAATTGTTATTTTATATCTCATTCTCAATTTGTATAATTGTTCTTATTGCACTGTAGGACTCTACAGTTTATGTAAGCCACTTTGAGCCTGCATTCAATGGGGAATGTGGGATATAAATGTAATAATAAATAAATAATAAAAAAACGTTCTCTGGCTGGCTGGCGCTGGCTTCCGTTCCGTTCGTAACATCCCTCCTGACGTCAGCTCTCCTCCAGCGTTCCCTTCCCTCTCACTGTTCGCCCTCTAACGTCATTACGTCTTGACGGCCTGAGGGCAGGACAGTAAGGAGGAATGGAAAGCTCAAATTTAGGCGCCAGGGCAAATCTGCTCTAAGCGCTATTCCATAACGGGCACTCCGAGCTGAGTACCCTTTACGGAATAGCACTGAGAGTGGATTCCCGCGCTCGGCTTTGAACATCAGGACTTACAGCAGCTGAAACCTGGTGTAGATCCTGCTGTGGGATATGGAAGAAGGCTCAACAAACAACGGGGATTAGAACAATGACAATCCTGATATTGCTGGAGAACAAATGACACAATAGACTCGACGTGTTTCGGCTCTGAAAGGGCCTGCTTCAGGAGTCTGCTAATGTGTGTGTCTTGCTGGTGAATTAGTGGAGCCGCAGCAAACAAAAAAATTATGATGGTCGTGAAAAAGACCGTTGCATTTAAAAGATGCTCTCAACAAAGAGTGCGGGGCGGCCACTCGGTAGACCTTGGGTAGGTTTTAGTGGCAATGATTATTCTCGTGGTAAACTAATAAATCACCAGAATCAATGCGTATCCACCCCACATCTGGCAATTTATTAGTTTACCACAAGAATAATCATGTCTGACCCTTTTATTAGCTATCATCTGGCCTCATTCCTTCCAGTTAAGAACGTAAGTATTGCCATAATGGGTCAGACAGTGGCCCATCCAGGTTACAAGTACCTGGCAAGATCCCAAAACAGTACAATACATTTTATGCTGCTTATCCTAGAAAGAAGCAGTGGATTTTCCCCAACTCCATTTTAATAATGATTTATGTACTTTTCTTTTAGGACGCTATCCAAAACCTGTTTAAAACCCCCGCTAAGCTGACTGCTTTTACCACATTCTCTGGCAACAAATTCCAGAGTTTAATTACACGTTGAGTGAAGAAATAGTTTTTTCCTTTTCGTTTTAAATTTACTACTTTATAGCTTCATTGGGTGCTCCCTAGTCCTAGTATTTTTGGAAAGGTAAACAAGCGATTCACATCTACCTGTTCCATTCCACTCATTATTTTGTAGACCTCTATCATATCTCCCCTCATCTTCTGAAGGTGTGGTCTGCAGAGCTCCATACCGCACTCTAAATGACATCTCACTAGAGGTACGTAAGTGCAGAACTATGAGCACAATTTATGGTAATATGTAAGTTGCACATATAAGGATTAGTCTTGCCCCAGACTCCACTTACATGTATGCCTACCTGTAAAATAGACACTATGTAAGATATACACATATTTCCAGAATAGTGCTTAAGTGGAATTTGGCATATACACAATTAATCACATATTATTATTGTTGTTATACCTTGTCCTTGATCTCATATGCCTGATATGAATTGTTATTATTTATTTACCCCCTATTTTTCAGTTATTTTTATGTACCTTAATTGTATCAATAATCTGAACTTCTCATTCCATTATATGGCGATCGCCATTGCGGATAATGTAAGCCACATTGAGCCTGCAAATGGGTGGGAAAATATGGGATACAAATGCAGCAAATAATAAATAAATAAATACGTGTGAAAAAAACATGCCATACATGCCATTATTCTAATGGACACTTATGCACACTGTAGAACACCAAGAATATATCACTTAGGGGAGCCTTTTACTAGTGGGCCGTGTAAGCGTCTACGCGCAGCCAACGTACGCCAAAATGGAGCTACCACCTGGGTACCACCAGACCGCGTGGATCTTGCGGTAATTTCATTTTTGGTGCGCATCCGATACATGCTTCCAAAAAATAATTTTTGTTTTCAGACATGTGTATTGGGCACCACCAAGTGGTATTGGCACGCGTAGATCATTACCGCCCAGTTACCGTGTGAGACTTTACCACTAGGACAAGGGCTGGCGGTAAGGTCTCAGACCCAAAATGGATGCATGGCAATTTTCATTTTGCCGCACGTCCATTTTTGGCAAAAATTTTAAAAACGCATTTTTTTACAGGTGTGCTGAAAAATGATTCTGCACGCGCCCAAACACACGTCTACACTACCGCAGGGCAGGCCATTTTCAGTGTGCCTGGTTAGTGTGCGTATAGGCTCTCCAGCGTCAATAACCCATTATTGAGGACTTGCGGTGTGGTTCCCTGAAGAAGAATTACGAAACGGGACCGTTGGAATCAACACGCAAGCTGGAGTCTATTGCAAAAGATAAGTTCAAGGGTTTAATCAACTATTTATCTTAATGAGCATAAAAAGCAAAAAACAAAAAAATAACAAAGAACACGAATATGAGTAGAAAACAATAAAAAGTTGATCTTTGTATGGGGTTTTTTAGTCGATGATGACTTTTTCTGCGTGCCACCCCTAAAATCAGACGGGAAGCCACAGCAGGTTGAGACTTTTCCCCTACTCAAATGAGGACACATACAACTGCTTGATTTGATTTTTTTGAAAACACACACAAACACATTAAGAGGTGATTCTTAAACCAGCCCTATAGATGAGTAAATGCCACCGCCTAGATGTTAACACACGTGTATATGATATCATTCTGTGATATTTACATTACACACGTTGTATACGATATCATTCTGTGATTTACATACATACTGTGGATTTCTCTCATGCTCTGCCAAAACTCCACCCATCGTGAAAACACCAGTAAAATATGCACCATCAATCATGGTGCATACTTTGACACTAGTCGGTATTCTTATAGATGCCACTTGTACGGCCTTCCTGTCACCTTCTTAGTACTAGGCAGCTGCTTGTAGAATATCTCTCTAAATTCAATCCAAATTTACACTAACAAACGCTGACGGATGTCAAAAGTTATCACATATTATTAGTGTTTCGCGCTGTTTCCTGCCGCCAGCGGAGTCCACTACGGCCAGCCGAGTACTACGCAGACAAACCCTCTCAAACTGTTATCCTTTTAGAAACGCCAGACCAGCTGGATTATGGACCCATTTGGCACTACAAACAAATAGAAACAGAGAAAAGGACAAAAAACTCAAGAGAAGCTTCGTTGGGGGAGAGAAAACACAAGTTTATTCTTTATCCAAAGAGTAGGATAAATAATAAGAAATAGTGTCATAGAAATAGTCCTAGAATATGACAGAAATGAGAACATATATAGAAAATGGAAAGTAAATGGAAAGTGGGAGCAGGACCATTCTTTTCAAAACTGCCCTGGCTTGGGAGGCCAAAAGAGGGTGTACACTGCCCAACCTCCATCTGCAGAAGAAATATTATATAGGGTTTCTTTCTTTCCCTTACAAGCAAACAGGGAAGGCACAAGGGGGAGGGGTTGTCAGGCAACCCCCTTAGTTAGCACCTTACAGTCAATCAGGATCTCCTGACAATAAAGAAATATATAGCATCCGTTTATATTTCCTTTTGAAGATGCATTTGGTCTGTTGTCCAAATGTCTTGGACCTCTTCTATTCATCTTTACAGCCTTTCTCACACAAGAAAACCTTTAATTAGTATTTCCCCTATTCTAAAAGAGGAGACAAAAGTTAACTACTGCTTCCAGTTGCTATAGAGGTGTTAGGTTTCTCTTGTCAATAGAACTATTGCTATTGACTCCAGGGATCAGGGAGATAGTGTTTGAATTGTTCTAGGCAGAGAAGGAAATAAGGTGTTACCTGGTTCATGGTTGTAAAAAAAAAAAAGGGTAATTCTCTCCTGGATAGTAGCCTTACTTCCAAGGGCATGGGAAAGAATTCTGTCTCCTGACCATATTCAATGGGAGAGATTCTCCCCCCTCTGCAATAATATTTTCCCCTGTCCTGACTACAGGATTTCTATCTCTCTCTCTCTCTGTCAGCCCTGCCCCCTACACCTGGAACTGCCTTTGATCTGCATCCTAAAAGTCTCTCAAAGGCTAATAAACACACTCATGTAACAGCAAATGGATTGTCTTTCACTTGCTTGGTCAGAGGAAGATGGGGGGAAGAGGTGGGGGTACTTGCTCCACCTGGCCTGCTTAATATCATTGCAATTTACAGAAAAAAAGAGAAATTTCCACTTCTCGTTGTCTGTACATTAATTCTTAGATATTAGCAGCACTGAAACTGCTTGGTTCAGGCCTTCATAAGTACAAAGTACACCTCCACCAACATTAGATGCAACTGCAGTCTCCAGTACTCCAAGGGAGGAAAACTCGACAAAGCTAGTCATTGCTAAAGGCCAGCTATAATTTCACACCCTTCGCCCCCCCCCCCCCCCCCCCCCCCCCCCGTTTGAAATATCTATTGTAGGAAATTCTTGGTCTTAATTCAGGGAGACTTGAATTCCATTGGTTGTGCCAGGTAATTAAACATGCTGCAGGGTGTCCCGTCTAATTTTGGAAGGGGGGCGGAACCAGCAGCAAATTCTATGGGTAGATCAAGTGATTGCTTAAGCGAATATAGAATGAGAAGGTGAAGCCAAATAATCAGAGACATTTGCCCGAAGAGTCTGAAATGTGAGCATAAGCATTTTAAAGTCAATCCTGCAGTGAATTAGGAGCCAATATTGTTTCTTAAAAGTGCAGTGTCATGATCTGTCTTCTTAGCATCATATATCCATTTTACAGCTGTATTTTTTTTTACTAACTGCAGATGTTGAAAAGTCAGTGAAGGTAAATCAACAGAAGTGAATTACAATAATCCAACCAATTAACTACTAACATATGCAACAATACATGTAAATCAGTCAAACAAAAATGGTGTGAATGGAACATACCATTCCAAGTGCAAGGAAGGTATTACAGATTAAAGCTGATACCTGCAGCTCGAAAGTTGATTGGTTATTCAACTGTGTGCCCAGGGTACTTTTACAACTTCTTTAATTTGCAATGGAGACTCCAAATGTTTGATAAACATTAGTAAACATAGTAGATGACGGCAGAAAAAAGACCTGCACGTGTGCCATCCAGTTGCCCAAGAAGATAAATTCAATGTGCTACTTTTTTATTTGTCTGTCCTCTTCAGGGCACCAGACGTATAAGTCTGGCAGCCCTATCCCCGCCTCCCAACCACAACCCCGCCTCCCAACCATCAGCTCTGGCACAGACCTATAAAGTCTGGCCAGCCCTATCCCCGCCCTGCCCAACCACAGCTCTGGCACAGCTATAAGTCTGCCCAGCACTATCACTCGCCTCCCCAACTACCAGTCCCGCCTCCACCACCAGCTCTGGCACAGACCGTATAAGTCTGCCAGCACTACCCTGCCTCCCACCACCGGCTCTGGCACAGACCGTAAAAGTCTGCCCAGCACTAGTCCCACCTCCCAACCACCAGCCCTAGCACAGGCCGTATAAGTCTGCCCAGCACTAGCCCCGCCTTCCAACCACCAGCTCTGCCACCCATTCTAGGCTAAGCTCCTGAGGATCTCTTCCTTCTGCACAGGATTCCTTTATGTTTATCCCACGCATGATGAAGCAAATGACACAGTGTTTACTTTTTAAAAACCAAATGGCTTCTGACTTCAGTGGATTCATTTGAAGTCCATTTGTATATAGCTAAATGGCTGTAGTCTCCAAACAGCAGATCAAGCTATTCACTGCATTAGAATTAGAGTCGCTATGCTCACATTAGCCCTCTCCTCAAGTCACTTCACTGGCTCCCTATCCGTTTCCACATTCAATTCAAACTTCTCTTACTGACCTATAAGTGCATTCACTCTACTGCTCCCCAGTGCCTCTCCTCTCTTGTCTCTCCCTACGGCCCCCCTCGGGTACTCCGTTCTGTGGATAAATCTCTCTTGTCTGTCCTCTTCTCCTCTACTGCTAATTCCAGACTCCGTTCCTTTTATCTCGCTTCACCTCACGCCTGGAATAGACTTCCCGAGCCTGTACGTCTAGCCCCGTCTTTGGCCGTTTTCAAATCCAGGCTAAAAGTCCACCTCTTTAACGCTGCTTTTGACTCCTAACCACTACTCACTTGCCCTGTACCCTTTTATCCCCATCTCTTTAATTCCCTTACCTCTTAGTTGTTCTGTCTGTTTGCCTGTCCTATTTAGATTGTGAGCTCTTTGAGCAGGGACTGTCTTTTAATGTATGGTGTACAGCGCTGCGTATGCCTTGTACCGCTATAGAAGTGATAAATAGTAGTAGTAGAATCTTCTGGAATTAATAGCTGAGGCTCTTCCACATATAAATAGACACTCACTCCATACTCATGAATTATAGCGGCCAGGGAAGCAATAAAAAAGGACCCATCTGTGTTAAACCCCCCACAATCCAAAAAACAACATTTAGAAAACTTCCCCTGATGAATCATGTAAGGGCTTTTAAGAATTAGAAGAGTCTAAACGTTTAAGAGCTGAGAATGGCTTGGATGTGATGAACAGCCACAGGATATAAGAAGTGATACTGCTAGGGCCCCTACCCCCCCCCCCCCCCCAGGAAAAGCACCATCTGGTCCAAACTCAGCACCAACTCCAGCATCAGTAACCCCCAAGGATGCAAAGAGGGGACCTCATTAAAAAAGAATTAGAGGTGTAGAGGCATTTTACAGTGTTGGAGGATCAGCAATTTGCAGAATGTGTTTACTGTTAGAAGGAAAGGTACTGGCAGTGGTGTGCTGGTAAAATTTTAACAACAGGCTCTCTCCCGGTCCACACGGCGGCGCCCCCCGTCCACCACTGCACCCCCCCCCCCAATCCCCCTCTGCGCCCCCCCCAAAATTGGAGGGCTGGCTATAGCCGGGGGGGGGGGGGGGGGGGCAATGCATTACTCTCTCCAGGAAAAAAAAATTAAATGATCCCAGGTTCCAATCTAATCATGCTTAATATGGGATAAAATGATATAATAAGTAAATAAATATAAACTTTTAATGTTCAGCACCTGATTCTCAAAGTGGACTTATTCCAAACACTATAATGAAAATAAAATTATTTTTTTCTACCTTTGTTGTCTGGTGACTTGTTTCTCTGATCATGCTGGTTCCAGTATCTGATTCTGCTGCTCTCTATCTGTTCCCTTGACCTCCGTTTCCAGGGCTTCCTTTCCATTTATTTCTTTTCTTTCCTCCTTCATTTCTGGTCCTGCTGCAGACTTGACTGTACAGTGGATCCAGCTTCTGCCTATTTTCTCCATCCATGTGCAGTTTCTCTCCTCACTTCCTTTTCCATCATCTAATCTCCTTCCTCTATCTTCCCTCCATGGCCAGCATTTCTTCTCTCTCCCTTCCCTCCCCTCCATCCATGTCCTGAAACTCTCCTCTCTCCCCTGTCCTCCTCTATCCATCCATACCCAGCAATTCTCTTCTCTCCCCTGCCCCCCTACCCATCCATGCCCAGCAATTGTCTTCTCTCCTCTGTCCCCCTCTATCCATCCATGCCCAGCAATTGTTTTCTCTCCCCTGCCCCCCTCTACCCTTCCATGCCCAGCGATTCTCCTCCCTCCCCTCCCCTCCCGCTCCCATCCATGTCCAGCGATTCTCCTCCCTCCCCTGCCCTTCCCTCCTGCTCCCATCCATGTCCAGCGATTCTCCTCCCTCCCCTGCCCTTCCCTCCCGCTCCCATCTCATGTCCAGCGATTCTCCTCCCTCCCCCGCCCTCCCCTCCCGCTCCCATCCATGTCCAATGATTTTCCTCCCTCCCCTGCCCTCCCCTCCCACTCCCATCTCATGTCCAGCGATTCTCCTCCCTCCCCTGCCCTCCCCTCCCGCTCCCAAACATGCCCAGCGATTGCCTTCGCCCCCACCGTCCCCTCCCGCTCCCATCCATCTTTTTAAATACCTCCTCGCCGTTGAAGCGCCACGTTAAAGTCCTGCTGCCCGTCTCTAGCTTTCCCTCCCTGTTTGGTGCAGTTCGCGTGAACTTCGTGCCCTTAGTCCCGCCTTCTGACTTCATACGTCAGAAGGCGGGACTAAGGGCACGAAGTTCACGCGAAGTACAGCAAATGGAGGAAAAGCTTGGGCAGCAGCAGCAGGGCTTTAATGCGGCGCTTCAACGGTGAGGAGGTATTTAAAAAAGATGGATGGGAGCGGGATGGGACGGTGGGGGTGAAGGGCAATCGCTGGGCATGTTTGGGAGCGGGAGGGGAGGGGAGGTAAGCATGGCGCCTCCTGCCATGCTTACCTCCTGCAATGGATCCGGCTCGCCCCAAACAACAACGGCTCGCAAGAGCTGTCAAAATTTAACAAGCGGCTCTTGCGAGCTGGAGCGAGCCAGCTCCAGCACACCACTGGGTACTGGTCCATCTTTCCAATGGTAACATGCCCTATTATTTGAAGAAACAATATCCCCTTAGATGCTAGTTTAGGGGGAGAATGCTGATACCAGGCTGGGATCCCAATCCTATACTCCAAGTAAAGTTAAACAAAGAGGAAGTCCATCTCTTTCTTATGTCACATTGTATCTTTCTCCTGATGGGTCAGCTAGGGTATGACCTGTCTTCCAATCAAGGATTGCGCTCTAGGACCACCTCTGCTACCTGGTCTCAAGTTCCGTCCCTCTATTCTCTCCCCTGGGCTTGCGGGTGCTCTTCTCGACCTCTCTGTCCATGAGCTCAGGCATTCTCCATCTTGTCCGGATTCACATGTTCCTGCTCCCTTGAAGAGAACTTGTCTTTTTACCTCGTTCTTTCTTTCTTCAAGATATTGCACGAATCAGCATCCCATCTCTAAACCACCTTCATTCATCCGTCAGCTCTCCCAACTCTGCCATAAAGCTTCCTTCTCTTCGAATTTCCATCTCCACCCTCCGATACAGTTCTCAAACTACAAAGTCTCTTGCCTCAGGGCAGTATCTTCTGAGAATCTACTAACTGTGAGTAAATTGGTTACATTATTCAATAAAAGTAAATTTTGGAAAAAGAAAAGAGACTTCTGGTGTTTGCTGCCGTGCTAAGGTTTATACTATCTGATTATTTTTGCACATGTCTGCTTTGAGAAGATATTACGCTTTAAGAGATCAGAAACAATTGGTCCACAGGAACTCCTTTATGACAGAGGTACCTTACAGATGAGGTTGCATTGCAATCTTCCTTTGAAAGTAGGCTTAAAATAGGTAGTTTATCTACTTCTCACGTATGTGTCCTGTTGTAAAATCAATAGAGAGAAGTAGGGTACTCAAAGGATGGAAAGATACTTGGGGCTGTGGTCCTTGTGTGGAATCTGAAGAACCTGGAAGAAAATTTGATCCCAAAGCATCAATTTCGGGGGGGAAAAAGGGTTAACTTAGACACTTACCTATGCGTTTCACTGTTAGAACTAAGAGGAAAAAGTTACTTATCTGATGTCATTCTGGAAATGGTGAATTGCTTTTGAAATGTCCATGAATGTTATGTGGTTAACATCTGAGTGCACTGTAGAGAAGAAAGTGGGTAAATACTGCTAATAGTTTGCACAAATGTTATTCAATAAAATTTATTTTCATGTTAAATTCCCTGGCTTTGTCCTGGAGATTATTGTTGGGAACACAACCGTGACGTAGTTCAACATCCTTGCAATACCTTGCTCTGCCACTAGGGTGTTTACGGTAAGATCACATTATAAATGGTGATTATGGAATTTTCACAACGTTCTCCTTGGGGTTGTGGTGGATGGGTGGTGTTGCCTACAAGTGGTCTTCAAAGTGTATATATACTAAATTACAAGGGGGTTGGGAGTCTGTTGCCCTCTACTGAAGCCTGCTGGTGCAATATCTGATTCATAGAAGAAGGTTGTACATAATTGGAGAAAGCTCTCAACAACCACATGGCACCTTTGCTTCAGGTTCTCCCTGACATAAGTGACAGTAAATAGGGTTCAGCCAGGTTGTAAATAGGCTGGAAGTTGTACAGCAAGGTTAATCAGGGCAGCAAAAAACAGACAGGAGGAAGAACAAAAATGAGGACGTTATAATGCCCTTGGTTTCGCTCCATGGTGCGACCGGCACCTCGAATATTGTGTTCAATTCTGGTCGCCGCATCTCAAAAAAGATATAGTGGAATTAGAAAAGATGCAGAGAAGAGCGATGAAAATGATAAAGGGGATAGGATGACGTCCCTATGAGGAAAGGCAAAAGCGGCTAGGGCTCTTCAGCTTGGAAAAAAGGCGGCTGAGGGGAGATATGATAGAGGTCTATAAATAATGAGTGGAGTTGAACGGGTAGACGTGAAGCATCTGTTTACGCTTTCCAAAAAATACTGAGACTAGGGGGTATGCGATGAAGCTACAAAGTAGTAAATTTGAAACGAATCAAAGAAAGTTTTCTTCATTCAACGTGTAAATAAACTCTGGAATTCATGCTAGAGAATGTGGTAAAGGCGGTTAGCTTAGTGGAGTTTAACAAAGGGTTGGATGGTTTCCTAAGAGGAAAAGTCCATAGACCATTATTAAATGGACTTGGGGAAAATCCACTATGTCTGGGATAAGCAGCATAAAAATGTTTTGTACTTTTTGGGATCTTGCCAGGTATTTGTGACCTGGATTGGCCACTGTTGGAAACAGGAGCTGGGCTTGATGGACCTTTGCTCTGTCCCAGTATGGCAATACTTATGTACGTTAAGCAACAACACTAGAACAACTGTTAGAATATCAATGATATGCTTTGATGTCCCCATGCATACCTCCGACCCACCCCCATCCTCCCACCCTGTCAAACTGTCATAGTAATGCTTGAATGTTTTCAACTTATATACACTGTCAGCTAGCACATTTGCTTATTGCCGATCTGACGAAGAAGGCAACCTTCGAAAGCTAATCAAGAAATGTATTAAGTTATGTCCATTAAAAAGGTATCATCTTATTTTCTTTTCCATCTTTTATTTTGTTTGATTTCTATAGATTCTACATGGAATGTTGCTATTCCACTAGCAACATTCCACGTAGAAGTCGGCCCTTGCGGATCACCAATGTGGCCGCGCAGGCTTCTGCTTCTGTGAGTCTGACGTCCTGCATGTACGTGCAGGACGTCAGACTCACAGAAACAGAAGCCTGCGCAGCCTTCTACATGGAATGTTGCTAGTGGAATAGCCATTCCATGTAGAATCTCCAATGGTATCTATTTTACTGTCATAGTAATGCTTGAATGTTTTCACTTATATACACTGTCAGCTAGCACATTTGCTTATTTCCGATCTGAGGAAGAAGGGCAACCTTCGAAAGCTAATCAAGAAATGTTATTAAGTTATGTCCAATAAAAAAGGTTCATCTTATTTCTTTTCCATGTTTTATTTTGTTTGATTTCTATGATAAATAAAAAATACAACAACAATTCAAATGCACTTAATCCTATCTGATCCATCTAACACTGCAGTGTTCAGCAGAAAGACATATAACAGTGGCCCAGGTTTGCTAGAAGAAACACATAAAATAAAATGTTATTGTATTAATAAAAAGAATCATGTGACCTTTCTAGGGACATATTGATGTTTTTCACCTTTCTGTATTATCTAAAGTAAATAGTGTGTCAGGAAATAACAGGATAGGGGCTGTCATTTAATACACACATTTGAGGAAAATCAGCTGTGGCTCTTACGTGCATTAGAGGAAGCTCTGCCCTCCTGGAAAAAAACGTGGAGGGGCATAATCGAAAGGGACGCCCAAGTTTTTCTGAGGACGTCCTCGCAGGATGTCCCCGTGAAGGGGCGGGGAAACCCTATTATCGAAACAAGATGAACGTCCATCTTTCATTTCGATAATACGGTCGGGGACGCCCAAATCTGGAAATTTAGGTCGACCTTAGAGATGGTCGTCCTTAGACTTAGTCGTTCCTGATTTTCGGCGATAATGGAAACTGAGGACGCCCATCTCAGAAATGACCAAATCCAATCCCTTTGGTCGTGGGAGGAGCCAGCATTCGTAGTGCACTGGTCCCCCTCACATGCCAGGACACCAACCGGGCACCCTAGGGGCACTGCAGTGGACTTCAGAATTGCTCCCAGGGCATAGCTCCCTTACCGTGTGTGGTGAGCCCCCAAAACCCACTACCCACAACTGTACTCCACTACCATAGCCCTTATGGGTGAAGGGTGGGCACCTAGATGTGGGCACAGGTGGGTTTCTGGTGGGTTTTGGAGGGCTCATCATTTACCACCACAAGTGAACAGGTAGGGGGGTGTATGGGCCTGGGTCTGCCTGTCTGAGTGACTGCACACACTAAAACTGCTCCAGGGACCTGCAACTGCTGCGATGGGATCTGAGTATGACATTTGAGGCTGGCAGTACCCAGAAGAGCAATCAAGGCAAAACGATCTGCAAAATCCAACGTGGAAAACAAACCAGCAGATCAGTATAATATCCAAAAGATTTTATTGAGGATACCGTGTATGAAACAAATGCCCGGACACAGGCTGTGTTTCGCCCAACAATTTAGGGTCTGCTGTCAGGGGCTCTAACAATAACAAACATATAAAATTAGAACTATATGAAATTATAAAACATAAAATTACATAAAATATATATAAAATATAAAACATGAATTAGACTGTACGTGTAAAATAAGACATGAATTATAAACACTAAAAGTGTTTTTTTTAATTCAAAATTTATAAATAACATTGGACATTAATTAATATATCAGAGAAAATATGAATATTATAAAATACATATACATATGCATACAATATATACAGTGAACATCTAAAATAACAGACATCAAATTAATATTTGAACATATAATATATAAATATATAATTATAGCATAAAATATAATAAATCTGTCAAAAACCAACAGGATAAGAACATATGTACTGACATATATATTCCAAAATACCAGTAAAGAAGGGCACAAACATAAAATTGAAATAAACCCATTAAAAAACAACAAAACCATTAGGAAAAAACCAAAAATTGAGGACACCTACCTAGTCGTATCTTTCTTAATAAGATCGGCTGAAAAAGGAACAAATATATAGAGCACCCATAATTATCCTCAAATATTTAGGACTAGTAAAACAACAGCTCAGAAAATCAGAATAATTAAAAAAATAAAAAATAAAAATAATAATAAAAAACTGCCAAACAATAGATGTAAAATACTTACTATCAAATTCCTATGTCAAAACAAGGATATAAGGCACCTTCTTAATAAAAAACCGCATGAGCAGCATAAAATAGAATATCCCTGGATGAGTAAAAATGATAAAGAATTATAAATAATTCAAAATAAAATAAATAAATGAATAATAAATAAGAATGAAATTCTTTTTGAAAAATGATAAAATAGTAATAATAAAAAAATAATAAACAATAATGAAAAATAATAATAATGAAGTGAAAGCAACGTATGAGAAAACTGATATATTATGGACTAATGTGCAATATAATAATAAGTGATGTGAATGATGGTCTTTAAAAATGATTGAATCATCATTATAATACCAACAACAAATGTGTAACTATATATTAATATACGATGATGCTCTAACAAGTTCACAGAACTGTCAATTGTGAATCATCTTTGATAAATGCAAATCAAACGTCACGTTCAAAATAAACTAGCATGTTGTCACGTCTGTGGCCGTGACCACCCTCAGCCTTACCTTCTTTCTGGGGGTCAGCAGCTCTGTTGGCTTCTGTCTGTGTTTGTGTTGTCTTGTCTCTAGTCTCTGGGCTGATTGCTTCACTAGACCTCACCTGTGTGGGCTATGCCTCTCTGGGAGCCAGCATCTAAGATGGCTGCCACTGGCTCTGTGCCAGCTTCCAAGATGGCTCCTGCTTGTCTTTCCTGTGGGCTCACTTCCTATGTGTGACAAGCCTCTCTTTGGGGGTCAGTGTACTTCCTGCTTCTGTCCTGCTGCTGGTGATCATCAGTGAGAGCCTTTATAAGAAGTGCTGTGCTTGCAGTCAGCGCCTTTGCATAAGTGTTATGCTCTTAGGCCAGGTCAGGTTAGTAAGTGTCTGCTGCACTACTGCTTAGCCTCTCTCGGGTTCCAGCCCAGTTTCTTTCTGTGTCTGTGTCTCTGTTTCCTTCCGTGGGGGGTCTTCCCTGCACTGTCTGTCTGTGGACTGCGGGTCCTTCCTGGCTTACCCTGTGTTTGGGGTGAAGCCTCTGCTCCAGGCTTACCCTGTGTTGGGGTGAAGCCTCTGTTCCTGGCTTACCCTGTGTTGGGGTGACGCCTCTGTTCCTGGCTTATCCTGGGTTGGGGTGAAGCCTTTGTCCTGGTTTACTCTGTCTGTTCTCCTGTCTGCCCCAAGACCCTTGGCCTGTTATTCCTGGTTACTCTGTTTGCTCTGCAGCCAGCCCAAGACCCTTGGCCTGTTCTTCCTGGTTTGCTCTCTTTACCCTGAACCCTCTGCCTTGCCTAGCCTGTGTGCCTACCCTGCTTGTATATCCTGAGGGTATATCCTGAATCCTGTATCTGTCTGGCTAGTGTGTTTTCCTGGGTGATTATTCCTGTATCCTGTCTCCACCTAGCTAGAGGGTGTACCCTGTGGGTATTCCCGGATCCCCGTTCTGCCTAGTGTGTATGCTGCCCTAGTCCTTGCTCCTGCTAGGCTTCTGTACGCCTTGTGTTCCTTGGTCTGTCTTCTGGGTCTTGCTAGTGGCTGTGCAGCAGCACACTGTCTGTGTTTAGTTCCTAGTCTGGTCTCCCTCGTGTATCCCAGACCCAGGGTGGGTCCTCTGGATCTTCAGTTCCTGCCTTATCCTGCAAGTCCTGCCGGCCACCTGCACTTCGGAGCTCAACTCCGGAGGAACGGTGGCTAAGTGCAGGTGAAGCTGTTCCTGTTTCGTCTGTTCTAGTTGCCTGCCTTGTACTACTCCAGTCCAGAGTTCCAGTACTGCTCTTCTGTGTTTCCAGTCCCGAGGTGGTCTTGCCTGCCGCTGCCGCTCCGCAGCAGTGGCCCAAGGGCTCACGAACTCCAGTCCTGCCTCGAGGACCTGACAGAATGCCCTCGAGAACGCAACACATGTGCTTACTAAAGCATCTGTATATGAGTCTACATCCAGAGATTTAACCATAATGTGTCTACAAAAATCATGTGCTGCAAAAAATATATAGAGAGGTGCTGATCTTAGTCCCTGTAGTAGGAGCAAACAACATCAGAGAGTGATGTGTATACCAATTCATTGCTAACAACAAGGGGCTCCTGCTGAGAAACAGCTAACTATGGTAAATCACATTGCAGCTTGAAATGTACACAATCCATTGTAAAGGACAGGGGGCTCCTGCTGAGAAACAGCTGACTATTACAAAACAAATCGCCCCTTGAAATCGCCTGAGGTGTGCTGGCTCAAACTCTATTTGAGAGCAGCCGTGCGCCTGCGCGCCTGTTGGCTCCCCTGGTTCCCTGCTTCCTCTGCCCCGGAATAGGTTACTTCCAGTGTTGCCAGGTGGGCGGTTTTACCGTCCAATTGGGCGGTTTTTCCGCAACCCGCCGCGGGAAATTTTTGCCCGTGGCGGGTTGCGGTTTTTTGGGCTTCTTTTTTGTGTTTTGGGCGGTTTTTGTGGCGTTTTTTCGGCCGCGGGGGGCAGGGTTAGTGACGTTGTGGGCGGGGTTAGTGACGTTCTGGGCGGGGCCGATGACAGGGGAGGCGGGGCCGATGATGGGAGAGGCGGGGCCGATGACGGCGGGGGCGGGGGTGATGACACGGGGGTGGGGGTGTGAGGGGCGGGGTTTGAGTTTGGGCGGGTTTTGGGCTGGATTTAGGCTGGTTTGGGTGGGAAAAAAATTTCCACCTGGCAACCTTGTTACTTCTTGTTCCAGGGCAGAGGGAGCAGAGAGCCAGTGGAGCCGACAGGTGCACGGCTGCTCTCTGCACCCTCCAGCAGCCAAGAATGCACCTGGGGGGGGGGGCCTTTGTGCGCCGGGGGGGGGGAGTGTCGTGCTGCACCCTGGGGGGACAGACGCTGCTGCACCTGGGGGGGGGGGTGTGCAGCAGCGATCCGCCCCTGGGTGGCAGCCGACCTAGGATCACCACTGCTAGGCGCGATATATAGAATCCGGCAGTTAGTGCAGGATTTTTTGGTGCCTAATTTTCAGTGTCATTTTCTTGAATTCCCCCTAGCATGTCCCAATGTGAACGCGCTAGCTGGATTAACATTTCATGCCCATTCTCCACCTATGACATGCCCACTGGCAAAAATATATATTTTTTAATAGCTAACAAGCAGGTTAGCGCACCCTAACTGGCAAAATACCAGAACACATTTTAATGTGTTTTGCGGTACGCCTTTTCTCGAGTGCTAAGCACACATTAGGGCCCTCCTAATTACCTGAATATTCAGAGGAATTACCTAGATAACGTTAGGGCATGATAGCTATTTACCTAAGCAGAGGCATCAGGGGTTATTTTAGCTGATCAGTTCCCTGGGAATGCCCCAGTGCCACTTCTTTTGCTCCAGACATATAAGTGTTGTCATACCGGGACAGACTGAAGGTTCCATCAAGCCCAGTATCCTGTTTCCAACAGTGGCCAGTCCAGGTCACAAGTTCCTGGCAAGATTCCAGAACAGTAAAACAGATTTTATGCTGCTTATCCTAGGATTGCACATGCATTTGAGGCGGCTACCGGTATTGGTGACTCCCCCTTGACAAAGTTGTTACGAAACGGGGACCTGTCGGGGTTCAGAGAGCACCTACCCGCTCAAGTTAAGTGCTACACAAACTTTGTTTGTTCATCTTTAGGCATAGAGATACTAATTGAAATATAAATAAGTGAATAGTGAAGGTTGGTGGAGGTAGAGTCAATGATTAGAATACACACACGGGTAATACACCCAGTCATTGGGTGAAGAAATATCATTTTGTTCGTGTGACAAATATGAGACCACTCCACTTTAGACAATTAAAAAAAGCAAGTATAAAACATACTTGCATTCATGTGTGTTTAAATATTTGTTATATATTTCAAGCTCGACAGAGCGTAGGCACAGTTTTGTTTTGACTATCCTAGGAATAAGCAGTGGATTTCCCCAAGTCTATCCAAATCCTTTGAATACTGAGCTCGGTTTCTGTCTGTGATGAGGTTCTGCCTACTGATTCCTCTTTCTTCAATTAACAAGGTCTTGCAATAGTGAATCTAAATCTTATTTTCAAAGGAAAAAATCCAGCAGCTTACATTATAGACTACATCTTTTGAACAGTACAGGAATTTAGATGCAAACCACAAGTATCTGACTCACTAGATTCCAAGACAGAGACCATAATAAGCAAAAGTTTGACGTCACAGTGCTGCCCAAGATAACTTTACTAAAAGCAGCAGGTTGGGTCACAGCCAAAAATAGGGTTTTTTTCCTACTGCATGAATTCCATGTTTGCAGGATATAGCAAACAGAGAAGGGTATCTTTAGTACTTCCAGATTCAGATTCAAGAAATGCTGATGTCATATCTAAGTTATGGTTATAGTTTATGCAGGGGTGAACTGAGAGTGGTCTAGGCCCCCGGCCCAGCCACTGCCCAGTACCCCTCTGCCGCCCGTGCCACTGCAGCCGACGCCCCCCACTGCCCCAGTTCTACTGAGGGGTCCTGGTACTCTGGTGGCCTCTGCAGAGGGGCATGTTCTTTCCTGCCTGCTGCACTGCCGCTATTCCCCGCCTGCTGGTGCTGCCATACTTCAAAATGGCAGCCGAGACTTTCCTGCGCTAGTCTGGCGGGTCTCGGGAGTCTTGGCTGCCATTTTAAAAATACTGTGGTGCTGGGCGGGGGGGGGGGGGGGGGGGGGGGGGGGGGGGAAATAGCGGCAGCCCAGCGGGCCAGGCAGGAAAGAACATATGTTTCCCCCCCCCTCCTCCGCTGAGGCCATTAGATCACCAGTGGAGCCTCTGGGCCCCCTAGAGCCTCTGGGCCCTTGGGCACTGCCCGGTTGCCCGAATGGTCAGTCCGTCTCTGGGTTTATGGTTTATTCAGAACTTTCTATACTAATTTTGATAAGATTACGACAAAACAAATAAAGACAAAGAGTGAAACGAAATCCATTTCTACAATAGAAAAGATCCTGAAATCACATTCTACCAGGAGATATCCACAGAGCAAGTGAGTTCCAGAATTCTTATAAAGCGTAATCATGCAGTGTATCTCTAATAAATACACACACAAGCGAGCGAGACACTCATTGATTCCAGGGTAGTTCAGACCAACGTCCCAGATACAGAAGCCATGAAGCCCATAAGTCAAAGAGCATGTAAACCATAGGCAAGAGTCTATAGGTGAAGTTTTAAGGCAGCACAATAACTCTTATGCCGAGGGTCTGGTCGAAGAGGTTTGGGAGAGGATTCCGTAGCGTTGGGGCAATCGATAAGATTGCACATGTTCTAGTGCCTTCAAATTTGACCAGTGACGGCGAGGGACTAGTTAACTAATGTTCAAGGAGGGATTGAAGTAACCGAATAGGTTCATATCAAGTTCTCAAAACTGATAAGGACAGTGGGGTTTCAGAGTATATTGCCTTACGTGCCCATAATAGAATCTTGAATTGTATCTACAACATGTATTATCATAAATGCTATGTAAGCCGCATTGAACCTGCCGAGGAGTGGGAAAGTGCGGGGTATAAATGTAACAAATAAATATCCTATATTGGACTGGATGTCAATGGTAGTGCATAAGTAATAGTTTGGCAGAGTCGGAACGTCACTTGTGATAGCCTGATGGCCGTATTTTGCAAAGCCTGGAGCTGCTTAACATTTGATAGGGTTATCCTGGCATAGATCGCATTATAGCAATCCAGTCTGGAAGCAATGGCACATAGCCATGGGTAGGCACAGGTCCACCCACTTTGGGCTCAGGTCCATCCAGGAGCCACCTTGATGTGGCTGGTGGGGGTCCCGAAGCCCCTTCAGCTGAAGGCTCCTGGCATCTCTTCCTCCCCTGCCCACTGACTGTCCAGCATCTTTCAACAACCTCCCTCCAACTCCCATGTACGTTTTAAATTCTCCAGTTCTTTGCCAGCAGCGAGCAATGACTCATGCATGATGCTTGCACCAGCCCCACAGCCTTCCCTCTGATGTGGTCCGACCTATGCTATGGGGCTGGTGAGAGCATGGAGTATGAGTCACTGCTCACTGCTGATGAAGGACTGAAGCATTTAAAGGTACACGGGGGAGGGGGTTGTTGAGGGATGCCAGATCGCTGGAGGGAGGGGTCTGAGAGATACTGGTTTCCCTTGGTGGGGCTGAGAGATGCTGGGCTGGGGGTGGAATTCTTATGCCGGCCCAATTTGGGGCTCAGGCCCACCCAAAATTGGGTGTTTGTCTACACCACTGTCTGGAAGTAATGAGAGCTTGAATGAGAATATGGAATGAGATATTTCTAATGTAGAACTTAATGGAACAGAGTTGTCATAGAATGAGAAATCCTTTCTTCACTACAGATGAGACATTTATTATTTATTTATTTATTTATTTATTTATTTGTAACATCTATATCCCACATTTCCCCACCCATTAGCAGGCTCAATGTGCTTACATACTACAACTACTTATCATTTCTATAGCGCTATCGGACGTACGCAGCGCTTCACACTTGAACATGGAGAGACAGTCCCTGCTCAATAGAGCTTACAATCTAATTGTGACAGACAGACAGGACAAGTGAGGGATAAGGGTTAGGACAGACAGGACATATCAGGGATAGGGGACAGTGAAGGTTTAGGTTTAGGAGCTAAAAGCAGCATAATACCGT
The DNA here is from genome assembly GCF_901765095.1 of Microcaecilia unicolor. Lineage (NCBI taxonomy): Eukaryota > Metazoa > Chordata > Amphibia > Gymnophiona > Siphonopidae > Microcaecilia > Microcaecilia unicolor. The sequence goes on from NC_044039.1 coordinate 22,100,429, forward strand.
AAAGGTGATCGCCAAGTCCGGTAGATGTTAAACAAATACAATTTAAAATAAGGGTTAGGTAAGTTTAGAATAAACAGGTACAAAAAGGGACAAGGAAATGAAGGAATATATAATTTTTATTTATTTATTTTTGTTACATTTGTACCCTGCGCTTTCCCACTCATGGCAGGCTCAATGCGGCTTACATGGGGCAATGGAGGGTTAAGTGACTTGCCCAGAGTCACAAGGAGCTGCAGTGGGAATTGAACCCAGTTCCTCAAGACCAAAGCCCACCACCCTAACCACTAGGCCACTCCTCCACTGTTGCTACTATTTGAGATTCTACATGGAATGTTGCTATTCCAACATTCCATGTAGAAGTCGGCCCTTGCAGATCACCAATGTGGCCGCGCAGGCTTCTGCTTCTGTGAGTCTGACGGCCTGCGCAGCCCTTCTACATGGAATGTTGTTGCTAGTGGAATAGCAACATTCCATGTAGAATCTCCAATAGTATCTATTTTATTTTTGTTACATTTGTACCCTGCACTTTCCCACTCATGGCAGGCTCAATGCGGCTTACATGGGGCAATGGAGGGTTAAGTGACTTGCCCAGAGTCACAAGGAGCTGCCTGTGTCTGAAGTGGGAATTGAACTCAGTTCCTCAGGACCAAAGTCCACCACTCTAACCACTAGGCCACTCCTCCACTCCAACGTGACATGATCTGAGAAAGTGAATTGGTAATCCATTGTAACACCCAGATAACTTAAAGGAGTTTACCCTTGCAATGAAGCCTCCAAATGAGCAGAGCACTAAGTTGGGTGTGCAAAATGTTCTGAGATCCAGCAGGCTGTGGCTTTATCAGGGTTCGGAACTAAACACTGCAAATTCATCCGTGTAGTTACTGCATCAAGGCAACACTGAAGCAAGGACAGATCCAGCCACTGTACCTTGCGTCGGATTACATGGTCTGCTAGCCAAATCAGTAATGGCTGTGCCAGTCCCTTCTGACATGGAGCGATATGGTCAACATATCCAGGAAGATAAAAGTCAGAGGTTCTACTATTATAGCTGGTCAATCAAAGCCATTAAATGCAAGAAGAGATCAGCTTTTCCTGAAACTGACACAACTGTACTGAATATCTTTTTTTTTAAGGTGGCTGTGACAACATCAGGATATTCAGTGCCAGTTATCCAGATAGTGGCTGGGAGGTGAATGTCCAGGAAGAGCAGAGACTGGCACTGCCAACCGGATAATGGTGGGGCAGTCAATAATGATTTTCAGCTGCACTATCCGAAGTAAACATAAATGGAGAAAACAAAAGAATGAAACGGTAAGGACTGAATGGAAAATGTGGCCAAGAAACTTATTACAGTGATACCTCGGTTTTCGTCGATAATCCGTCCGAAAACAATCGGCGAAATCCGAAACCGAGGAAAACCGAGGCAATTATTTCCATATGAATCAATGTAAATCCAATTAATTCATTCTAGACACTCCAAAATACATACCAAGAACACATTTTATAGAGAATAAATATAGCGTTTAATACTAAAAACAATAAGAAAAGAATATAAAAGACTAATGTAAAGAATAAATGAACATTTAACATGGCATTTACCTTTCTGAAGACTCTTCTTGGCATATGGAAGACGGCGAGGAGGGGAGAGAGAGAGGTGCAGATATTATTGTTTGGAAGGGGGATCCCCCTCCATAAGGACCTTAGGCATCAAGGCTCTATCTGGGGTCACTTTCCTTCTTGGTCTTTTGGCACTAGGACCAGCTGCAGAGTCAGTGGACCCATGTCGCACAAGAAAGCTGTCCAAAGAGGTCTGTTTCTGCCGCCTCTTAAGATTTGACTAAAATGGGGCAAGACATTATCATTAAACAAGTTGCAGACACGGCCTGCAACAGCTTTGTCTGGGTGATTTTTCTCCACAAACCCCTGTACCGTACTCCACATGGAGAAGATGTCCTTAATCTCTGAAGAAGGCACATTCTCCCCTGTCTCTTCCTCCTCATCTGAAGCAACTTCTTCATCTGTCGTCTGTTGCACTTCTAGGTGAAGGTCTCGCAGCTCTTCAGTGGTGAGTTCTTCACTGTGGTCATCCCTTTGTTTTCGCAAAATTAGCAGCGAGGTCACATGGGCACGTAGATGAAATCCAAGACAATTTTTTTGCGGAAAAAATCGACGAAAACCGAAACCGACGATAACCGAAGTCAACGAAAACCGAGGTATTACTGTATTTATCTTTGGTGGGATTAGAAAAAGCTAATTTGAGGAAACTATTTAGTCTGGTCAACTCTAACTTGACATCTTCTCTTTCGACAAGTATTTCTCAACCTTCTGCTGAAGATTTAGCTACATATTTTGCGACCAAAGTGAATTTCAGTCATTAGTCTTAACCAAATTTGACTACTGCAATTCAATTTATGCAGGTACTAAGCGGAGTCTCCTAAGAAAACTACAAACTGCACAAAACGCAGCTACCCGCCTTATATATAGATCGCAGCGTTACATTAAATCATCTCCTCTTACATAAGTACATAAGTATTGCCATACTGGGAAAGACCAATGGTCCATCGAGCCCAGCATCCTGTTTTCAACAGTGGCCAATCTAGCTCACAAATACCCGGCAAGATCCCAAAAATGTACAAAACATTTTATACTGCTTATCCCAGAAATAGTGGATTTTCCCCAAGTCCATTTAATAATGGTCTATACCCGTTCCACTCCACTCATTATTTTATAGACCTCTATCATATCTCCTCTCAGCCGCCTTTTCTCCAAGCTGAAGAACCCTAGCCGCTTTAGCCTTTCCTCATAGGGAAGTTGTCCCATCCCCTTTATCATTTTCGTCACCCTTCTCTGCACCTTCTTAAGGATCTACATTGGTTACCTATCAATGAAAGAATTTCATTTAAGCTCTGTGTTCTTGTTCATCAGATTCTTTATGGTATCTTTATATGATAGATCTCATTAAGCTATCACCACAAAATACCACTTCATCATCTAGAGAATATCTCATATTACATTTCCCAAGTTGTAAAAACTTAAGGGTCCTTTTACTAAGCAGCATAGGCGCCTACTCGCGTCCGTGCGCCAAATTGCAGCTACCGCCCGGTCACCGCATGGCCTTTGCAGTAATTTCAATTTTGGCGTGCATCTGAAAAATATTTTTTATTTTCTGGTGCGCGGCAGCTACACGCCTCAAGTGGCATTTGACGCGCGTAGACCATTACCACCTAGTTACTGCGTGATACCTTACCGCATGTCAATGGCTTGCGGTAAGGTCTCAGACCGAAAATGGACACATGACAATTTTCATTTTGCCACACGTCCGTTTTCGGCAAAAATTTTTTAAAAGACATTTTTTTTGTAGGTGCGTTAAAAAATAATTCTGCATGTGCCCAAAACATGTGTCTACACTACCACAGGCCATTTTTCAGCGCACTTTAGTAAAAGGATCCCTTAACTTACAAAACAATAAACAATGCTAATTTTTCTCACCAAAGTAGCAAACTCTGGAACTCATTATCCAAGTATATCAGATACTCAGTCGATTATATGTCGTTTAGAAGTTTATTTAAAGCCCACTTCTTTAGATCTGTGTTCAGCTAATATGAAAAGAAATAATTGTATTCTTGTATTCATATTAACTAGCCGTTGAGCTCGTAAAAACGGGCTGGTATTGGGGTTTTCCTTCCCCTCCCCCCCCCCCCGTGAGGTTCCCACCGCTCCCCTCCCTCCCCCCGGGAGGTCGCCACCACTCCCCCCCTCGGAGTCGCCGCCGCCACCCCTCCACCCGGCCCGAGCCCTCTCTTCGCGTCTGAACCTACACATCCATTTGCCGAACGCAGCAACGCACATCAGCTCAGCTGCCGTGGGCCCTGCCTTCTCTGCCTGTGGCCCCGCCCTCCTGTGACGTAACGTCAGCGAGGGCGGGACACAGGCAGAGAAGGAAGGGGCGGCTCACCTGATGTGCATTGCTGCGTTCGACGAATGGATGTGTAAGTTCAGAAGGGAAGAGAGGGCCCGGGCCGGGTGGAGGGGTGGTGGCGGCGGCGACACCGAGTGGGAGGGGGAGCGGTAGGAACCTCGGTGGCGCAGTTTCCCTCTCTGTCCCCCCCCCCCCGTCATCACGTATTGAGGCGGGGGCGGGACAGAGAGGGAAGTCTTTACTGCGCATTTGCGAGTGAGTCGGTCACTCGCCATTTATATGTTTGATTGTCTTGTAATGCTTCTTCTTAATTTGTTATGTAAGCCATATTGAACCTGAGCTTTATTTTGAAAATGCGGGGTAGAAACGTCATAATAATAGTAATAATAACAATTATAATTACAGCCTGGCGGTAGTTCCCTCCCCCAGCGTACGTCATTGTAGCGCCGGTGTGTACCCGCTGGTAATCAGGCAGTGCAGTGTGCTGCCCGGTTACCGCCGGGTTAGTGCGGGAACCCTTACTGCCACCTCAATGGGTGGCGGTAAGTGCTTCTCCGTTAAATGGCTGCGTGGGAAGTGCTTCACTTGCTGCACGGCCATTTCTTGAAAAAAACCAAAGACCTGCCTTTTACCCGCTGCGGTAAAAGGGGGCCGTGGCGCTCCTCAAAATCACATGCTGATACCAGCGCAGCCCCCCCCCCTTTTTTAAATAAAAATATTTTTATTGAATTTAAAAAAAATTTAAAATACAAACATTTTCAAAACAGGAAAAAAAACCAAGAACAATAATACAATATCTCTCTATATAAAAGGCAACACCAACGTTCTATGAAGCCTCCAGACGGAAGTGTGAAGGGGGAGAGATATCCGGTTTCCCCATGAGTGTCTGCCCCGCCCTCTCTGTAACACAAACAGTCAGTGAAGGAAAACAGCAGAGCACGAAATCAAATCGCTGGCTCTGTAACAGTGAAGGACTCAGAGGGGAGAGAGGCCAGAGGGCAGGGACACACACACTCCCACATGCACACAGAAGAAAACCTTGCTAGCCCCCCCCCCCCCCTCTGTTTCATTTGCATCAGATGTTGGATTATTTGTAGTAAATAATTAGCAGATTTTAGTACACACAGCTTCAGCTTTAGAAATGTTAATTTCTTTCTTCATCTCTCTCTCATTCACCCCTGAATGATTCACTGCTGAGTCACTTTAAAGTTGAAGTAACAAAACATCTGTTTACTCACAGTTTGCAGTTAGATTATAATCAGACAGGCTTATATATACATATTACTATACATTTGTATTATCAGCTCCTTCCATGTGCTTAGATGGTAATGGATGCTCACACCACCATAGATCCTCTCAGGTTAGGAGAGATCATGAGCTCCATGTGCTCCATGTGCTCCATGTGCTGCATCTAACCCCCACAGGAAGTTGCATAGCTGTGTGACCTCTCTAAGTAATTCACATCAGAGGTCACAGAGTAATCACAGAGAAATAATAGGTGACAGGCAATGCATGTAAAATACAATTACATTCCAACAAACCCCTTCTCATGCATAACTGTCATGCAATTATTTATTCATACAAAGTCCAAGCTTTATACGCAGATTCACAAAATGTTCTCTGGGTAACGGTTTGGTCATGATGTCAGCTGTCATCTCACTGGTGTGACAATAGTGTAGACTGATGACCCCTTCTTTCGCCATCTCTCGCACGTTGTGGTATTTCGTTGCGATGTGCTTGGTGCGTGACTGAACCTTGTCATTCTGTGACAGTCGGATGCAGCTCTGATTATCTTCCATTATCTGGATTGGTCTCTGTTCAGCTATTCCGAAATCCAGCAAAAGTTTTTCAATCCACATCAGTTCTCTGCACGCTTCCGATACGGCCACGTATTCAGCTTCTGTAGAAGACAAACTCACAATACTTTGTTTATGACTGGCCCATGAAATTTGTACATTTCCATACATAAACACATATCCACTTGTGGATTTATAATCAGAATGATCCCCTGCCCAATCTGAATCACAGTAACATATTAGTTTGGATTACTATTGGCTGAAATCTTTAATTTACAATCAATGGTACCCTTTAAATACCTTACCATCCTTTTAACTGCAGTCCAATCTGATTTGGTAGGTGAGCTGACCCTTCTGCTCAAAATTCCTACTGCATTTGCTATATCAGCCCTGTATGTGGTAGCTAGATATAAAAGCTTACCTATGGCTGATCTATATTGGATGTTATCTGGTAAAGGTTCTCTTACTGTTTCATCCTTCAGAAAATCAGTGATCATGGGAGTGCTTACAACTTGGGCATCTTGCATACCTAAACTTTCAATAAGCTCATTTATTTTCTGCTTCTGGCTTAGAAGATAAGAACCATCATTTTGTTTCTCAATTTCTATACCAAGATAGTATGACACATTACCCAGTTCTTTTATCTCAACATTCTGGTTTAAACACTTTACAATGTCCTTGTACTCTTGCTCACTTTTGCTTGCAATGAGCAGATCATCAACAAAAGCTAAAATGTATGCATATTGTCCATTTGTGCACCTAGTGTACAAACATTTATCTGCTTCACCTTGCTTAAATCCTAAATTTGTCAATATTTCATGCAATTTTTCATTCCAACATTTTGCACTTTGCTTTAATCCATAAAGACCTTTGTTTAATTTACACACTAGCTGTCTTTGTTTTGTATTTATGAAACCTGTTGGCTGTTCCATGTACAAGTCTTCAGTTATATCTCCGTGAAGAAACGCTGTTTTCACATCAATGTGGTTGACTTGCATGCCTTTTGAGACTGCAATGCTCAGAAGTGTTCTGATTGTCGTGTGTTTCACTACAGGTGCAAACACTTCATCAAAATCTTCTCCATATTTTTGAAGATATCCCTTTGCCACTAATCTGGCTTTATACCTTTCCACTTTTCCTTGTGCATTCCTTTTTAACTTGAATACCCATTTGCATCCTATAGCTTTCTTGCCAGGAGGTAATTTTGTAAGAATCCAAGTATTATTTTTATCCAATGCATCAATTTCTTCTTGTGCAGCTTTATGCCATTCAGCAGCTTCTTCTGCTGGCATTTTCTCAATCTCATCCCATGTTAAGGGCTCTTGAGCTTCTGCTGACTTTGTTAGGTAAGACAGTCTTGGGGGTGGAACACCTTTGTTTTCCCTGGATGAGCGTCTGACAACAGGTTGGTCTGACCTTTCCGCATCCTCTAAATCTGAGAGTCCTTCTCCAATTGATTCCCCTTCTCCAACTGTACTGTCTTCTTCAATGATCCTTTCTGTGTCTGCTTCCTCTGCCTGTTCCTCGTTAGATACAGATGAGTTGCTTTCAGACATCTGCCTTGGTATGGCATTTATATACACTGGCATGTCTATTATTGTTCTAGTTTCATATTCTGGATGATAAGGCTCATCTGGGATAATCCAGCCTTTATCAACCCTTTTGTTTTCATCAAAATATGTAACATGTCTTATGCCAACAATGCCAGTTTTCAGATTCAAAATTCTATATCCTTTGTGTCCTGGAGCATAGCCAACTAAAATGCCCCTTTCTGTTGTGGAATCCAGCTTATGCCTTCTTTGCTTTGGTACATGAGCATATGCTGTACTTCCAAATGTTCTTATGTGTGACAGGTTTGGCTTCCTACCATGCCATGTCTCATGTGGTGTGCGCTCAGCGCCTTTAGTTGGCATTCTGTTTTGTAGGTACACTGCTGTGAGAATGGCTTCCCCCCATAGTCTTTTAGGGAGATTGCTATCTGACAGCATACATCTGGTCATTTCCACAATTGACCTAAATTTTCTCTCTGCAACAGAATTTTGCTCTGGTGTATAAGCTACTGTTGTGATATGCTGAATGCCTTCTTGTTCTAGAAATGTGCGCATGCTTTGTGAAGTGAACTCACCACCATTGTCGGTCTGAAGAACCTTTGGTTTTCTTTCAAATTTATTGCTCACCATGGCTACGTATTTCTTCAGCATGTCTGTGACTTGACTTTTCTCTTTCAGCAAATAGGCCACACAATATCTAGAGAAATCATCCAAGAATATTAGCACAAATCTGTTATTTCCCAATGATGGGATATTAAACGGTCCACATAAGTCACTGTGTATTAAGTCCAGTACTTTATTACTCCTATTTCCTGTGTATGCAGGAAATGAGGGTCTCACACCTTTTTGAGTAACACAGTCTATGCATTTCTCCATTTTACCAGCATCTGCACTTATCTGAATGCCGGTGGCCAGTTGCTTACTGTAAAGATCCTGGATCACCTTAGAATCACGATGTCCCAGGCGGCGGTGCCAGATTTCCAGACTACATTTACCATCATTCTTCCTTACTTGCGCCATATGTGAGGCTTCACCTGAAATGTTCAGCTTATAAACATCATTATGCATAAAAGCTTCAGCATACACTTCATCATTTTTAGAGATTGTGCACTTACTGTTTTCAAAATGAATCGCAAATCCCTTCTTATCTAATGTAGATACACTAAGCATATTGCAAACTGCTTGGGGAATATACAAGACATCACTTACAGGAATTTCTTTAACTTCATTAGACACTTTGCATTTTAAGAATCCAATACCTTTTGCTTGGATCTTAGCAGTCCCTGCGTTTGCAGTTTTAAGAATACCTTCCTCTGGACACATTTCCTGAAAGAAATCCTTACAATTGGTTAAATGGCATGTGCTCCCTGAATCCAAAATCCAAGTACTTTCATTTGAATTATTATTTACCATAGTCAAAGATTTTTCTGCCATTAGAAAGCCCTTGTGTTTATCTTTGTCCTTCATACATTTCCTGGTTTGAAAATTCTTTAGTTCCATTGGCTTAGGTGAGCTAGAGGGAGTGTTTTGTGTTTCCTTACACCATTTAGATACATGTCCCTCCTTTCCACATGAGTAGCAAATCAGCTTGCCCTTGGGTGGAGTTTTCCCATAGCTCCGCCTTCCTCTGTTCTTTGCCAAGAAATTTGTTTCATTTCTCTCTGACTGACTTTGAGAACACATCTCCTCAGAATCATTTATTATGCATTCCTGCCTTAGTTTTGATGTTGCCTGTTCAAAAGATTGCCCTTCAATGGCCTCATTTACAGACCTAAAAACATCAAACTTCTTTGATAGTGAGGTAAAAAGAAATGCTCTTTTCAATGCATCACACATGGGAATTCCAGAAAGTTCTAGCTTTTGAAATGAAGACATAAGATGCATAATGTGATCATTACATTTACTTTTATCCCTTAATTTGGTTTCATTCAACTCTGCCAGCCAAATTGGTTGCTGCTTTGCATATGTAGTTGCATACATAGTTCTCAGTTTATATAAAATGTCCTTTGGTGTATCTTTTCCCTCCACTAATATGGCTTGTTTCTCTGAGAGAGCTTCCAAAAGCATGCACTTCACATAATAGTTTGCATTGTCCCATTCAGCCATATTTTCAGCTGTTCTGTCTTGGTCTAAGCATATATTTAATCCTTTTGCTCGAAGGAGACATATGAATCTTAATTCCCACTGCCGATAATTAAACTCAGTTAATTTAGGCACCTTGAGAGAATAGAACAATAGTGAATTTCTTCCCTCAGCCATTTTCTTAGCCTTCTGTCTGCTGTGTGGGGGGAGAGAGAGACAGACTGAATCTTTCCTTTAAAACTTAAGAGAAAAATGTGGCCTTTTTTTTTTTTTTTTTTTTTTTTTCTGCCTGGTAATATTTCTCTTCTTTTTCAATTCCTGGACCCTGGGCCCATAACCCTTTTGTTGGATTATTTGTAGTAAATAATTAGCAGATTTTAGTACACACAGCTTCAGCTTTAGAAATGTTAATTTCTTTCTTCATCTCTCTCTCATTCACCCCTGAATGATTCACTGCTGAGTCACTTTAAAGTTGAAGTAACAAAACATCTGTTTACTCACAGTTTGCAGTTAGATTATAATCAGACAGGCTTATATATACATATTACTATACATTTGTATTATCAGCTCCTTCCATGTGCTTAGATGGTAATGGATGCTCACACCACCATAGATCCTCTCAGGTTAGGAGAGATCATGAGCTCCATGTGCTCCATGTGCTCCATGTGCTGCATCTAACCCCCACAGGAAGTTGCATAGCTGTGTGACCTCTCTAAGTAATTCACATCAGAGGTCACAGAGTAATCACAGAGAAATAATAGGTGACAGGCAATGCATGTAAAATACAATTACATTCCAACATCAGAAACGGGGCTTTTTTACTGAAGGACTCAGAGGGGGGAGGGGAGAGAGGGCAGGGACACACACACTCCCACATGCACACAGAAGAAAACCTTGCTAGCTCCCCCCCCCCCCCCCCGTTTCATTTGCATCAGAAACGGGGCTTTTTTACTGAAGGACTCAGAGGGGGGAGGGGAGAGAGGGCAGGGACACACACACTCCCACATGCACACAGAAGAAAACCTTGCTCGCCCCCCCCCCCCCCCCCCCCGTTTCATTTGCATCAGAAACGGGGCTTTTTTACTGAAGGACTCAGAGGGGGGAGGGGAGAGAGGGCAGGGACACACACACTCCCACATGCACACAGAAGAAAACCTTGCTAGCCCCCCCCCCCCCCCCCCCCCCCGTTTCATTTGCATCAGAAACGGGGCTTTTTTACTAGTATAGTATATAATAAAGTCGAATCTTAAAAACAATGCTAAATGGTTTAGGTAATAGAGGAAAGAAAGAGGTCTAAAGTTTTCCATTTCTTAAGACAAGCTCGAGGACCAGGCGAGAAATAAATGATAGACTATTCATATTTTTTGTATAATAAAATCCAGTTCCACCAAAGATAAACATTGACTTGGCAGTTATCTTTCTAGTGCAATATTATTCATTTTAATGCGACGGATACTAAAAAAAATCGAACAATAATTTATCCTCTTCTGAGAGAAAAAAAATGGAATACAGATGGACTCCCAGATTATATATTTTGGTAAAAAAAAGATTCTTGAAACTCAAAAATCTTTTTTAACTTATCCCACACATCTGCCCCAAACAGGACTATATTAGTACATTCTATTAAGAGAAGCATAAGAGTTCCAGTGGATTTTTTGCATGACCAACATAAATCATAATTTGAGGAAGCAGACAACTTACTCTTTCTAGGCGTCCAAAGGCCCCTATGGTACATAAAGAAAAGAGATTGTATTAAAGCAGCTGATAGCAGGGGCATAGCCAGACTTCGGCAGGACAGGGGTCCAGACCCCGAGATGAGGGGGCACATTTTAGCCCCCACCCCCGGCGCCACAGACCCCCCATTTTTAACCCCCCACCCCGCCATTTTTGACCTCCCTGCCACCACCACCACCACCTTTGAACCCCCCCAGCACCAACCCTTTCGACCCCCTCTTCCCGCCGCCACCAACCCTCCCCCACTGCCGGGTACCTTTGCTGGCGGCGGTCCCCAACCTCCAGCAGCCGAAGTCCTCTTCTCCAGCGCGGGCGCGTTGCTGATCTGCAAGGGCAGGCTTCTGTTTCTGTGCGTCTGCACCCTGGTGGTCTAGTGGTCTTTGCGGGGGGGGGGGGGGGGAGGAGAGGGGAAGCATGTTCTTTCCTACCCACTGTGCTGCCGCTATTCCCCCACCTGCCGGGGCCAACCTGTTTTCAAAATAGCAGCTGAGGCTTCCCGCGGTAGTCTCGAGGGTCTCAGCCGCCATTTTTAAAATACAGCGGTGCTGGGCAGGAGGAATAGCAGCAGCACAATGGGCAGGAAAGAACACGTTCCCCCTGCAGAGACCACTAGATCAATAGCAGCACACCTTTGAAAGTAGGACCGGGGAGGGCTGTAGTGTGCAGCAGGCATCTGGGCAGAGCCGCTGGGACCCCTAGAGCCTCTGGGTCCTCGGGCACTGCCTGGTTGCCCAAATGGTCAGTCCACCTCTGATTGTTACTATTATTCTTAACCAGCTATGTGGGGCCAGGGGACCTGGGCCCCCATAGATTTGGCCCTGGACCCCTCTGCCGCCGACCCGCCGTTGCCGTCGCCTGCCTTTGCTGGCGGGGAACCCCAAACCCCGCCAACCGAGGTCCTCTTCTTCTCGCAAAAGGCTTCCTTCTGTTTCTGACGTCCTGCCTTTTGCGAGAAGAAGAGGACCTCGGCTGGCGGGGGTTGGGGTCCCCCGCCAGCAAAGGCAGGCGACGGCAACGGCGGGTTGGCAGCGGGAGGGGGGTTGAGGGGGTTGGTGGCAGGAGGGGGTGTCGACAATGGTGGGGGGGGTCAGCGGCACCGGGGGGGGGGCTAAAATGTGCCCCCTCACTTCGGGCTCTGGACCCCCTCCCGGCGAAGTCTGGCTACGCCCCACATGATTAGGTTATTTCAGACTGGAACGTGGCCAGTGCTGGTAAAGAGACAAGTGTCTTGACCTTGACAATTGAAGCTTGGAAGCTGGCAGCTCACAAGAGACATTGAGATTGATGCTGACTGATGAAGGAAGTAGCGATCAAACCTTTTCTAGGCACGGTGCCAGATGGCGTCTCATCACAGATAGCAAGTCAAAAGACAGCTTTAATTATAATAGCTATAATTATATATTTTTTTGAGATTACACAAGCAAGGCCATTAAACCTCTGTCTTCCAGTTTCCAACTTGTCCCTGTTGTTACACAAAAGACATAATTTGTAGTTAGATTGTACAATCTCATTTGCTTTCAATTGAAAATGAAAGATCCCCTCAAGACGGGTCAGATGATCTGAAATCCTCTATTTGGAAGCACACCTGACAGCTTCCACATACCCGAGGAAAGGATGGACATGCTGTTTCATGATGGTGCCGGTGTAAATGGCATAAAACAATCTAATCGAGAGCATGACATCTAAAGCTTAGCCCTGCTGAGTTTTCCTTTAAAAATTAGTGGCCTCAAATATTGTGTTCAATTCTGGTCACCGCATTTCAAAAAAGATATAATGGAATTAGAAAAGGTACAGAGAAGGCCGACGAAAAATGATAAAGGGGATGGGACGACTTCCCTATGAGGAAAGATTAAAACGGCTAGGGCTCTTCAGCTTGGAGAAAAGGCGGCTGAGGGGAGATATGATAGAGGTCTATAAAATAATGAGTGGAGTGGAACGGGTAGACGTGACTCGCTTGTTTACTCTTTCCAAAAACACTAGGACTAGGGGGCATGTGATGAAGCTACAATGTAGTAAATTTAAAACGAATTTGAGAAAATCTTTCTTCACTGAACGTGTAATTAAACTCTGGAATTCGTTGCCAGACAATGTAGTAAAAGCAGTTAGCTTAGCGGGGTTTAAAAAGGTTTGGCCGGCTTCCTAAAGGTAAAAGTCCATAGACCATTATTAGAATGAACTTGGGGAAAATCCACTGCTTATTTCTAGGATAAGCAGCATACAATATATTGTACTTTTTTGGGATCTTGCCTGGTACTTGTGACCTGGATTGGCCACTGTTGGAGCAAAACAAAAGGAGTAGGACGATCTGGAACCTTCAATAACCCAGGGAGACGTATAGCATAACAAAGTCAAAAAGCTGTAGAATTATGGAAATACAAGGTCAGTTGTTATGAGTCCAGAGTAGACATACACACACACACACACACACACACACACATATATATATATATATATATGTTTATATAATATTTTGTATTTATTTATTTATTTGTTACATTTGTATCCCACATTTTCCCACCTGTTTGCAGGCAAAATGTGGCTTAGAACCGTAAACGGCGTTAGCCGATTCCGTTTTGAACAAATACAGGTATGAACAATACAAGGTGAAATTGTGGTAGAATAGAATGGGTTACATGTAGTGATGTGCTGGAGCAGGCTCTCGAGAGCCGTTTGTTAAGTTTTTAAGAATTTTGGGAGCCGGTTCTCCATGGCTACTTTAACAAATGGATCCCAAAATGTGGGCTTGGGCCCCTCCTGAATTCTCTTTTACTTTGCTGGCGAGAGAGTATGGTAAATACAATTGGAGGAACTTAGAGAGGGAGAGGAAGAGTTGGGGGTATGTCCATTACAGTCTTTGGTTACGTTGTGTCGCAGGTATCCAGGTTTTTTATGCTGGGTCGGTGGGGTATGCTTTTCTGAACAGGTCTGTCTTTAGTAGTTTCCGGAAATTTAGGTGATCGAACGTAGTTTTTACTACTTTTGGTAGTGCGTTCCATAGTTGTGCGCTTAAGTAGGAAAAGCTAGATGCGTAAGTGGATTTGTATTTGAGTCCTTTGATGCTTGGGTAGTGGAGGTTTAGGTATGATCGTGCTGATTTAATGGTGTTTCTGGTTGTTTTATATGTGATCTCAAATGGTTCATATACAGCCCTATATGCATTGGGCTATTTTCAAAGTCTTAGATGTTTTGAATGTTCGATTTTACAATATTTATACATGTAGTAAGTTTTTTTTAATGCATTAGTTATTTAACCTTAATTTTAATTTATATGTGTGATTTTTAAATCGAAGTTTTTTTCATTTATTATATGCATAATGCTTTTGTCACATGCATGTTGCTTTTTATGATCCAGACTTTTTATGATTTGTATATGATTTTTGTATGTTCTTTTAGACTCCTGAAGCAGGCGCATAAGCGCTGAAACATAGCTGCTGTGTCGAGTCATCTGATGCTTTTTAATAAAGACTTTGTACGTCTCCCTGGGTTATTGAAGGTCCCCGATCGTCCTACTCCTTTTTTTTTTTTTTTTGCTGCATTGTCGTAACATAGGGATTGAGGGTTTCTCCACCTTCTGTGGCTGCACTTGGCCAGTGTTGGAAACAGGATGCTGGGCTTGATAGGCCTTTCGGTCTGTCCCAGTATGGCAATACTTATGTACTTATATATTAAGTCTGCGGCGGTCAGTATTTTTAAAAACGCTGGCCAGTAAAGGCTAAGAAAACACACCAGATATTCAGCACTGGTATCTGGATACCAGCTGGCACTGAATATCCTAGAATCAGCGCTGACCAGCAGTGTTGTCCAGTTACCCCTGGATTCTGTATACTGACCTGCAAGTGCCCATCTTCACAGAAGCACTTGCTTCTTTTTAAATTGCAGGACACTATCCAGCTCATTTTCGAAAGCGATCGCCGGCCATCTTCCGACACAAATCGGGAGATGGCCGGCGATCTCCTGAACCCGGCGAAATCGGTATTATTGAAAGCCGATTTTGGCCGGGTTCAATTGCTTTCTGTCGCGAAACATCAAGGGGGCGTGTCAGTAGGGTAGTGAAGGCAGGACGGGGGCGTGCTCATGAGATGGCCAGCTTCGCCCAATAATGGGAAAAAAAAGCCAGGCTTGACGAACATTTCGCCGGCTTTACTTGGTCCCTTTTTTGTCACGACCAAGCTTCAAAAAGGAGCCCCAACTGATCAAATGACCACTGGAGGGAATCGGGGATCACCTCCCCTTAATCCCCCAGTGGTCACCAACCCCCTCCCACCCAAAAAATAAAACTTTTTTGCCAGCCTGAAATGTCATACCCAGCTCCCTGATAGCAGTATGCAAGTCCCTGGAGCAGTTTTTAGTGGGTGCAGTGCACTTCAGACAGGTGGACCCAGGCCCATCCCCCCCCCCACCTGTTACACTTGTGGTGGTAAATGTTGAGCCCTCCAAAACCCACTGTACCCACATCTAGGTGCCCCCCGTCACCCCTTAGGGCTATGGTAATGGTGTAGAGTTGTGGGGAGTGGGTTTTGGGGGGGATTTGGGGGGGGCTAAACAACCAAGGGAAGGGAGCTATGTACCTGGGAGCTATTTTTATTTTTAATTTTTAGAAGTGCCCCCTAGGGTGCCCAGTTGGTGTCCTGGCATGTCAGGAAGACCAGTGCACTACAAATTCTGGCTCCTCCCATGACCAAATGCCTTGCATTTCGCCGGGTTTGAGATCGCTGGCATTTTTTTCCATTATGGCTGAAAACCGATGCCGGCCATCTCAAACCCGGCAAACTCTGACATTTGGCCGGGCCCAACCATATTAGCGAAGAAAAAGATGGCTGGCCATCTTTTTCGAAAATACGGTTGGCTCCGCCCGCGATGGCCGCCCATAGAGATGGCTGGCGCCGTTCGATTATGCCCCTCTATAGGTCACCCAAATTTGGTCATGGATCCCAGGGGCCTTTTTACCAAACTGTGGTCAAAAGCAGTCTTAGTGTGCCCTTCCCCTGTGCTAAGGCCATTTTTACTGCTGGATTAAAATGGCTGATTTTAAAATGTTATTTGTTTGAATTGTTGCTCACTCCCTTTTCAGCAGTAGCTGAAGGTGAGTTCCAGGAGGGTTTACAATCTAAGGGGTCCTTTTACTAAGGTGTGCTGAGAAATGGTTTGTGGTAGTGTGGGAAGGGGTTTTGGGCGCACGCCGATCCCTTTTTCGGCGTGCCTGCAAAAAAAGCCCTTTTTTAAATTATTTTTGCCAAAAATGGACGTGCGTCAAAATCAAAATTGCCGCACGTCCATTTTGGCTCTGAGACATTACCGCCAGCCATTGACCTAGCGGTAAATTCTCACGCGGTAACTGGGCGGTAATGACCTACATGCACCAAATGCCACTTGGCACGTGTAGCTGACGCTCGCCAGAACATAAAAAATATTTTTTGGTCGCGCTTAGCAGACGCGCACCAAAAATGAAATTACCGCAAGGGTCATGCAGTAGCCGTGCGGTAACTCCGTTTTGGCACACGTTGGGCGCATGTAGACGCTTACGTTGCTTAGTAAAAGGGTCCCTAAGCAACAGTAAGCCCACCATGGGCTTACCACGCAGCAATCCGGAACTACCGCCGGCTCAACGTGGGCACCTGTGGTAGCTCCACCCAGAAGCGTAGCCAGGTTGTGACGCCAAGGGGAGTGGAGAAGGGACTGCATAGGCACACGCACGCACTATGTAAGCGTGACAGACTGCTGAAAAATAGGCACCGGGACCGTTGGAAGTTCATTTGGGGGGGGGGGGGGGAGGAGTAGCCTAGTGGTCAGCGCGGTGGACCTTGATCCTGGGGAACTGAGCTTGATTCCTACTGCAGCTCCCTGTGACTCTGGGCAAGTCACTTAACCCTCCATTGCCCCAGGTACAAAATAAGTACCTGAATATATGTAAACTGTTTTGACTGTAGTTGCAAAAACCTCAGAAAGGCGGTATATCAAGTCCCATTTCCCTTTCCCTATTTGAGATTCTACATGGAATGTTGCTGTTGCTACTATTTGAAGATTCTACATGGAATGTTGCTAGTGGAGGAGTAGCCTAGTGGTTAGTGCAGTGGACTTTGATCCTGGGGAACTGAGTTTGATTCCCACTGCAGCTCCTTGTGACTCTGGGCAAGTCACTTAACCCTCCATTGCCCCAGGTACAAAATAAGTACCTGAATATATGTAAACTGCTTTGAATGTAGTTGCAAAAACCTCAGAAAGGCGGTATATCAAGTCCCATTTCCCTTTCCCTATTTGAGATTCTACATGGAATGTGCTGTTGCTACTATTTGAGATTCTGGAATGTTGCTACTATTTGAAGATTCTACATGGAATGTTGCTAGTGGAGGAGTAGCCTAGTGGTTAGTGCAGTGGACTTTGATCCTGGGGAACTGAGTTCAATTCCCACTGCAGCTCCTTGTGACTCTGGGCAAGTCACTTAACCCTCCATTGCCCCTGGTACAAAAAATAAGTGCCTGCATGTAGTTGCAAAAACCTCAGAAAGGCAGTATATCAAGTCCCATTTCCCTTTCCCTAGTGTCCCACCTAGCTACACCTCTGGTTCCACATCTAGCTCACGGCATTTCCATCCAGTGCTAGGGAAAAAAGGGCCTTATTTTTTACCGCAAGCAGCAGCACTGCTAGGTTAGCGC